>NW_024884978.1:2965723-3493589 GCF_019232065.1 Centrocercus urophasianus | reverse complement strand
TATCATAGAATAGCATAGAACAGAAAGCATATCATAGAATAGCATAGAACAGAAAGTATATAAGTTCAAGTCTTGTGACAGATGAGTGCCAGGCCTAGGGCTAGGTTTTATCTTCAGCTGTTTCTGCAAACGGGTGCTATTTGGAATGAAGTTCAGAACCTTTATCTGAGGCTTTCAAGTGTGGGAGAACGCTTCCAACATTTTCCAAAATCAAGCACCACATCTGAATAAAATCAGTGATTTTTTATTTTTATTTTTTTAATGTAACAGTGGCTCCAGTACCCCTTTAAAAGCAATTTGAAAAAGTAACTAACAGTAACAAAAAAACCCACTGACTGCTCCCCCCACCTCTCCTGTAGATACAAACAGTTCTTTGCTATGACAGACCCAGAAATGAGTGTCTCATTTTTTCTCATGCCAGATGTTCAACAGGACCGTTCCTATTAATGAGCCCACTGCACTGTTCAGGAAGACTAACGATTTCATAAGCTGCTGCTTAGTTTTGTTTGTCACTTCCATTATTATTAGATTTCTATGGCTGTTCTATGGTTATTCCTTACTCTGCATTGTGGATTTCTATGGGATCCAGTGTTAATCCCATTTGCCCTTTAGTAAAAAAACCAATAACAACACACGCATAGTTCGAAATATCACTGTTTTCCTATTTTGGAAGCTAGTAGAGCAGATATGAACACTACAGGATCTCTTTTAGCTGAAATGAAGGCATCAGTAAAATACGTTTTTTCTTATTCACCTAGACATCATTTTTAAACATAATCTTCTTCGGCTGGGGGCTTTCAAATGATCTTGCAGATGTCCTATAGCTATGGATGTGGCTGCTGCTTTTGTTGCTATGATTGCAGACAGCTGTAGTGGCTGCCTACCTGAAGATAGAAGAAACAATACATCACATGCAACATGCATTACTGGACAGAGTGTAGGACTGGGGTTCTTTTTTTCTCCTTTTATTGATTGAACATAAAACTAACTGCTTTCCAATGGCTGTTAATGCCTTTTTGGTCATATTTTATGGCAACTTAATGACAACTGCAGTTTTGTTTACTCTGGCAGTAATTATTTGTTGTCCTTTCATGCTGTGCTGCTGATCAATTTTAAGGAATTCAACAAGCTAAAAGCAGAGAGAGGTCGTGGCATCTTTGACTGGAAGCAAAAGCTTTAGGTGTTCATCATAGAGTCAAGGCACCAAATGTGATATGACCTGTGATACAACACTATTTGTTTTAAGTCCTGTTTTAGTCTGAGATCTTATCAGTCAATTTGGATTTTAGTAATAGCTATTAATAATCTTTTCATTTCTGATCATTCATGCAGTGTAAGGAAGAGGTTTGTCATTCTGCCCAGAGGCTGAACCAGCAAAGACAGCAAAGCCAATGTGATTCATACAGTGAAGATAGTGGCAATTACCACCAACTTGGTCACGTTTTGCCTTGAACAGCTGGTAAGTCAAGTTTAATTTTCATCATTATATATTCTTAATTATTAGTTCAAGTATAAAATTGTTTAATGAACATATTTAAGAGCATGTAAAGGGCAGAATGGTATCTTAGCTTTGGTTTTCCTAAGATCTGAAGTTAATTCTTTTACAGCTATGCTGTGTCCTAGCTTACCTGTAGATACAGTGCAGCAGTTTGTGCCACATAGAACATAATGTATAATTTAGGTTTGTTTTTTTTTTTCCTCTGAAATATGATTTTGAAAGGACATGGATGTCCTAAGAGGACATTATGTCAGTATTTACCAATCCCCCCCAAATGCTTTTACAAGGATAACATTTTTATTTGACCTTTGAAGCACCCTGCTGTTAGGGAATAAAAGGTTACTTCAGTGCTTTGATGTGAAAGCAGAAATCAGATCACAAAGAACAAGCTACAGTATGTGCAGTGAGAATGTGTGTATGAAGACTTCTGCCACTGGTCTGGTTAATGCTGTACCAGAGTTGTAGTCACAAAGATGAGGTGTGTGTTAGTGGTTAATTCCAGGGTAGTTTCCCCAGAGATTCAGGTTATTTATTATTGGAACCATTGCCATAAGCTTTTTTTTTTAATTCTTGGAAATGCAAAAATCACACTGAAGGGCTGCTGCTGTTTTTATCCTGGTCAGTTCTGCCCTTTTCCAAGAAACAGTGCAGTGTGCTTGTTGTAGTTTGTGACTTGCTATAAGAATGCTAGTGAGATCACTCAGGGCTGCTCTGAACCGTGCTGAGATCTCCTTACTTGTTTCATTTTGACCTGTGCTGGGTATGTGCAGAGGTGTCCGTACGTAAAAATCTCCACTGGGTCCATTCTGGACATCACCTGTTTCTAAACTTTTAGTCTGGGATATGCTGTAACAATATTAGTTATCCCAGTGATGTATCAGGTCTAGCATCTTTCAATGAGAGTTGTTACTTCAGGCTGCACAGTGTAAAATCCAAACCCACGCCTGATGGGTGATGTAAGGACAGTGTCCTCATATTGGAGCAGGGGGCACAAATGACCTGAATTTGGAGCCTTAACTTACTCTTACAAAATGGCTTACATCTATAAAAATGAAATGCTGGTGTTCAGTGAAAAAGCAACAGAATTATGTAAGTTGATCTTTGTTTTTGTTATTACTTATTTTTGCCTGATCCTATTTCCATTGGTCCCTTAGGAGTCATTTTAACAGCTTACTGAGATCCCCTTACAGAGGTTTTCTAGACTATGCAGCTTGCATTTACCTTTCATTTTTTTCATTTCATGCCTTGTATGTGATTTGAAAACATGTGAAGTATGATGATCTTCAGTACTGTTTTGCATCTCACTGGTCAAAAATGCAGATAATTTGCTTTAGATAATTCCAGCAGTTCCTTTGTTTCCCTGCATTTGTTCCACACATTGTTACAGTGTTCTGATAGTGTCAGCATACAGAAGACAAACACACATTTGTATTTTTTGAGTCATTTCTGATGCACTGATTCTGTGTGGATAGCAAAGATGCCATCTGTTGTATTGTTGGATAGCTGCATTTTCTACAGAATTTAGTTTCTCCTTAGATTTACTGGTTCCTAATGGAAGAAAAACTTGAGATTTTAGAGAGGACTGATAAAGGCATAAGTTATGTTGACTTTAATAACAGGTATTTTTTGTTTGGTTTTAGTAATACCACAGTAGGTTTGAGAAGTCCTATTAAGTGGACAAAGCTAATTTATTTAATGTAAACTTATTAAAGGTCTACACAGCTTCTCAGTAAGTTTCCCATTTGGCCTACAGGCTTAATGAAGCTTGAAACCTCTCCATAATGTAATATCATGACAGTTGGATGTACTGAATCTGCTGCTTTTGGTATAAAAACAAAATCCCAAAGCAAACACAGTGGAATATGCTAAGCTAGGATTGAATTAAGTGTTGGTTGGATCTACTTGTGTTTTTCTTGTCCTCTTCTTTATGATATTAGGGTTTGTACAGTGACTGCAAATTGTTCTCTCTCATGAGTTTACTATTACCTGAGTGGTATTTGGAATCAAATGGCTTTGGAATACTGAAAATTTCTTTATAAACATACTTAAAACTGTGCATGAAAGGGATTTTTGCCATAGAAGTCTTGCAATATATTCCAATGATACAGTTCTGATCAATGTTAGTGTAAGAAAACCTTGTTGAGCAGCTGTTGTTTTTCTTCTAGAAACCACTAGGTGAAAATGACACAGCAAATGCAGAATTTAAGTCTCCTCCAGAGTAAAAAGAACAGTATGCCATCTTCTCCAAATGCTGCAAAGCGATTGTATCGGAACCTGTCAGAGAAGCTGAAGGGGAGCCATACGTCCTTTGATGAAGCGTATTTCCGAGCGCGCTCGGACCGGCTCAGCCTCCGTAAGACCTCGATGGTAAATACCTGACATTTTTCAGCTTGTCAGTTCCCTGCCTTTAAATCTGTGTGCTTTTCATCATCACAATTCATCTGCTCCCTGACCAATATTCCCTGCTGTATATTCTTTTCAAGCTTAAATCTGTTTTTGATTCTATGTCAAAATACAGTCTGACCTTCTTGAAGGCCAAAGCAACGTACAGTGATGTTGCTTTATCTTAGGAGTAAGATCTTAACTTAGCATTAAGGTTGGTCAGAGACTGTGATGAAGGTCTCTAGATAAGACTGTAAAAAGATTACACAGGAAGCAGTGTAGCCTGGGTGCTCTACACCAGTACAGAACAGAGCCAGGCATTCTAGTGCTAGAACAGGAAAGCATGTTTGTCTCCACTGGGCTTAGTACTCACAAGTGCTCCTACTTGTGCCAAAGCTGGTGAAGCTGAACAACCTACAGCATATGCATTTTGAAGAATGGGATGTCTGTGAAGTAATAACAGCGTAAGCTCAGTGCATAACAGAATCTTTTATATTTGCTGGAGGAAAATAAATCTGCTGTTGATATTGCCATTTAAAAAAAATAATTCTCTTTTCCATAAGTAGGAACACATCTGTCATCTTCTCTTCTGAAAGATTTTGAGGGAGATCCTCTCCACTTGTGAATAGTAGTGACATAGGACATGTGTGCAAATGTGCCAGAAGTCACATCTTGGAGCCATTACTCTGATGTACTAAAGCAGATGCTTTATCTTCTGACCAGTGCATCTCTAAATATACATATCTAATTACATGTTCCTTCAAATATGTATTCCTCTGTCATGTTTAAGTGATGAGAAATGGCAAATGAAGATAGCCCAAAGTCTGAGGAGCAATGCACTGTTGAGGCTTCAATCCTCTGCTATCCACAGAGCTATTTACTTGTGGTCCCACTTACCTCCCTTTTCAGTGCAGATCTATCAGGCTGTGATTGAATAGTGCCTATTCAGTCAATTTAATGAGGAGAATCAATTTTACACTGTCATATTGATGGTTTAATGCAATAGAGACTTCAGCTAACTTTTTCACCACAAGCACTACATTACTGTGTGAGTGATGCAGCTTTTGTCACTGCAGACCTACCATGAGTGTAAGCATCTCTGGATATTACCAGCTGGTGTCCACAAGAGTCAGTGAATAAATTCCCACTGGACTTAAAAGGCTTTGGGACCCTTTCTGTCTGTTATGCCGGTTTTTTTTCACAGTTTTCCCTAGAAATAAATGGCAAGCAAACCACCAGTTAAGGGCTGGAAATATTCCAGGTAGCTAGCTGATGTATTTTCTAATCATTGAATTTCTGTGGTACAGAGGTAAGTCAGTGACTAAAAGCATGTCTCCAGACAAGTGAATAACATTTGTTAGAATTTGATGATTCTTTTTTTCCCCAGTTTTGGCTGGTGAAGAGTTTTCTTTCCATTCTCTCTTACTGTGCAACACTTTCCATTCAGTAAATTGTTGTCTTGCTGCAGACATAGCAGTGTCCCAAAATAGCTTTATTCTTGAACTCATGTTTATCAAAACAAGTCTTTGCAGAAACTACTTTAATGTTTTTTTCCAACTCCAGTAGCACATAGTAGACTTTTTCAGGCTAACCTAGAGCAAATATCTTGAAAGGGGTACTTCATTTTAATTAAGCTACGTAAGATTGCATTTCTAAACACTAACAGCCCTGAATCACTTACTGGAACATGGTTATTACTTACTGCAAAGCAATACTGTAGTTCTTTTCAGTATATATATTTGTGCACTGGTGTAACACCTAAATAAATTAATCACATAGCACAGCTGCCTAGCTAACGATTAGAGGCTGCAAGTCCGCATCAAGGAAAAAGACATGTCTCTAAACCTTACCTGATCATTGTAAATGGGATTGAGTTTCTCTTTGAATTCAGTGACTTTGTCTAATCAGAGAGGAATAGAAATATCTAGCAAAAATGTAAATGAAGGCAGAAATCAGAAGGGTCTTGTTAATATTAGTGACAGTTTGATTGAAACTGAACACGTGCTTCTAACAACAGTACATCTTACCCCATCTGAGGTTCTTAGCCCTGAACTGCAAACATCTGAACAATGCTGCGATTCTAGAGTCACTTATATAAGAGTACAATCAGCTTTACTGCAGCAGAGAACAATATAATATTCAAGTATATTCCTATTTTCTATGTGAAAGCAAATAGTTGTGGAAAAGTTGGTCAGGAGCACAGAACGTTTTCTGGGCTTGGAAAGCTGGGCTCAGTGCAGGCTTTCAAATGGGACAATTATTAGCATGGCTGAAAATGGGGTAGTTATTTCACTGTCTCACCAGGGTGTTTTTTTGAGTGAAATAAGTCTATTATGGTTAGATGCACACTACTGTGTGGATGAGGGATACATACATGCCTATTTGGAAATGTCATATCATAATTCCATGTTTTTACAATCTCTGAAGTTACAAGAAATGCCAACATATTTCAGACTAATGGTTGTGTCTGAATTGTTCATTTGGAAGACCTGATATTTACAATTTGGTCTGAAAATTATTTGGATTGGAAGAAGTAGGTTATAAACTTAATGCTCTGTTTAAATGAGTGCAACTTTTTCGATTTGATTTCTAATGAAATGAAGAAATAGCAATTTGGTTGTATTTTTTTTCATTTTTGTGGAATGTTTGTGCCAGTAGATTCCCTGGCCAGAGTATTTATAAGGAACTAACTTAAGCATGTGCTTATATTTTGTACGGCAAATGACTTCAGGAGAAAACTTCAGAAATACTGTAGGTATTTGGGTTGGCAAGTGAAAATCTGATGATGCGTTTTTAAAGACATCTATGCAGGTTTAAGTCTTGACAATGAATCCAACAATAACAAGTCAAATCAAAGTTTGGAAAATAATTCTACAGGAATTGTTCAGGTAGGTAAAATCTTTTGTCAGAGTGCGTATCTGTGCTTGGAAAAGGGCCAAATGCTTCTGTCAGCCACATCACAGTTAATTTCAGCTGCAATACTGAATGCAGGCATCTCCCTTATTATGTAACAGGTCTTTTTGTTCGTTCTTATGTAATGCAAGAAATTTCTGCTATGCAGTACAGATTGATGGAGTTTCACGCAGAATTGGAATTAAAGCTCAATAATGGTCTGCAGCCCTTTCAGTGGCATTCTACAGATGATAATTCACTGAACCTTTCTGCACAATCACGAGGCCAATGAAAAGAGGGGACTATTTTGATTTAAGAAAGCAATGGAAGCAGTGCACGTACCCAGAGCCACAGAAGTGAAAATCTGAATGGAGAAATACCTGGTTTCCTGTTCTGAATCCGTACCACAAGTCTGTCACTGATTAATACAACCAGCTCTGCCTTTCTTTTCTGCTCCCCAAGTGATTGCCAGTGTTTCTTCAAATGAACTTAAGGAATAGAAATGAGGTCTAATGTAGTCATTCTGTTTAGTTCAACTAATCACCTTTGTAATAAGCTCTTTATGAATTAACTGTTAAGTAAGTTCATTTTCTGTGATCACTTACAAGAACAATTGGTTCTTGCTTATTTTCTGATTGCATGAGCATGGAGATGCTTCTGAAGCATAATTCCATTTATTTCTTTAAATAACAGCACAGGGGAAGTTCCAAAGTAAGTAGGAAAAGAATTTGAAATGAGTTTAAGCTGAGATGAAATTAATGTCTTTTATAAAGTAGATAAAATATATTAACCATTTCACCAAAAATACCTACTTTTCTAATCAGTCATATGAAAAACAATCTTCCATTTCACAGTTACTTGACTGAAATAATGACATTTCAAAAATCTAAAGAGCATGGCCTTTTTACTTCAATCAATGCACTATTTATGGTAATTCTGAGTCCATAGTACAGTGATGTGCAGCTATTACATGTAGGGAATTGACTTGAGTGGGAGTCAATGCCATTTAGCACGTGTAGAATAGCACAATTAATTAAAATATTTTGTAATTAAATTAAACTAAGCCTCTTCTGGTTTCTAGCTAGTGCACCTCATCTCTTTGGATTGGGGGGAAAACACCAGAATATGGCTAAGATCTGTCATCTTGGAGCAGATTTATGGACTACTGGAATAAAAGAAAACATTTCTGCATTGCAGTAACAATTTGTCATTTTGAACTTAAAATAATAGATATCTGACCTCCATTCCAACCTTCACTGGGGATGTACCCTCTCTAATGATGGTATACATCCTGAAGGACAATTTTTTTTTCCCTTGAACAGAGGCATAAATAGAGAATGATAAATTTAGCTGCTCACCATTTAGTTTATTGTCAGATTTTTCTCTTCCACCTAACACTGAAGTAGGATCCTGAGTATTTGACAGTAAAGTGACATATGAGTCCCAGAATCTAGAGAAGAATCTGAAAACAAGAACTTGATAGACACCCATTTTTTATGAAACGCTTGTGTTTTATTCTGTTGTGTTTTATTGTGTTTTATTATATTGTCTTTTATTCTGCTTGGAAATCTACATACAAACTATTTCTCCAGAGTGAGTTATCTTTTCTATTCAATAGTCTGAAATGTTTATTTCCAAGTCAGCACTACTGTCCTGGATTTACTTTCTTGTTGCTCAGTTCATGTCATCCACATACAATCATCAAAGTGAAGTATCTCATTTCTCTGTATTGGAAATCTGGGGTAACCTTTTGGTTCTGCTGATTCCTAATACTCAGCATATTAAAACTTCAAAGGCAACATAATCTTTGCAGTTTCTTAGTGTGATATGAATACTTTACATCCAAAGCAGTAGACGGAAAGATCTCTGTCAGGTCATACAATATTTGAAGAGCTTTCTACGTTTAAGCATAACTGAAAAGGCCAGATCAAGTTCCAGCTTGTAGCTGTGTACTCATGTTTTCAGAACCACTTGTAAACCATTAGTCTGTATATTCTGGGAGGAAATGAAAGATGTTTCAGCAGATCAGTGCTGTCAGAAAGTGGTGTTTCACTGAAGGCTTAGGCAAGGGTATTCCAAATTAAAAATGCATCTGTTAAAAAAGGAAAAATAATTTTTCTTCTGTGGGTGAAATGTTGATGTCTAATAACAATAGAAGACAGCTTCAACTCACTGTTTAATTCATACAGTAACAAAAAGTTGCTGTTTAACAGTCACTGTGTTTCTTCTATTGTGGGTTCTGGGATGCAGGAAACCAGTTTACATCCATCTGCATCACTTGATCTCTTATGTAAGCGTTTTTCAGTACGTCCGTTGGCGCAGTATTTCTACATAGACCTCAGTTCCATTATAAGACCACAAGCTGAGCCCTCGCCCTCCTTGCTTAGCTGGGCCTCTTGCTTCTACTGATTCGTTCTTAAGAGGAAAAAAATAAGTAATTATGGCAAGAGGACACTGGGAAAGAATTTAAAGAATCCTGGCAAATAACATAATTACTGTAGGCTCTGGAAGGATGTTCTCATAACAGAAACCTTCAGACCATGCTATCCTCCTGCACCTCCTTCTCCCCCGCTCTATTAGGAAATGAAAGCTGTTTGGGTTGTTGTTTGTTTGTTTCGTATTACACAGTTCTTTTACCTCCTTGACTTTGGTGAATAGAAAGTTTAGTGGCTCCTCCTGCTTGAGAGTTGGCATCACGTGTGCCCCTGATTTTTCTTACTTTTGAGCTCGTGTTCTCTGCTGTTCAAACATGTCTTTTTCTGACCAAGCACAGTGGAGGATCAGTGCATTCAGTCTCATTTCTGCATCTTTATTTAAGGGCTATATATCTCAAAGCTTCTTCTAGCTACAAGCTAAATACAAAAATATGAGCAGTGAGAAATGACTGAAATGTTGGAGTGAGCACGAGATCACACCACACCTGTGAAAGTTTTCCCAGAATTGTTTTATTTGACTTCTGGTTAGTTGAGTTTGTACACCTGAGGTTTTTACTTCAAATTTTGAGAATGAAAAAGTAAGTAGTACAAGAACCTTTCAAAATCGTAGTCTTTCATCCAGCCTCACATCAAAAACATATCCTGTTGCCCATATGGTCAATTTCAGGTCCAAAAAAGAATGATGGATTTGAATCTCACCTGAAAGAGGCTCAAGCACGCAGGTCTAGAAGTAGAGCAAGCTCAGTTTTCCTGCAAACATCTTCCATGTTTCTAGCTGAACTTAGGATGGGAAGATTCAATATTTTATAGTAATGTCACAAAAGTCATTTCCATAATTTATTTCCTAAAGTTCAAACATTTTCAAGTTCTACTGAATTTCTGTTTTTGCTGGTACACAGAATTTCCAATGCAATGAAGCCATGTTTGAGGCCGTAGAACAGCAAGATCTGGATGCTGTTCAGATTCTTCTCTATCAATACACACCAGAGGAACTGGACCTGAATACTCCAAACAGTGAAGGACTTACTCCTTTGGATATTGCTGTTTTAACTAACAACATCCCTATTGCTAGGACTCTTCTACATGTTGGGGCAAAAGAAAGCCCACACTGTAAGTATTCAGTTTGAATGTTTTCAGATAATTCTGTAATAATTAGGTTTGCTTTTGTTTGGGAAAATTAATTGTGTTACAAAATCTGACTTTTTTTTTATCATGAAGCTGATTATACCTGAAATAGCTGCACAGTGCTGGAAGGATATTTGCAGAATTATCTCCTTGTTGAACGTGTGCTCAGCAGATAGTTTTTGTTCCCTATGTAAGGTAGAGTAAGTATGAATCCGATTGAACTTCTAACCTAATGAACAGTGAGGCAGCTGAGTTAATATCAATACTGAAAATAAATCTTCAAAAATATGGAAAGAGGAATGGAGTGATCATGGTCTGAAACAGAGGTTGTCATTAAAAATGAAAAGAGTATGGGTATCTGGGCTATGGTGTGTTTTGGTTATTTTGATCTTGGTTGTGCTGCCTTCAGAAGGCTGGTTGTGTTGAAATCTATCATTTCCATTACTTCAGACTCCTGCTCCTATCTCCTCAGCCCTTCTCTTCAAATAGCCTCAACGAGAGTTTCCAAGCTGTAGAGAAGCAGAGGAGATCTGAGCACAAAGCAGACCTTCACACTTCACTGGAATGCTATCACTGCTTATAACTGCGTATTGTAGTTATAGAGCTATCCTTTGTATTCCTTCACAGGCATTTAAATGCACAATTTGTGGGCTGCAGGGTGACTTACCAAACCAATTAATCAACCGTAAACCATGACACAAACTCTGACGCCTTACTTATGTCTAAAAATACACCAATGTATGTGAATTTGTTTTAAACTGTCAATGCCTATATTTAGGACATTCCCAGCAAGGCTATAATGAGACTGTGTTTGAGGGGTTCGGCCACTGCAGACTCTGCCATTAATTTGAAGTTAGTTAAATTAACAACATTTAGTGCTGGCATGTCAATCTCAGTGCTCCAGGAAATTGCACCTTGAGGCTACTAACATTGCCAGTTTTTTCACTGGAGAGCGTGTGTGCATGTGTGTGTGTGCATGTTGAGTTTTTTTTGCCAGACCCTCAGTGTTGGTACACCTTTATTGCTTTTCTATGTCCACAGCACTTATATTATCATTTATTCTGGCCTCCTTTAACCTTCCCTGGAGATTTTTGCATAGTGTAGCTGCTCAGTGAAAAGATTTTTTTAGCTTTATATTTATTTGTTTATTTTTCTGTCATGGTTCATGACTGAGGCTTTAAAAAAAAGTGTGACAGCATTTAGAGTACATGATTGACTGCTGAAGCAACATTCATTAACCATGACAAATCTAGAGGAAAACACAGTCTTGAGTGTTCTAAACAGCAGTAAAAAAGACTAAACTAATTTTTCATTGACCTCATCTGTAAATAAATGCAGTCTGATGGCGAGCAGGGGCAATCATAAATTAGTATTCATTTCCTGTAATTAATGCAAACATGCCTATGAACACAGAGAATATGAATATATAACCACCTCATTTCCATTTCAAAATATACCCACCAAATTTCCACTTCACTTATCTTGATTTTTAGCTTTTCTGATTGAAATAATGGTCAAAATGTCCTCAGTAAAAAGCAGAGGGCTGTTTTGGTGTGTTTTATTTTTTAATTTTCAGCTTAATGGTTTACAGTTGCTACTTAGGAACAAAATGCAAAAAAAAGTTATTTTCAGCACTTAAAACAAAAGTCTGCAGCAGTTTCCTGTGAGGCTTTAATCTTGGGGAACAGACAGCAGTCACTTTTTTTCCCCTCCCTTAGTGTTTCTGCTTTCTTTTCTGTACCTAACCAAGCCTTCTAGAATTAAACCCATTCTGTATGATATTAGGCCTGCAAGGATGTGATTAGAACCCAGCAGGAGCATTTTCATTTCACTGTGGTGATCAATTGAGCAAGACTTTGCTGGGCTAAGTGGGAGGGGTGGGATTTCAAGGTAAGATTCTGACTCGTACTGATTTTGGGACAGGACACAAACATCTTTTAATCTGATTGTAAGCGGGTGCATGGCACAAACACATACACTTGAGAAGCTGAGGTAAATGATTTCCCCACTGCAAGTGCACACAGGAAGCTTCTCACAGAGAGAACTCTTGTTCTTCTGCTATATTAGACATAGAGATCAAGCTGAAATTTCACTGCAGCATCAGTGCTGTAGGAGAGAGGATCTGAAGGACAAATAGCTTACAGCTGCCTGGAATAGGCAGAACAGCAGATAAAAGAACAGAAAGTAAAACTCTGATCTCCTTTTCCACATGGACCTCGGGCTGTATAAATCTTAACAGGAGCCCAGCATTTCTTAAACATGAAGCAGGATCAGAAATTGCAGCATTTAGAATATTAATTTAGTGGGGAGGAAGCGAGACATTTGCTCTTGTCAAAGCCCACTGCATTATTAATCTTTTCAGTTGCTTTTGTTCGCATATTTGTGGTCTGGCTAGGTTTGTTCATGTGAACCTAAATATAAATAAGATTAAAATTTCCAACGACTGATTTGATACATTTCCAAGACCAGACAACTGTGGATCTGAATCGTGATGAAAGAGAGAGAGCCAGATCCTCAGTGAAATCTTGAACCAATGCCAACCTACAATCACCTGAAGTTCTGGCACATAAAATCTCCTTTCTCAGTCCTGTTTTGCTATCAGATGTGTTGCACGCTTATTGTAGGCATGAAGCCAGGAAACTGTCACCTTTGGCCTCTCAGTAAACAGCCAGTTGTGAGGACCAGCAGATTCCAGTAAGCCTGGCCTCTTGATGTCCACACAAAGAATGCTCAAACTTCAAGAGGGATGGCTGCAGGCCAGCTTCTGAAAGCGAGGTCTTAGAAACAGCCATTCTTCAAAAGCAACCTTTGGATGTCAGAGGTGCTGGGTAATTCTTCACTCTCCTCCTGTGGCTTTAAAGATTCCTTGTCAGTTTTCACATTATTGTGCAGCATTACACTTAGACTCTGATAGATTTCAATGGTGATACGGTTACACGAGACAAATGGTAAAATTAAAATGAGGTTCAAACTGGATAAAGCAAACACCTTTTTCAATCACAGGTCAGTAAAGCAGTTGTACATATTGCTCAGAGAGCTTGTAAAGCTCCATCTCAAGAAGTTTTCCAGGCCAGATGGGTAATTCCTCAGAAACTTGGCCTGAACTTGCATCTTGTTTTCAACAAGAAGCTTGAACATTAAATTTTGAACAAGATAATTAGAAAGGCCCTTCCAACCCAATTTATCCTGTAATCCTATGATTCCAGTTTAGGAACTATACATTCATATGTGCCTATATGATCACTCATTATGAT
This sequence comes from Centrocercus urophasianus, assembly GCF_019232065.1. Lineage (NCBI taxonomy): Eukaryota > Metazoa > Chordata > Aves > Galliformes > Phasianidae > Centrocercus > Centrocercus urophasianus. Next base: position 3,480,003 of record NW_024884978.1, on the reverse strand, counting down.
GTCAAAAGCCAGTCAGCCTTGGTCCCTTACGTCAGCTTCATGTTGTCAGAACCATATACTGCTCCTGGCTTATGCCAGTAAATGGTGGTGAAGCCTGTGCAACACTGCTGCTGTTCGTATTAAAAACACAGGCAGACTAGCAGGCTGGCTGTCCCTACACAGCAACACTCCATTATTGTTAAGAGGAGCATCTTGTGCCAATTCTAAATAAATGTGAATCCTTGTGAAGTGTTTTAAATAAATAAGGGGTTTTGTTTAGAACTGTCTCAAAGCTCGTCTGCAAAATCACCAGGCACCACAGAAAAGCTGCTTTCTGTGACTTCGGAATTTTTTTTCCTGTATGTTATTTCCTGTGGATTGAACATCAGATAAATTCTTGCACTGCTCGGATTAAACAGCTTTACAAATCCTATTTTCTAAACTGTTAATAGTTTGAACAATTTCAGGCTAAAAGCAGTTCTGAAAAATAGCATTTAATTCACTACATTTCTCTGTATCATCAAGGGCTGGTGTAGGGCAGTCTTGTGGACCTGGGCTAAGAATTTTAGTTTATATCCAATGTGACTGTCATTTTTCACACTTACAGAGCACACAGTATTTCATACAGGCAATTCATACTAAGTAATGTTGAATTAAAATCATTCTGAGCACTTGAGACTAACAAAATCTCCACGCGTCAGACAGCTCACGATCCGTCAGGTCTGTCAGAACTGATTACAGGCCGAAGTAAAGGGCAACACTGAGGCACAGAGATAACTGGAAAGAGAATCACTGTACTTCAGCTGTGGCCCTTAAACACAAAACTCTCATTCTTAACTTTGCCAGTTAGGTCTCTCTTCACTTGTAGAGATTTGTATATTGTGTATTGTTTTTACCTATAACCAACACCAGTTTCTTTCTTCCTGAGAAAACATATGATACTATGGCAAAGTTAGAGTTAGAGACCAATTTCTTTATTATTTTACTTCTTTTATAGTATTCTATCAACCTAAAACATGTAAGCAATTTCAGGCTCATTAAGACATTGTTAAGCTTTTGAGAAACACCAGAAGATAAAATCTACTGTTTATTCATGTCGTTATCCCATTTAAGTGGCCAGATCCTTAAGTGTGGTACAAATTGGTGTGGCTCTAATCAAGTTGATGACAAGGTATCTGTTGGAAGGCACAGCGTTCAAGGATTTGGCCTTATGTGGGTTATGTTGGAATGCATAAGGCCAGAATTTTGTCACATGAGACCATGAAGCAATTATTTACTTTTCCCTTTTCTTGGTAGTTGTTAACATGGAAAGCAGGTCAGTGCATCTGTGTACATTGGTCCAGGAAGCACAGCAGCGAGTTACTGAATTGTCTGCACAAGTGATGAATGAAGGCCTTGGTACAGACAACACAGAAAAAGAGAAGCAACTAAAAGCATGGGAATGGAGATACAGGCTATACAAGCGCATGAAGGCAGGCTACGAGCATGCTAGTAAGTAGAAGAAAGTAGCTGCAAAGTTTAAGACAAGAACTCGTATGGTGGTGAAAACTGCCTTTGTTGAGCAAAGATGATCCTCACAGCACTGCTGTGAAGCAGATGAATGTTAGGGTGGGAAAAATAAAGTGCTCAGTTAAATGGTCTTCCCAAAAGTGAGAAGGAAATCCGATACTAGTTCCAGAAAGGACCGAGCATCTGAGAGCAGCAAGTGTAAAACTGATTGGAGGAGATTACAGATTCTTAGTTCAGGACCTAATGATTCTGTCTTGTCTCTTCACATTTACTTCTGGATGTTATTTCATATGATCAGAGTTTAAAATAAGACAATTAGAATATATGAATACGGAGGAAGTAATAGAGGAACAGTGGTCTTTTTCTCTTGTTGTACTCTATTTTATTAAATAGTTCTGACTTAAAGTAGTTGAGTTTTTCTTAATATTTGGTTAAAAATGAACTTAGATTTTTCGTATAAAAATTATCAATGCTTATTTTTATTGTTGACATCTACATGTGACATTCCATCAGCATAGTTACAAATTGGGCTACTTGGGGTGCAGAACTGTTTAAAGAAAATGGGAAGAAAAAAAGAAATAAGCAGGACTGAACTCTTTCATATTTGGATCTTTTAGCTGTACCCTTCCTCTTCAATAAAATACAATCATTGCCATTACCATTTTTACAGCCACCTTTATATATGTATGCACTTGGAAAAATTTTCTCAATTTTATTGTATTTTCTCAATTTTATTGTATTCTAAGACTGTTTCTTCAAGACAGAGGTAGTGCCCCTTGTATTAGATATTAAATACAGCCCAATACAGCAGTAGGTTAATAAAATGATTTTTTTAATCAGTTCCAGCAGTAAGTCATGACATTTTATGTTTGATTTCTGAATTGAGTCTGATTGATATTCTGTGAACTCAGCTTTTTTAAAACAAACAAAAAAAACAAAAAACAACGACAAAACAAAATAATAATAGTAAAAAAAAATTAGGCCTCAACTGACAAATGTGTTTTGGAACTACTGCACTGAAACATTTGTGGAATCTGCAATTTCTGAATCACAATAACGTAAAAAGGTTTTCTGTCATTTAATAAATTTGAATTTGTTAGTGAAACTATAAAAGTTTAATTAGCTCTTTGTGGTTTTGTCCTTTCTCTCTCTTCCTACCCACCCCAAGAGATTTATAGGGGCTTTTCATTGACATAATTAGCATGAATCTGTTTTATTAGGTTACATATATGCAGGAAGATATTTTTAACTGAAAGGAGCCAAAAACCATGATAGAAACAAATGGTGTCTGCAGGATATTGTTAGCAGGGCACTAATTAAAATTCTCAAAAGGCAGAGAACACAAACACCTACAACCCAAAGCTCACAATTGCAGGGTGATTTTCAGTGGGTTCTTTGAAGACTCAGAAACATTGTTTGAATAGGATTTGTTGTGCTGAAGAGCTGATGTTTTCTCTTCTCTCCCAGGAGCCCCTGAGGCGCCAACCAATGTCTGTCTCATGGTAACAAGCAGTACATCACTCACTGTCACCTTCCAAGAACCTCTGAGTGTCAACTCAGCTGTGGTGACCAAGTATAAAGGTACTGGATTTGGATATCTTTCATTTGCCTTAACAATCTGTAAACCTTTGATGGCCAAGTGAAAAAGGTGTTTTCGCTAGAAATGTCTGACTTTAATTATTTTCATAAGAAATAGCTGTACAAATTGAATGTTCTTTTAAGATTCCTTAAAGACAAAGTTTTATTTAAAAAGAAAAAAACAACAAACAGAAGCTTTCTTCTTGAGTGCTTTGAAGGAGTTTGCTTGATGTTCTGTAGTTAAGCTCAGTGACTGGGTTGACATGAGTCAGCTATGCAATGCAGACTAACTTTTGGTGCCTGTGGGCTTCTGAAACTGTATGTATCCTTGTAAATGCCAAACCCACACCACAGTTCCTTAAAGGAATGCCTCTGGAAGTTGAAACTTCTGGCAGAGGTATCATACAGCCCAACTAATTAGGTATTCCAGGGCTGCCACATCATTCTTGGAAGAGCTATACATATGGAGTGGCACCAGTTAGTTGCAAAGTGGAATGAATAGGAAAATGCTTCCATGTGAATAGCTCTGTTGAGTAGAAAATAATCTCTATTCCATAGGAAATTCCAATCAAAAACAAACAAAAAAAGTTTTATCAAAGATTGAAATCAAAATGTTCTGATTTAAGGGAACTTGCTGGTTCTCTAAAATGATTGGAACAGTGAGTTCCTCAATGTTTAATGGAGCAATATGCAACCTCCAGTTTTAACTAGGAATGTGGGCCCTTCCACAGGTAAAGGGACTTAAAAGCACTTCCTGAAGATCTGAGGCTGCCTTTGACTGCTCCAGGGAATAGCTGAGAGTGGAGACCCAGAAAGTCCTCTTAGAGTGGGTTTTGATACGTGTAGGAGGAGCTATGATAGCTGGGTCTGGGGCAGTGTCTTTCCTATTTCTGTGTATAGGTGCCACAGCGATTGCTTCGACAGGAAATATGCAGAGAGCTGCAGTAGAGCAAGTGTCCAACAGTTCATGAAGTTCCTCTAGAGTGGGACACGCCAGTGCACAGCCTTCAGTGGCATCACAAGCACCCAAAGGACTAAATGAGATTATTTTGGAAAAGGCATGTTTTCTTACCTCTCTACTTCTGATTTGAGATGCCAGTCATCGTTGGCTATGCTCAGTACACTTTTTTTCATAGTGCAAGGAAAAAAACCTCCCAGACATCACTAAAACAATCAAAGTGATTCCATTCCTGATAGCCTCAGTAGAAGGGTAAATGACTGTATTACACCTAGTCAGCCTTGCAGTGCTGCAGGAAGTGTTATTTGCAAAAACATCAAAGACCTTTAGGAGACTAAATCGAATTTTAAACAATGGGTTGGGTTGCCAGGAAACTAAATTTCATTTAAGGGCTTCCTACTGCCTGATTTACTTGTGAATATGATACTTGGGCTCCTAAAAGACTTAACTCTCTTGAGAATATTAGCCTGCTCTTTGTAATATGCGGATTTTAAACAAATCTGAAATGTTGTCCAGATTCTCATTATAACAAATGTTGATATTTTCACAGTAAAGGCAACTCCAAGATAGAGCTGATTTTTAAATCAGAATATTATTCCTAGTTTTAAAGATTGCAGTATTTTTATCTTGCTAACTCGGCTGTGTTGAGCACGGTTTGCACCTTTCAGTTCTGTCCCGTTATGGTAAGTACACCATAAAGAGAATTTGATCCAACTTGACCCAACTTTCCAATCAGACCAGGTGGCATTGCTGTCATATTTTGAATTACTCTTGTTGGTCTTCGTTTTATGCTACATCAAGTTGACAGTTCTGGCAGAAAGTTCTTTTTAAATCCTCTGTCCCATGAGAATTGAATATTTATGGTTAGATAAAAAGAAAGATAATTAATAGCTTCTTTTGGTGACTTTTGGGAATTAATTAAGCACTGATTGTAGAACTGCTTATTACATTATGGAGTGAGATTCTTCGTGCTAGTTTTAGAGGCTGTAAAAAAGAAACAACCATTGAAATGATCACTTGTATGAATGATTGGAACCAGCTAGCAATTAGCCTGAAAGGAGATCTTGATAACATTGTCTGAGCATCTTTTCAGTCGAAGTATTAAGCATTATGCAGAAAGCCATCTAAGTATTTTACTGACTCAGAGAAGAAAGTCAGCTGTTAGGCTTTATTTCCCTCTTTACTTTACCATTTCTTTTTTTAATAAAAGATCAGGAGCATTTGTAGCAGTGTATAGGGGAATACCTGCTCATTTACAGAAGCTAATAATGTTCTTTTATATGGATCTGAATTACAGAGGATAAAGCTGACATAAAACTAGACTTTTGTTCAGTCTAGTTTTGTTCCCTAAAAACACCGAGAAGCTGCCAATTCCTTTTCTTCTGTGTCATCCTTTTTTTTCTTTTTTTTTTTTTAACATATTTTTCCAAAGCTTTACTTGCTCAAATGTCATTTAGAAACTAGGCTTGGAACGTTATCTAGCTGTCTGCTATTTTCCTGTGTATGACTTTTCCCTTGTTAGCTGTATAACTTACAAATAATAATACAGGAGAATAATACTTTGCACTCACTCTCTAACCACTAAAACCATCTCACTTCATTAGGAGATTTAATTTTAACCACACACGGTGAATGAGTATTGACTTTGGTGTCCCAGCTGGATGGCAGTTCAGCGACTGCATTCTGTTGAGCCATTGCTTTAAGGAGCCAGAGTATTCTCTACTTCCTCTCCTGGATTGTTGTTTAATGTTGCAGGCACCATCCTAATGGCTTCCTTCAGTTTCCCTCCAGAGAAGGCTACAACGTGGTGGTGGCTGATGTGAAATGATTCCTATGTATGTTGTAACTTAGTAAAGTGTTTTGAGGCTGGAAGCAGACAGGCATGCCATAAATCAATAATAATAGTAATAATCTGCTCTGTGCTAGAGGAAGATTCAAAGCCAGAGACACCTCACCCCAGCCAGTTCTAGGAAGGATGTGAAGCATCACCATAATTTGGGAAGAAAAACCCATACCCTTGGCTAATCATGCCCTAAAGCCAAACTTCACATCCCATCATGGAAGCACTTACGACCTACTTTTGTTTTACATCTCTGTAAACGCAATCAAAATGTTCTGTGCTATTAAACAAAATAACACCACAGTTTGAAGCTAGAGTGAACCTTTCTGTATGTTTTAGAGCTACTCTGCAGTCCCCATCTTGTTGAAGAAAGTCACAGCAACAAGGAATCCACGTGGGCACTACTTGACTCCTGGGAACAGCACAAGTGGAGCCCTGGGTCTTATAAGACCTGTTGTCTTTAGCTAATTAGCATTTCTAGGTTTCACAAATTCCACACAATGCATGTACATGGAGAAGTCTGTTTGTTTAAAAGAAGAGTGTTGACAAGCAATTTTATTGTACTTATTTTCTATGCACTTGAATCCTGATACTTATTTTGCTTTTGCAGTGAATAAGTGCACATTAACTCTGTCTTTTTGCATATCATTTTTTCATGAATTTTCCATCAGAAGTTGACATAGTTGTGCACTTATACCCAGGTGTAGAAAAGGGAAGAAAAATGGGCACAGTGCTGGACATCACCTACTTGGAAGGACCACTGTGCAATGGAAGATCTCCATTTATATTTTACTTACAATTTTTCAACAAACATCTATATCCCTCTTTGGAGGAAAAAAAGAAGAAGAAAAAGAAAGAGCTTGCATAACCAAAGCTGACCTAATTTATTTAAGAGATAGGAACTGTTTATATTTGAAAAGAGATGAAGGAAGAAAAAATCTGATCCATGTTTGATGTGGCAAACAGAGCTGATCTTCTCCCTGGATGTAGCTGGGGACTTGGATGCCAAGTTATTTTCCAGATAGGGATGCTAAGCCTGTCTGGTGCACTTCAGCCTTTTGTTACCTTTTTTAGTTACTTTAACAGAATATTTCATTGTAGTCAGGATTTCCCAGCTGCCTTCTAGGATTTCTGTTGGATGGAAAGATTTTTTTATTTTCTATGTCAGTGTAGCTCTTTAAAAAAAGCAAGAGGTGGGCAACTAGATCAGGAAAGAAGAACTTAGGCCTTACTTAAATTTTGACAAGAAATATCTCCCTGCCTCCTTTCCTCCAAGGCAATTCAGATTTATTTTTTTTTACTGGAGCAATTCATGTAAACTGTCTTTAAATCACTGGTTCAGTCCTAGGGAGATATGCAGCAGCCTCAGGATTTTGCTTTGGGATGGCCACATGAAGCATGTTGGTTATAGACAAGCACCTTTATCCAGGAGAAGCTGTTGCAATTTACTTTTCTCATTGCAAGTCTCAACTAACAGATTTTCTGAGCCACCTTTCATTACAAGTCAGCATCTGAGATCATGAGATGAAGCATTTTCCAAGTCAGGCCCATAGGATGTGTGTTGTGTATTTAAAAAAAAAACACAGCATTAGAGATTCTCTGATATCTCGCTGTGTCAGTGGAAGTCTTTCACCACAAACTTTTGTGAAAAGCCTCAAAGACTGTACAGAAAGGCAGCTGTGATTTTTGTGTGATCCCGTTTGTTTTTCTTTTGAGAGTAATGCCTTCACAACCAAACGATCTGATCAGTTTGTGTGGGCCTCTGTCCCTGAAAACATTTACAAACACACAGACATTGCATGTTTTGTGCTTTGTCCATCTGGGTGAACTGCAGTGTTTGATCAAGTTTGGTATTGTTCCATGCAGGCTTCCTGCTTGGTGCATTTGGCTCCACATAGGGTTGACTGGTCTAATCGATAGAGCTTATATGAAGACTGAAGTGCATACATACATAAAAATCTCCTACTTTTTTCCCTCTTTGGTGGCAACTGACCGTTGACATAGCAGTATGAGAGCAAAAAGCAGCAAGCTTGTGCTTTGATTTCTAGAAGAATCCTGGTTATGGAAAAGAATACTTGTAGCAGTGAATCTTAGGTATGAAAATGGTGCCTTAACATTAGTGCCTATCGATCTTTGTACAGTAGATGGTGCATCGCTGCTTGATTCTGTTCCAGTTTAAAGTGGAATTATGTAGTATTCTGCATTTGATTTGCTCTTGAAACCCTTTTCACTTATTATTCAAAGTTTCTTTGTATGTTTTGAAACTCCTTGTTTCTTTCCCTGGAATGGTTCTTGCTCCATAAAATGGAAAGAGAGAATACTTTCCTTTGTAAGATATTTGAATTTATCCTGCTGAATAGGTGTGGTCTGATATTTTTTACAGTACTTCATTTATGGCATTTTATTAGGTCTCCTGGGCACTTTATTTGCACATTACATTTTGGTAGCTAACAGAACTGTGCAATTCAACTTCTATTTTTATGCCTTGCATGTATAGAAATGTATAAATGTTGGAACAAACCTTTCTATTTCTAGCTCCTGTTAAGGTCTGTAGTATGTGTTGGACTGGGAAAAAAAATCTTTTATGTTAAGTTTGCTAGGCATTTAAAAGCACCTTTGAACATGAATTACATATTAAGTGATGATGTATTTAACTGATGTAGCTGATCAGACATCAGTTACTCAGTTGAAGCATTCTTTCTGCTTTCTGTTTCATAAAGATTTTGAGCAACAGCCCAAGGTGAAACGCTATGAGAAAACCCAGACATATAGGCTCTGGTTTTGTCCATCTTTGGTGTCCAAGAAACAGGCTCATATCACGATGTTGCTGACTTTTAGACATTGCTTTAGTTTTTATACTTGCTTTGGTTTACTAGCATTAATAAGTAATTTTACCAATGATTTGCTCATGGCTGAGTGCTTGAGCTTCCAGTTTATATGTTGGGCAAAGAAGAGGTGAATTTCCTGTAGTGTGACAGGACTGGAACTCAAGAGCTTCAGTTTCTTTCTTCAGGGAGGTTCCCACATCTTTTGATCCAGAGGTTTGGAAATACTCCTGGCTAGAGACTTGATGGCATCAACTACTAATAAGATAGATAATTAAAAATAATGTTTTCACAAGGTTGTGACTTTGTGCCTTTGCTCACTATTTGTCTGAAATCTTCTCTGGTCCTTCATGGACTTTTCTGATTCATTTACAAGGACTGAAAACATCATCGTCTTGCCACTCCAACAAGAATTTGATGATACTCTAGTGCTTAAATTGGACCCACAGAACTGATAAACAAATACACATTTGTGATAGGGTCTTTGGATTGCTGCAAGCTCTTACCTTGTGTGCTGAACATGAATTACAGGGCATGTAGTTTTCATGCATGGGCGCTCAGTTAGTTCACGCATGAACACACCATCAGTTTATGCTTGAGCACTCTATTATCTCACATCTCAGCACCCAATCAGTTCACACGCGAGCGCTCACTTAGCTCCTGCCTGAGCGCTGTGCTGGGCATATTTGGGCAGGTTACTTAGCCAAGGCCCACAGGTGGAGGAGGCCTGGGGCTCAGACAGCTCCAAAACCAACAGAGAACCTCAATGCTGAGAGTAACCCCCTGGTAGAAACAAAGGAAGCTGAGACTGGGAAAGGAGGAGGGTATGTGTTAAGTGTTTAATTGCTTATGTTTTCTCCCTTCTCAATCTGGATTGGTGATTAGATTAATTGGCAATAAATTAAATTAAGTAAAAACAAGACTGTTTTGCCAGTGACACCTGGCTTTAGTGCTAGGGAGAGGTGAATGATCTTTAAATTAATGCACAGATTTGTTTATAAAGAAACAAAAGCCATAAATATGAGTAATTAACATCTATTCAACAATGTCCCCCTTTAAAAATATGTTACAGGAGGACCAGAAGAAAAGCAGTGCAATCCCATTAAGCAGATTAATTGAATTAGGGTTTGTGTATTTACCTTCTTTGTTAACAGTGCTATGCAGTGTTCCAGTATGTCTTGTACATTTTGATAGATTACTTTTTTGTTTGCATTTGCCCAACCAGTCGTTATTAATTAGATTTTAATGTATTATGGTTTGGGAAGAAGCTGAGCCTAAGCCATGCATGCTTCACACAAATGAGTTGTCCTTACTTTCATAAACCTCCCCACTGGCTTTGGTTACACAGATTACATGAGTGGAACGAATCCACTGGGAGTGGAAATTCGTAAGATCAGAGCCAAGCCTGCTATACCTTCCTAGGACATGAAGCCTTTGCATAAGAACCCCATTTATTCTCCCTTTTCACAGCTGTAGTGTGTATTTTTTCTCACTTTCCTTTCCACAGCCAGAGTGGGCTGTGTTGTCATAGGAAGGCTGAGGAACAAATCTTGGTTGTTATCACAGTGCCAATTTGCATTGTAGCTTTCTAACCAATGTTGTCCCTGCCTACATTCTAACCAAACAGAATTCTTCTTATTTCAGATGGTGTAATTGAATGTGCATAAATGGATGGCTTACATCCTTCATGCAGAAAACCAGATCCATGGGAACGCAAAGTGACTCCTCAGTGCCAAACTTTTTTTTCCTAGTGGAAGCACCCTTATACAGTTGGTATAACTTGTCTTTCTGCTCTCATTCTTTGCAGAATTTCAAAACACAAGAGACATAAAGAAAATCTGAAGCCAAGTCTGCAAAAATTGGGTTCTTTTTGAAATTAAACCTGGAAAGGCTAGCTCAATGCAGCTAGGAGGTACTGACTAAACAGACAAATTGTGAACAAAATCAAGAATATTCGTGTCTATCTGAGCTGTGTGCACCAATAAGCTGGTTCCTCCTGACTGCCTCGTTAGCTCAAGTTGCTAAGACACTGCAAGTGTCAATTGTTACAATTATTTCATAAAGATAGCAGGCAGCAAAAGATGGCATGAAGGGATTTCTGGCATTAAGGCTCTCCTTCAGTTTTACATTTCAAAGGAAGCTGTTAAACAATGCAATTATTTGTTTGGAGGCCCTTGGGAACACAAGCTAGGATCACAGTGTCCTTCAGCCTGCGCCCTGGACGCAGGGAGGAAGGGAAGGAGAAAGAATCCTTGCTGCGTTAAGAGTCTGGGTTAAAAGTCATAGTGATACAATGCTTTCCCCAAAATCACAACAAGTTAGTAGCAAATGCAAGAGTAAAACCCAGAATTGCAGCTCAGCACACTATTCAGTAGATGCTATCAACTTAACAGCCTAACTCATGTCCCTGGGTCTAATTAATCTACTCAGCAATTCAGTGAATAATTTAAGTGCAAGCAAAATAAATGCCAAGAGAAGTGACAAATTCTACAGTGGCTTGAGCTATTTACTTTAGCAGGGAGAAGGTGTTTTCCTGAATGACTCCGCAAAAGAGCTGGGAGGTGTTTTGCACCTTCACTTTTTCCCTTATCTGTCTGTCAGTCTTTCTGGTGAGCTGTTTAAGGCATACTCAGTCTGAATAGAAAAGAAACAGGTGAAAACAAACTTGCTTCTTTATTTTAAAGTGTATGAATTGAGTATTAAAAAGGAAAAAAAAGCGCACACAACTTGGCCACAAGTAGGTTACATAACTTAAGCCAGTCTAAAATTATGTGCCAGCAATTTACATGAGTTTTATGTAACTGTTTATACTGCTGTTTATTTAAAAATTACTACTTATCTTGGCGACCGCAGCAACACATCGTGCATTCGCGAGCTCTGGAATACAGGGCACCTTCATTAAAACACATAGTCACCAATATATTAAACACACAAAAAACCCTGCTCTGACATAACGTGAAGTGTCAGATGGAAAGCCGCAACAGCGAAGACATTCAGCGTTCACGACAAAGCAGGCCTGTGGGGTGTTCAGAACAGGACTGGAACATGCGCCATCCTTAATTCACCCAACAGCTTTCAGGTCCTTTGCAGCACGGTTGGTACAGCCTACAAGACCAGCTCTTGTTCCTGGGCTCTTATAAAGGACCCTCTTCATCTTCAGGTTTTCCTACTTGCGTATTTTTATATTGAACTTTTAAAGCGCTGAGCCTTTTGTTCTTTCTTAAAGTACCAAGCACTTCAGTTACACAGAGAGCTGTTATTTTTTGTTTGCTTCCAGAACAGCCTCTTGCAGCACTTTCTCTCTTGGAAAGTAGGCAAGGCTTTAGCAGTGTTTCCATGCTGGGTTGCTCTTGCACAAAGTTGCACAGTTTTTAGATCCTGGTCCATCGCAAGGGTGAGTAGCTCTGCATTCTGCATAACCAGAAAATGCAAGGAACAGCAGCCTATATCATGGCATCATGAGTCAGAGAACGATGTGCTGTCAAAAATGACAGTGCTTCAGATGTGTCCAAGGAACTAGTTGATGTCTGGATACTCTTCAGTCCATAGAACAGCTAAAAATTTGAGAAACTCCAAGGGAATTTAAAGCTGCTTACTTCACCCTTGGCTGTTGTTTTGTGCTAAAGCACAACCTTAGCCCTGCCCCTCATGCTGAGAAACACACTGTCGTGCTTAGGATTTCAGTGAAGACAGGATATGCTGGCAGCATCAGTCTGGAGTGACACCGTTTGATCTACACAACCCTTCCAAGAGAAGAATGGCATCTGAAATGACTGCATGTCTGTTAGTAGCATGTTCAGCACTTCAGGAGGGGTTTCTCTCATTTATCCTTCTGGAAAATAGAGAATGTCTTAGTCTGTAGCATGTACACAATGTCCTCAATGATTTAATAGAGCAGAGTTATAAGCCCTGAAAAATCATGGTTTATAATGGAAACTCTGACAGGCCATCAAGTTTAATGGCACTTACAAGCACTGCTATAATTACATCGTCAACAAAAACCTACAACATGGTACAGTAACAGTCTCTACATTTTCATACTAATGTACAGAGATAGCTTCCATTAAGGTTGGCAGTAATTAGATATTTAAAACCCAAGGAGAGTAAGAAAAATATACACTGTAAAGTTCAGGTTGAGTAGACAAAATCAATATCCTTTTCATTTCAGCAAATACAAAAACGTTGCTGAACATGCTCTGCATTCACAAATGGCAGTCGAAGGAAAGGACTGGCTTGGAAGAGAAAGGAAAAGTTAGTTGTACTATTGATACTTGGCTAATCTAGGAAAAACCTGTTGGCAGTTAAACGTATGTGCTGAGCAAAAATATCGCTTCTTTTAATGTGAAAATGCCAGTATGACGCAGTGGGAAGATAAAAGATCCACAGGCTGAAATTGAAGTACCTGTACTTTCTGATCATTCAACTGCGGAATCCAACTCTGATAAATGTGCAAATGAAGGATCTATAAGCTAGTTTTTGAATCTACCGATTTTGAATTGGTTGATTTTCTGCTTAGTTGTGAATCCAGAAAATTAGTGGGCTTTCCCCTTGTTATGATGTGTACTGAATTTCACTGTTTTTGGTAAGTTTTCCTGAAAGTTTGAGTCTGGAAATACTGCAGGTACGACTGAGATGAACCTGAACTCTCACCGCAGTACTTGTCATTACTAACATATAATTCAAAAGGTGGTTTTCTTATCTTCAGCCATCAGTTCCCATTTTTCTAAAACCATGTGGTAGTTTTTCATGGTCAGCATCCATTTTCATTTCTTGCGTTAATTTTTGCAATGAATGAGGAAGAATACAAGATTGCTGAGTTCATACCCCTTAAGTAGGAACATGAGCAGTTGGTACAAACTGATGGGAATGCTTTGGTGCTTTGTTGAAGGTACTCTTTGTGATTGAGGCTGTAGGACAGGTTGGGAGGGATGTGCCAGCCCAGCACCACTTAATTCACTGCAAAAATGGATAAAATTTAATAGGTCCTTGTGGAGCTCTGTGATTTCAACGACCACAGCAGAACCAGGCTCGGACAAGGGAGCCAGAGCCCACTGAAATCAATAAAGAGACTCTTGTGAGTGCTGGATCTGGTCCAAGGAGGATGTTTCTATACAGAGCTAAGTGATTGGAGTTTTGTGGTCCTGTGGAGCCCAAAAGACTCCCTTCCTATGCCTACATATGCAGACACAATTGCAAAACAGTGCTTTTGTTGGTTTGGATATATAAACTGCCTAATGGAATTAGCAGGTCCAAATCTTTTACCTACTCTTTTCCAACTGCTTCCCTTTCTTTAAAAGGAAATTGTTTAACTAAGAGCAAATGTTGATTGAATGTAATTTGTATTGCAGGGTACTTTTAAGCATTCTTTCCTGAAAAGCTTTTGAGCAATATTTTGCTTTTCTCTCTCATACACAGAGTTATAATTTAATTACTGTGTAAAGTTTTCCTAAACATTATTGCTAAACATGACTTTTAGTATCCACGTGGAATGGTAAACTGCTAGGAGAAAAGTTAACCTGTGAAGTTCTTTTATTCCTTTTGTGGGACTGTTATCTGATTCAGTTTGCTTCTGCTGTTTGTTTCCTAGTGGAATGGAGTTGTTCAGAAGACTTTTCTCCTTTGGTTGGTGAAATAATCCTGGATAATCTTCAGTCTTTGAGATGCACCATCACAGGTCTCAGAACAGTAAGTGCCAAATGATTCATTTAGATCTTGATGCCCCCTGCTGCCCCACTGATAAAAAGACACTGATAATTTGCATCCTTGGCTGTTGGTAACAACTGCAGAGTGCCTTTCTTCTAACAAGTTCCAGTCATTAAGCATAATATGTCTGGTATCCGTGATCAGAAATTCACAAAGGAGCAGACAGACAGCATGAACTGTTTTATAAGTTGGCATGCTTAGGATGGAGCCAAAAAGACTGGAATGAAAGCCGCTGTTTTCTGGATCGCAGGGTAATCTTAGTGCAGATCAAAGGCTCGTGAAAGTTCTAGTCCTGACTCTGATGACAGATAGCTAAAATAACTGCTCTTTCTCTTCTACTTATTTCAGGAACACGTAGTTAATGGCAGTCATTTTCATTTTTGTTTTATTTTCATATACGTGTTTTACACTGCTAAGAACTGGGTCAGCAACTGAGAAAATTGATAAACATTCACATGTATTCTTAAGCAGAATAGTTTTGAGCATGTGTCTGAGCACCTTCTTCCTACTGGCAGTTCTGCACTGTTTGTGCAAGCAAATTTGGATTCACAGAGAGCCACGGTATGCATTTCCTCTGTTCTTCATTTTCCAGCAACAAAACAAAGTAACTGATCTTAAGTTAAAATCAAGCAAGCTTGCACAGTCCATTTCTTAGGCACACATGAGGAGCAGTGATTAGGGGTTGTTTGTCCGTAATCTCTAAAGTATGTAACATCTGTAAACAGAAAGCTAAACTTTCAGAAGCACTTTTCATTGGCCTAGATTTACGCATCAAAATGCTTGCTGAAAGTCTGACTGATGTCAGTGATGGCCAAGCAGAGCTTCTTCAGTTACTGTGCTCATAGCAAGACTAATACTACAGCAGAAATGGGACTTTATTCTTAAAGTTGATTCTAAGAGCACTGTTTAATAGGAGAGATCACAATTTGTCAATCACAGTTGATGTCTTCTCTTGACCTTCTCCAAATCACCTGCCCTGTAATCATTGTGCAGTTTTTCAGTAGTTCATCGGGCGTCATTTGACATCCCTGAAAGCTACCTAAGAGATTTTAAAGAAAGCAGTTTTGAAAGGGCTACTCTCCAGTTATTGCAGCCGTGATTTCAAGTGAAGTGCAAGTTTTGATTCCAGTTGTTTCCTTTTGTAGGGCCAGAGGTATTACATTCATGTTTCAGCATACAATATGAGAGGATGGGGACCTCCACGAAGATCTGCTCCTGCATATGCTTCTCCTTCAAGTAGGTCGAGCTTGTTTGCACTCCCAGTTTGATTATTCATGTTGCTTTTTCAGAGTTTCTCTCTCTTCAAAGAACAGAAGAAGACAAGTATGCTGGAGTTCATGATTTAATTACTGTGTCACTTAGAAGGGAAATAAATAAAACTTAACTTCTCCTCCCCAACAAAAAAAGATACATAATATCACATTTGTGTATTTATTTTTCTTATCCTTTGATCTTCATTTCCTTTAATAGAGTTCTGCTATATCCAAATGATCTGCTAAAACCAAAATACTTACACCTATCATATGCAATTTTCTATTGTGACTGTAGTGTCCTAGATTCCATTCTCTGAACCATTCTCGTAGTTTTCAGTTCTGAAGTTGGTGGAGTTACAGGATGCATGCAGTGTGTAGAATACTGTATTGTGGCACAGATGTTGGTCGGATCCATTTGGTTCCTCTTGGCTAAATGTTCCTCTTGCACTAAAATGTTGCAGACATGTCCAGAAGCCTTTCTTCTGTTTCAGACTTACAGGTTTTCTCAGGCTCAGTGCAAATTTGCACTTGTGGTTATTAATCTGCTGTAGCCACATTCTATTGTTAGTCACTTTTCCAGACTTAGTATTTGTTGCTGAACTGGCTCAGTATGTTACAGCTTCTCTTGTATTGATTAGTGCAGTAAAGTGGGATTTTTCATTTTATTGCATTAGCACTTGTTTTTATTAGGCTAATGTAACAATTTAATAACCTTGAATGCTAATGTGAGAAAATTAAGCAATGGTGGTAATAGAGAGTGTGGAATAATCAAAGCTGTTGCAGTGTCACTATCCTATTTTGCTACAGTTTTGCTCTTGTTTACCATAGAATTAAGCCAGCGTCTAGGCTAAAGAAATATTCTGTTTGCAAACAAAAATGTGCTACAGTAATGGCAGAAAATTCTACTCTTGGCTCTGTGGATAACTCACTACTGTGGAGTTGCATTGAATAATTTAGTGACATGCAATTACCTTGACTGTACTCAGGGGTAAGTACACAGGATTTGGCCCCACAAATCCAGAACTTATGTAAGCTGAGAAACAAGACTATTCTGCAGTAGCTGGCAGTTATTCAGCTAAATATCTCCTAAGAATTGAGCACTCCTGGCAAACTGGTTGTATCTCAAGCTGTAGCTGTGTGTGATACAACATTTGCTTTGAGTGCATTGCATTGTCTTTCCTGTCTATTTCTTGTCCATTGTTATTAACCTTCTGACAGTACATGACAGCTCCAAAGGTTTGAGCTGCGAGGAAAGTTTTGCTTCAGATTTCAGTGGATGTAGCTATGTACGTATGTTTTCCTTGCTGGTGAACATGGAAACATTGGACAGGCTCAGCTCACTGCACATAGATAGCCAGCAACAAGTATGGCATTTCCATCAAAATGCCCTTAGTGACACATGCTCAAGCTTTCCAACAAGTGAGATGCTCACTAAGTATAAAATTTTTTTGCTAAGCAATATCAGAATTTTAGCTTGAGAGACAAGATACTGATGCAGGTACCAAGGGCAGAACCTTGTCCATGCAGATACCTACACCATTAGTTTTGAAAGCTAGCAGACTTGTGCTTGGCAAGACAGCAGCGATGTGAAATTACAGCGGTGTTATATTAAGGAACATGGCCCTAAGGTAAAAATTCAATGTGAATACATTAAGTACAAAGTTGTTTGTGATGGCAGCTAGAATACGCTAGGTAAATGAAAGCTCCAGGGCTAATCTGGATCCAGTCCAATCCCAGAGCATCAAAAGTCAGTGATGTCCTCAGAGAATCATGCTTGCAGCATGAGTGAGTGCTTGCCACTGTCCTGTTTCCCTCTCACAAACAGTAACTACCTGGAAAGCTGTGGCTGGCATTCTGCAGCTGCTCTGTAAAGCCACAGTGGATAGTAAAATTTCTAGGCTTATTGACAGACACGTGATTCATGGACAGTGTGGGAAGCTGGTCTGATTTCCATGTCGTTTTGAAGGCAGTCGGCAGACTGGAGAGTCTAAAAGTTTGGGAACCACCTAGACAGAGAAACCACGAGGTTGTTCTAAACCTCCCTGGTCTGATGACCCAGAGCATTTTGGTATTGCTGAATTCCATTTGGTTCCTCTTGGCTGCCGAAGGAGATCTGAGAACTGACCTCCCAACGTGAGTTATAAATGCAGTTGGCTCTTGATCTCTGCGAAAGCATACATCATGCAGGATAGCCAGCCTGCAGCTGTTACAACTGCCCACAGGCTATCAGGATAGCAATTGTCTTCTCACCCTTTATGGGGCTTACCACCACTCTAGCTGCTATACTAAATGGTAGCAAACATATATTTATATTCCTGGCATAGTGAGTCCTTTGGAAGGAATGCTTAACAGAACTTGCACTAGAAAGTAGAACTGTATATTCAATGAGTGAGCAAACTGTTTGCTGGTGGCTCTGAATATGTATTGGCTGCTGTGCCTGCAAGATGGAAGCGTGTCTCCCTTGGAGGCAGATCTCTTAATATCCTGATCCATCATTACTTTCTTTCAGGAAACTGTGGTGTAATAATTTTTTCTTATAACGATGTGAGGAAGGGTCAAATCTGGAATCAAAGAGCTCCTCTCTGACAGTTTCATCCTCTTGTTTGTGAAGGGGTTGTCTGCTTTTTAAAATCAAGACTGAGATTTTAGCTAATGGCAAATAAGGTTCAGAGGATGTGGGACAGAAATCACAGCTTCTTGCCTCATGAGTGCAGTGCTGAGCAGACTGATGATGCCGGGGCAGGAATTGCCAGCCTTCCTTCAGGCCTCGGTGCGGGGAGGTTTTCAGAAGTGCTTTTACTCACAGCGTTTCTGAGGCCACTGACAAAACCCCTGCTTCTTGGAAAACATTCACCCTCTGCTTTGCCATCAGTTTCCTACGTAACTGTAGGAAGGTCATTTAGCCTCATGGTGCCTCAATAAAACACGGGAGGAGCAGGGCTGTGATCTTAGCGAGGTACAGAGGGTCAGCACGGAACAGGCTGAGTGCAGCGCTGATGCTACAGCAGCAGGAGCTATTTATGTGCCAAAGAGAAAAAGCCATTGTCTCGTCAGTCACTACAGGAGCTTCTGGGAGCTGATTGTGAGCTCTTTGTTAATCATCATTATGATTAATTATGCAGCTGGCACAAAGCAAAGGAAGCTTATTGTACAAGCAACAGCAGCAGCCTTGAATCAACTGCCATTTTTCCTGCGTGCCCTGATGTAAGCCTCCGCTGCAGCCAAGAAACATCAGAGACAAGAAAATATTTTAAAACCTTCTCCTACTACTTTGTGTTTCATTTCTGTTTATTTCCTTTGTTCAATAGACTGGAAAGACTGCAGTGGAAGAGAGCCTCGGCACAGGGGACATAGTGAGGCCCTGGAACGTCTCCTTCAGCAGGTTCGAGCAGCTCATCAGCATTATAATTGCAGAGGTAAGGATAAATATCTATGTGGTAGGTCACCAGCTGAAGCCTCTGTGGCGCCTGTAATTTTAGCAGTTTTCTAACTAGGTCATACCTTCTCATTCATCAGGAAAAGAAAGATATTAATATTGGCCCATCTGGAATCACTTTAGCTTACTATCTTGCTCTTAACCCTTGAAATTAGTTGGATGGAAACATCTGAAAGCTTGAATGTACACAAGCACAGACACACCCTTTCTCCCTCTGTGCCCTGTGCAGTTACTGATGTGCTTTTTCCTACAAGTAAGTTTTACGCAGGATTCTGCTAAAATGTTTCAAGGGTCTCTCTTTTATTTTTTTAATATAAAGAAATACTTTAGAGAGTTAACAACTGTTTTGGATCAAAAAAGAGACTTGGCTGCCTCCAAATGGAAGACACTAAGTACTCTACTGGATGTGATGCCAATCTATAATGAAAAATAGTTGCACAATGCAGTGGGAAGATAAGATTGCTACATTTTCAAATAGAATGGATCAAAACTGGGAGAGAGTTCGAATCTCAGCCAGCTCTTTGCTCTTCATTCATGAGAAACAGACTGTGCCTTTAATAGCTCAAGAGCCAAGGCAACAGCTTGGCATTCTTTTTAAAGAATATATAAAAACTCGTGCTCTATACGGGTTGTTGAAAAGTGCTATTTATTTTCTTAAAATAAACTTCTAACTGGAATAATGCTTCATTGCAAAGGAGCTTATTTTAAACTGAACAGTCGAACTACCATGAAGTTTTCATTTTTCATCACTTAGTATGACTGTTATTTCAAACTGCATCAACTGATTGAAAATCACAGGAATACTTAGGGCTCAAATCATCTGGATAAAATGGAAAGATGCAACCTTTGTTCTTTATGTGCAAATACATCACAATCATGATGATCCACAGTCTGCCACAAGCCATTGTAACCATAGCAACTAGAGCTATTCCACTATGTTTCTTGGAAAGGAAAAGGAGAAATTGCAAGAAAATGTTGTTTCCCTAATTAAAATTCATGCAAACATTATCACTTGCAGGTGGCCACGGTAGTAAAAATACAAACAATGTATTCCATCTCTTACATAGCTTTTCGTGATTCAAGTCATTATCCATGGTACAGTTTTTCTCTTCCAAAGTTGGTACATTTCTGAGGTTTTTCAGGCCACCTTCCTAGTGAACAGGGAGTAAGTGATGGAACATCTGAGAATATTCTTAGAATCAATTGTTTTACTGACATACCAGCCCAGAGAAGAAGCAGTTACAAACATGCAGAAAATCCCTTCTTTTAAGAATTTGACACCAGTACCTGGTTCTCATAAAATTCTGCTGCTTCAGAAATTAACTCCAGTCTCAAAGCAAAGCACAGACAACTCTGTTACTGATTTCCAAGCTCCTTATGCTCAAATAATACATGACAACAATATAGGGAATCTGTTTAGCTCAGAACATTTTCTTGTATGTCGGAAAGAGGATGTGGGAACTTCCATAGGGCAGTACTACACCGTGGAATCAGCAAGAGCAACGCCCTTGATCTGGTTAAATCAGAATCTCAGAACTGCTTGTAATGTTAACATTACACAGAACTGTATTTTGGATAAATCAGGTCTATAACATAAGAGAAGACTCTTTGGAACTTACATTAGATGTATGACACTGTCAATCCCTCGTATTTCAGGAATTTGATTATAAAAATCAAGACAAAGTAATAGCAGAAAAATTAAGAATTATGACGACAATTTGACTGTTATTTGTCAATCTCAGCGACATCTGAGAAGTTTCATCAAGGACCTGAGATAACTATCAGTAATGACTGAAAAGCCCCAGTAAACTTTTCCACTTGGTGCACGTAAGACAGAAGCCTGCTTCAACTGTCATGAATAGAAATCAGAGTGGACGTGCTTTTATGTCTAAGCAGAGGACCTGGCCTGACATTGAAGCAATCTTTATCATGTTTCTCTTTTCCAGATTCCTTTCATTCTAAGTGCACATTTTAGCTTCTGTTTTCCTCATTTGTTTTAGAGGTGTCAGTAAATAGTTTGAAACTGCTTGAAGAACACCACTGAATCTGCTTGCAGCCACTAATTCACAGTGAATTAAAGTGAAGTGAAATTCAAACCTGAAGCCTTGTCCCCTTGGCTTTCCTGGAAGTGATCCCTCTGCAGGACTGCCCAGGTGTGCTGCTGAGGCTGGCTGAAGGAGAGCAGAGGAAGAGTGCAAAGGAGGTGAAAAAAGTGGAAAGGGCACTCAGTCTAAAATGGCTGAGATTATTTGGCTGATATGAGTAAAAGCTTCAGAATATAAAGGAGATATAAGAACAAGGTCCAATGCTAGTGATGTGGGAGGGTTAAATTGCCCAGATTCCACACATCTCTTGCTCACGTCTGTTCATTCAGGCTTTGCACCCAAGCCTGCATTTTGCCCCATGCTTTGTATTTCAGGGCCTGAAAAAAAAACAAGCTTACAAAAATACCAGGAAGAATACATTGGAACGTACAGTGAGTTTAAGAGCTTTTGGAATTAGATCAGCTGTTGCTTTTGAACCTGCTCTGTGATATGTTGAAATCTCTTAGGGAATTACTTAGGAAGCTTTGCTTTCATATGTTTAATCTTCTGGAAAATCCTGATGATTACAAACAACAGTCATCCATTTGTCTTCATAATACCGTGCTACAGACTATCATAACCCAATTACTACAATTGTGTGTTCTGGCAACACTTCAAATGTATTTTTTAAGTATTTTTTTTCCTGAAGATCATTCTTCCTAAGCAGTTCTGAGTGGATTAAGCAATTGTGTGTTGCTTCATTAAGAAAGAAACCCAACTCTTCAGTAAAATGCTTACTAGATATTTTCTTTCTGAAATTTGGTTGAAATGTATTTTACTAGAGATTGACTGAAATAAAAATGTTCTAATCATAATTTGATTCACAACCTGGGATCACATTTTCATTGCTTTTAACAAAGACAACGATCTCTTATTCCATGGGACATTTTAAAAGTTTAGATTTTACTGCAATGAGGATACACAAAACAGGCTGGAGAACTTGGCCACGGACTGGGAGGTTCGGGTAGGAAAATTAAGAAGTTCCAATCTCAACTGTTGAGCCTGACTTTGTACTCCAAAATACACCACCTGGTGACGTGACTGACAGGGCTATGGCTTCCTCATGAGAGTTTTTTCTTTTGGATGACATCCCATCCTGAGGTAATAGCAGTCTGTAATGGCCTTAAGCTACTGAAGTATCTGCTGGCTATGCCTGCCTTTAACTTCTGCATGGTATTCTGCCTCTGTGCATGTTATTCAGAGTCAGTTGTTCGCACTGCTAAAATTATGGTGATTGAAAGTGAGTATGATTTGCTTCTGGAAGTTTCCAGTTATTTGATGTATTTTCATCCACTGTTAGTAAAAACTCTAAACCCCATTTTATGCCCTCTGCTAGGATTTCAATAGGATTTAGCTCCACTTCTGGTAATTTGCTTCATTATTCAGTGTTACCATTAGTGATATTTAGTTGTTCCACAGACCGTCTGATCTGTGGGGCTAAGATTTCTCCTCAGATAATTTTGCACTGAGGTAATTCCATTTACTTCACATCTGCCCCACTTGAGGAGAGGCACCCGCTTGTCTAGTGATAGGACAAAGAATTCCAGATGATCTTCCTCCTCAGAGAAATGGCATGGCATAGCAGACATTCCTCTAGAGCAGAAACCCCAGATGCATGCTAGCAGTGGGAGCATGCAACTTTCTTATTTCTCACAACCAACTTACGCTGCTTTCATGTATCTGCTGAATTTAAGTGAACTGCAAAGACACACATATATATCCTCCCTAAGAAGAGAAAAACTAATGTGGTAAGTAGAGTTAATTGCCTAGTTCAGTCCAAGTGTGAATGCTCTGATCTAAATCCATCTACTGGAAATTCTCTGATCTTGGACAATATACGTTTGCTCCTGAGCTATTAACAGAGCTCACAGCTCTATTGTATTGTTCCTTAGGATCCACTTTTGTTCTTACTGCCACTGTTGTAAAAAGGTTGCTCTGTTATTTATTAGTTAATTAAATAACAGATTGTTAAAGTTCCATTTCTTGTAGGTCCAAAGTGTCCTCTAATCTCAGTTCCATGTTTTTTGGCTTCTAGACATACTGTAACGTCAAACAAAAGCAGACAGCAACATTGGAGAATTTACTGTTTCCATCTAGTTTTACATTATGTCTTTTTCTTTGGGCTTTGAAAAATTGTGGACCAAACCCAAACCACTGAATAGCCCAGTAATGTAGGTTTCTTCTGTAACGTGCCCTCTGATTGTAATGCTGCAGTCTTTGGGTGTTCTGTATAGAATTATGTTGCTTCATTTTCAGCAATTTCTGCTTCTATTCCTTCCATTGCAATTATAGAAGAAAATAAGAATTTCATAATTAGGATGAAGTTTATATTTCTAAGACAAGAGGTTTCCTGTCACATTTGGTTTACGTTACTATGATAAACTGAAAAAAAAGGCACAGAGTAAAATAAAAGTGAGGAGATGTGGGCAGGAAAACAAATGAGTTTTTCCAAATGGAAAAGAAATCAAAGATCAGTGGCATCAAAGGAGCAGCCGTGAACTAAGACGAGTCTATTTAAACTGAACTGAGCACTGCAGTGCAGAATATGCCATGCAGAGTAAGTTAGCACTGGGAGGACAACGTATTTGGTGATCTAATAAGTCTCATACTTCTAAATTGCATGATTTCAGCCCTAGTAGAACCTTGCTCTCTTTGTACTTGCTGTTCAGCAAAGTGGTAATTATGCTAACAATGTGTCTTTTTTTTTGTAGCTTTCTATGTGCAAATTACAGTGCAAATTTATTCATCATTTAAAAATATGTTGAGTGCTTCCACAGATGGGGTTTTGACAGGAGCAAATTTAGATGTTCCTTAAATGTTCAAACTTAGAACTTGCTAGGGAGACACAGATAGACACCTTCTATTTCGCACTGGAGGTAAGTAGGAAATATGTTGCTCCAAAAACACTTAGCCAGGCAGATTAGCAGCAAATACATTTAAAATCCTTCAAAATCTTTCATGAGTCACATTTTTCCCCACTGGAGAGGGTTGTTCCTCAAAATGTTTGGTAATTGAGTCTGGATGGGGATCCGTAGTTCATTTAAATAACGAGAAAACAGTCAGATCCTGGAAGGCTGAGCTGTAATTTCATGGACCACGTGTAAAATTCATATCCTCCCTCGACACGTGCTTCAAGCTGTACTTGTCCGAGGTGCAAAACAGCAGTTCCACCAAGTCTGAGTTTGATGCACTTAAAGAAATCATTTGATGAAGAGTATTGTTAAGAGAAAGAAAATACAAGCAAGTGTAAATCAGCATGGTTCTGAATGTTGTCTGTTGGAAGGAATAAGGTGGGCACTGAATTATCAGTACGATGCAACAAACAAAGGTTTTTTATGATTTATGATCTCAAATTGAAGTGCTGCATTTGGTTTTGTTTCTATTTTCCATTTTAGAAAGTTCCAAATTACAGAACACTGGCCGCAAGCAGTCCGTCTCTAGAAGCCTGAAGCACCTTTTTCATTCATCAAACAAGTTTGTGAAGACTCTGAAGCGGTCTGTCATTCATTTCATCTCCCAAACATTCCAAGTTATTGCTTTTATGTAATAGTGAACAGCACCTTAAAAATAGATGTACACAAATTCTACTTCCAGTGAAACAGCAACGTCTGAATAAACCTGATGCAGTTACATACGTGTGAGACTGATGCATCTGATAGGAAAATAATGCTGCAGTTCCTACTGAAATCGTTGGCAATCTTTGATTGTTACTACTTGGAAAACAGTTTGAGTTGTAATGGGAAAATATTGTGTGCAAACACAACAGTACAGTCACTGAGGAATTGCTAAGTGAAGCCTCCATTGCTGCTCAATAAGGAAACTGGGATTTATTTCATTCATAATGAAAAATGCAGAGCTCAGATGACGTGTTCTGCAGATACTAATACCTCATTGGCATCAAGCAGCACGTCAAAAATGTTTCTAATGTTTTTAGCTAGGTTTGCAGCCCAGCACGACCCAAACAACCCTTTGCCTTGATAGTTTATTTTAGCAAATGAAAGTTTCTTAGGCTGGATTATTTCTTCTTTCATTGCCAGGAGCATTCAGTTTGCTTTTTCTTCTTTGTATTTTGATAAGAGTTTGATTCTTTCAGAAGAGTTCTCCAGAGTCTTTAAATTCCCTAAGGCGACTACTTAATGTATGCAACTAATTGCAAGGGTAAATATTGAAAGGAATGATCTCTATAAACAGTTTTGCAGATATGCTGGCCAAATTACACTCAATTACACTAATGTAAATCCATAATAACCCTACTGATTTCAATTGAGTTATTTCAGATTTGCTCTGAAGTAAATGAGAGCAAAACTAAGCTCATTAATGATAAAAAGTTTTGGTAGAATTTTTGATTTCTAGAGAGCATAAACCCTCCATTGTAAACTATTTACTCTGGCAAAACTCTTACTAAAGTTGATGTCAGTGACTTGCACAGATTCATAATTCCTTACATTCTTGTAGTCTCACATCATCTGAAGAGAGAGCCTTCCCACATATTTTTCAGAATTCTCTACCTGGAGTTGCATGATCTATAAAACACAAAAGTTAAGATTGGTTAATTTGTTCTGCCTCCTCAGAACTTAAAATCTATGATTCAGCAGCAAAAATTTGGCTTATATGTTAATAGACATGAAAGCTGTTTGACACGGATTCTTTTTTTCTCTAGGGGACTCTACTTATCTGTCATATTTTTTTACAAAGACAATCTGTTGGTAACCAATGAAGATCAGATCCCAATTGTGGAAATTGATGACTCTCACAGTAGTTCAATTATGCAGGATTTCCTGTGGTTCACAAAGGTAATGGGAACCTAATTTCATATATTGCTTCTAAAAATGCATTGCTAGCCATGCAGAAACCTTAGCTGATCATTCTGAGCGCATTAAAATGCTAAGTGATGAAGTGCTTCATCTTTTACTCATGTTAAAATGTAATTTTCAAACAGCATCTGTATGGGTGAAATTCTGGTTGAGTCGCTGACCACAGCACAATTAACTCTTCTAAATGTCTGATCCTACATCTGTTGGCTGCTCACTAGGAACAGAAAGGTTTTATGAACATTTAGAGGAAGAGCCTAAAAAAAGCCATTAGATGTTTTGAAGTTGGTGTAATGGTTATGCCACCCTTAAAGGTATCTTCACACTATTTTTTATTCCCTAGGAAACAGTAAATCAGTTTTACTCAGTAGTCTAAAAAATGATTTAATAGGTGCACGGTGTTTACAGAATTATTTCTGTGTGATTTGATATCTGTTTTATGCTTATCTAGGCAACTATTGCCACCCACAGAAACTCAAGATGAACATCTACTGATTTTTCGAAGTCCATAATGCTTTTAATTTCTGCTTTCGTAAAAGCTGAGAACAAAAACTGACTGAATAGACATATTTTTGCAGTTGTCTTGTATGTGGGATGATATCAGATGGCTGAGGCAGAATATGTCTGTATCCATCTCCTCATCAACAACACTTCAAGCCAGGCAAAAGATGCTTTCTGCAGCAGCACAGCTCCAGGTTGGTTGCATTGCCTGTTTCCAGCTATTAGCTCCGTGACCTTCCAACCTCCAATAGTGATTGTTCTTTGTTACAGCATTTCTCTAGGAGAATGTTTGGACACTGTAAAACTTGTGAGGAACGTGCTGGCAGTGATGTGACATTTCTAGCAGGACGGCAACTGCTGTCATTAAATATTTACTTTTGTGGAAAAGAAAGAAATTCACAAAGGTGTGGACATGATCCTTACAGAAAAAGACCTCACTCTCCTACCTTTTGTTTGAATGACGTCACCAAAAATGCCCAGAAAACTGTGGTACAGTCACAGCATTAATGGAGATCTTCATAGTGCTTGGCTCACGCGTTAGCAATACGGCCATCCCTCTCCTATTGCCAGTCCACGCAATAAGCTGGCTTTTATAGCAGCTGTGAGAGCCAGATACTTTGTGGCCATTATTAAGAATATCTGTGTGGGGTTTGTTTTACATCTTTTGGCAAAGCAAGCTGTACAGAAGAATAGCCTTCCTGGGCAACCACCTGTCTTGACTGATTTCCCCAAAGTATCCCGAAATATATGGAATGCCAGCCTGCTGCACCTTTATTGGAGGACCACCTGTGCTAAGCAGCAGCTGCTTGCCAGTCCTTTGAGTTCTCACTGGAGACAGTTTTAACTGTATCTGCTGAAGGGTCCCCCTGGTGTGGTTAGCTCAGCCTAGGTAGCACGTTCTCCTTTGGTTAGCTCAGTTTCATTCCCTCCCTAAGAGAGCATTGTTAGTGTGCACAGACTGCAGTTTGAGATAAGCAAGATTCCGTTGTGTTAATTGCTACCAGAGAGGGTAAGAACAGAACTTGAGGCACAGAGATATGGCACATTTGCCCAGAAGGTACATTGCTCTGTTGGATTTTTGGCAGCTTTACTGTCCTCATCGTTTGTTCTGTTAGTTTGGTCCCCTGATGAGCACAGGAATTGTCACAGGTCTGCCAGCCTTTAACAGTGTGTGGCCTAATGGGATCCACCAATAGAAGGATCTCAGTAAAGTTTATACGGTTGAATACATTTTAGTGAGGCAGTTAACAGTCTGACTCCACAGGAATTTAGGACAGAATGGAAAAGATCAGTGATAACACAGCTGCTGAGGGACAGGACTAGTGGATTCAGAGGCAACAGAGACTGTAATTTTGCCTGCTGTTACCACTAGACAACTAAGCAAACAAATCTCAAGAGATGGGATGCCATGCAAAGCAGACACAAAACTTTTTGTAATGCATGAATTAGCCGTAATTCCCATTAGTAGGTGCCCCCATTCTCTCTGCTGGAATGTCATTCACAGCATACAGCCATCAGTGACAATAATGATCTATCTGTTTCCATTTAGGCACATTCTTATACTCAGTTTAACATCACAACAGATAGCTAAACATCTCCCTGTAATAATCTGCCCCATCTGTGGACACACAGATTCAAACAAAATGCATAGCAAAACCACCCAGTGTAATCAGTGATGGAGGCTCACCTCAACAGGTAGAACAGTGGAGAAAAAGGATGTGGGACAGGCGCCAGCAGCATGCTTTGGAGAGGGATGCTTAAAGCAAAGACTGCTGAGTTTTGTCACCAAGAGGTCAGCCTATCTAGAGTTTACAAACGATTCAACGATAAAGTTTATAAGTAAATATTGTCAGCTACATACAGATTAAAAAAAAATGTCAGGGCAGTCTATCACTTTACAATGCCATTATGTTACAGCACTTCCTTAAGCGTACGGTGTGCTAGATTGTGAATTTGAATTGTCATTTTAAACAACCCCCATCCCTACCCTGCTTACTGTAGAACTCTTGAAAAGTCCTGAAGTAATGAGCATATTTTAAATGTTAGGCATTTTTCTTTAAGACATCTGGGAATCTCTTCAGTGGCTGGTGACTGGACTGAGTATGTTTGCACCTATGAGCAGATGCCTTTCTGTGTGAGGAAAGGGATTTTGACCAAAATATGTATTTTATGTGGAGTCTTTTAAAATTACTTTTCTTTAATCCTCACATATTTTCCTGGAGAGCTTTGCTTTGGTAGTTTGTTTCTGCTGGTTTGTCTAGCACATTCTTGGTATCTGAAGTAAAAGAAAAAGGGTCCGTGTCTTTTCAGATTCCTTTGTGGTCCTTCATAAACACAGCCCGCAGTTCAACTCCAGAACTGTTTACATTCAGTGCAGATATGAGGGCCTCTTGCTTTTGTTGCTGAAAATAATCAGCATCATTTTGAAATGGAGAACAATAAATTGAGGTTATAGTTAATGATCTTAACAGAAAACATTTGAAGTCTCCAATATGAATTCGGTATCACTGGTATGTGCTGCATCTCTCATTTAGGTATGCATCTAGCTCTTTGGTAAGTTCTAAGCAGAAGGACTTCATTGATACCAAAGGAATCACCTCTAGCCCAACACTGAGTGCTTTTGAAGGCAGTATCCTTTACCTTTACATAACTGGGTGCGATCCGGGGGTAGAAGTGAATTTGCAGCCAGCCCTTTTACAAAGGCATTGGTTTGTGACAGTCTGACATTCTCTGGTAAACACTGGACTGAACACTGCTGGACCAGATGCTAAAGTAACTTCTCCTTTTGCCACTGCATGATGTGACTGCAGGGCAAGGACGTAAGAAAGGCTGTGTTTTTACTGAAGTCAATAGGTCTGACGTCAAGGAGCGTAAAGTTAACTTGCAAAAAATGCACCTTCCTGATACGCAGTACATAACTGCCATGTTATAATTTTCTTCTTTTCTAGAACTTGCTGGGAACTCACAACCTAGGCAGAGTTTTTTATGAGCCAATCAAGGATCGGCATGGCAATATATTGATTGTTACTATAAGAGAAGTGGAGAGTCTTTATTCATTTTTTAATGGCAAATGGATGCAGGTATCCAAACTACAAAGCCAGAGGAAATCCCTTTCAACGCCAGAAGAGCCAACAGCATTAGACATTTTGCTTATAACAATCCAGGTAGTGCTTTGCCTCTCTTAACTGTATGTTATTTGCTTTTGTAAAGCCTGTGCCAGAGCCCTGATTTTGGAAGATTCTTGTAGAATTTTAGGCCTTAGTCCAGTGCCCAATAAAACTAGTGGCAAGGCTCCCATTGAAAGAAAAGACTTATATTACTTCCAGTGGGGCTGGGATCAGATTCTTAATATGTAAAATATCTGTGAGATTAGAAAGAAATTACTTCAAAGTCCTAGCAGAGAATGGTGCTGTTTCTATCAGTTTTGGGAAGCCATGCTGTAGCATTCCTTAGCAAGGGCTATAAACATTTAAAACTCTCTAGGATGTTCCTAAGCACCCATACAGACACTTACAATTTCTATGCACCATAAGATTTTTCCACATAACCCTGAACAATCATTTAAGTATAATATCTACTGTTCTACTTAATAAAGTTGTTCTTTGGGGTTCAGAGTTCCTTAGTGCCTGGTATAGTTGCTACAGAATTCTTTATTGACCATAATCCTTCCTTAATTCTGCATAACACACTCCTAGGCTTCATATTTAGAGCAATACTAAGGTAAGGATTGATCCCAGAAGGTGCTGGAGTTGTCAGCTCAGTTGACATCATTGACAGCCAGGGGTTTCCAGCCCTTCAGGACTCAGTAAATTCCTGTTGAATCTGTGTAGTTAAAAGATGAATGCATGTTTTCTGTAGGTAACAACTTATTGCTCAGAAAATGTCTGTAGCCAGTCTCTCTCTTCAAATGAGTGGCAAAGTTACCTGAAATACTACTTGACAAATATTGTCCCAGTCCCTTCTTTTGTCACTTCAGCTAGACAATGACTGTCATTGTTCATTTTCACATTTGAGGAACTTTCTTGGGCAGAGACTGTGCTTTTGGTACCAGAAACTGACAGGGAATCAAAATATACGTTACCAGCTTTTAGGAACATTAAAAAATTTCCAAAAGACAATAAAACCTACCTGATCTATGTTAGATTTACTGTATTAAAATGTGTTAAAGGTGTAGAAAAATGTCAATCTGGGCAAAAGTTTTATATTAGGAAACCCAAAATACAGGCCATGATCAAATTTCCACAAAGATCCTAGTGGAAAAAATGTTCCCCTAATGGTTTACACATTCCTATCTAATGCCCACCCTTTCTTGTATTACTTGTTT
The DNA here is from genome assembly GCF_019232065.1 of Centrocercus urophasianus. Taxonomy (NCBI): domain Eukaryota; kingdom Metazoa; phylum Chordata; class Aves; order Galliformes; family Phasianidae; genus Centrocercus; species Centrocercus urophasianus. The sequence continues at coordinate 3,449,202 of NW_024884978.1, read as the reverse complement.
AATCATCGAATGGGTATTTTGTTCATGAAGTGCTTGTGAAAATGAGGGTCTAATTGCATTGGTCAGAGCCAAGCAAAGCACTGGAAGATAATTTGATGGTTCCAAGAGTAAAGGTGTAAGGCCAGGTGTCTTAATCCTCACCCACTGCAGAGGCACACATTTCTCAGGATGGCAGCAAATATCCTTTTTAGAGTAGTTCCTGGGGACAGCTATATGTAGCCTTAAAAACTTCTCCTGGCTTCAGTAAATATGCCATCAGTTTTCATTCTTTCTGAGCTCTATTTGTTGATAAAGATATTTGCTCAGAAAGCACAGTCATTAATTAATCTTTGTAAGCCACCAACTCCCATACTTACAGAGATCTTGTTGATAGCAGGGGAAAACAGAAAGAGGTTTTCAAGAGATCTACATGCATTTCTCTGGTGCCAGTGCTGGTTTGTGCAGCCTCTCTGTCCTACCTTCCCCAGCTGATAGCTTTTTCCTCATGCCACCCTTCTCTGTGTATCCACGCACCAGAAATGAAACAGGGAATTTACCTGGCTAAAAAACACCTGCTTTTTTGCTGAGTTGCTTTGCAGCTGACACAGTTCTCTGCCCCAGCTTGCTACTGAAGACATCAGATGAGTGCAGGGTGCGTGCTATTGAAGTTAAATACAACAGTAGAAGGTTGAAATCACAGCTTTTTAGTGCCAGTACATGCATGATGTGGAGAGCTCTGTGAACCTGTATATAACTTTAAGTAGGAAGTTGTCCAAGGGAATCCAAACTACCAGAGATTATTTGCATGCTTTAGCATGTGCTTAAATACTGGGAATTGGGAATACTGGTGACACAAAAAGACAGCTATAAAAACATGTGTTGCTTTTTGATAAGGCTTTTAATGTAGGACTGTTTCTCTCAAAACAGGACATACTCTCCTATCACAGAAGAAGTCAGCAGCGCCTCCCTCCTGGATTGTATCTGGGTTACCTTAAACTCTGCAGTTCTGTGGATCAAATCAAAGTCCTTGTGTTGCAGAAGTTGCCTAATGTCCTCTGTCATGTCAAAATCCGAGACAACAGCAATGTCTCCAGGTAAGTCAATACACATGAGTTTTCACACACACATATGGAGAGAGAATTTTTCTTTTAAGTCTAATGCGATTTTGTCGTTGAAGAATTGTAGCTGCCTGCAAAGTCTGCCTCAGGTGTGTACCAGAGAGATCAGTGCTGCACTAAACAAGTGCACCGGTGCGATGCCAGCAGCTCTGAAGTTCTGTCCAAAACAAATACATATGAGTGCATGGGTTTCTAAGGATAGTATTCTGTGGTCACTCACATTCGCCGTGGTGGGAACAGTCTTCCATACATCTTTTATAAAGATGACAGTCTGCAGCCCATGATTCAGCTGCCAGTAAATTCAGAGTTCTCCTTTCTATTGTCTACAGGGTGTTTGTCATTTTTCAGTGTATTCTCTTGTGCATTATCTATTTTTTCACTCTAATCCATAGCAAATATACAGCGTATTCAGACATGCTATCAGCTGTTGAACTCCTGAGTACTGGAAAAGATGTTTCTCCATTTGTAAGGATTTATAATAGTTTCTGACTCTTGAGGTTTAAGATCAGACCTTTGTTTGGCCTGAAATAAAGGCAAAAAAGCTGCCTACCTTCAGGTACACAGGGCTCTCCAGATGAGATGCTCTTGCCTCCACTGCCAACCCTTAAATGAGGTCTGGGAAGGGGAGGATCCTGGATCCACCCCTTCTGGTCACTCATAGAATCATAGAATCATAGAATGGCTTGGGTTGGAAGGGACCTCCATATGGAATTAGATATCCTAGAATCACAGAATCCTTAGAGTTGGAAGGGACGTTTACAGGTCATCTTGTCCAACTCCCCTGCAAAGAACAGAGACATGCACAACTAGATCAGGTTACCCAGAGCCTGATCCAGCCTGGCCTTGAAAGTCTCCAGGGGTGAGGCATCAACCACATCTCGGGGCAAACTGTTCCAGAGCCTCACCACCCTCACTGTAAAAGATTTTTTCCTTATATCCTACCCAAATCTGTACTTTTAAAGCTTGAAGCCATTTCTCCTTGTTCCACAGTCCCTACTAAAGAGTCTGTCCCCTTCTTCCTGTAGCTCTCTAGTTCTGTAGCTTTAGATACTGACAGGCTGCTCTCAGGTTACCTCGCAGCCTTCTCTTCTCCAGGCTGCACAGCCCCAGCTCTCTCAGACTGTCCTCATAGAAGTGTTTCCCCCCTTGGATCATTTTTGTGGCCCTCCTCTGGACGCACTTCAGCAGGTCCACGTCCTTCCTGTGCTGAGGACTCCACCTGTGAACACAGCGCTCCAGGTGAGGCCTCAGCAGCACAGAGCAGAGGGACAGGATCACCTCCCTCACCCTGCTGGCCACACTGCTTTTGATGCAGCCCAGGACATGGTTGGTTGTCTGGGCTGCCAGGGCACATTAATATATGGAAAGTAAATAAATGTGAAAAAGCAAACCTGGAGTGAGGAGCCTTAGCCACATATTTCAAAGGCCGTCGGACTTTAAGACGTTCGCAAGGAACGTTCAGCCTGCTGTACACGTGCTAGAAAAATGAAGTTTCTCTATGCTAGATTTTCAACCACAAACAATCAGAATTGCACAATTTTAGAATGTTTTGCTATATGAGGATTAAACTATCAACAGATCCTGAATGCACATACACTGAATTCCTTCTTGTGCACTGAACTTTTGTTATATTTCTAATTTTAACTCAACTCAACATACAGAGATGAGTGGGAATGGATCCAAACACTTTCTGGCTCAGAATCTGTGGAAAGTATGGATCATACTTCAGACTGCCCTACTCAATTGTTCTTGTATGAGCTCCAGATGGCAGTGAAAGCTCTCCTTAAACAGATCAATCTACCTCTGCATCAGGTATTTTCCTTTGTGGTATTTATCACCCTTTTTAAAACTAATTCTTAAGAACACAGCTAAAGCTAAAATGTAACTTCAGAGTAGGAATTAAATGTAAATGTTCTAAGAAAAGAGAAGCAAAGAACCTTTCTATTCAATTATTCTAGCTGAGGGGGGAGACACCTTCAAGTTGTTAGTTATTTTCCTGGATATTTGAACGCAGAAGGTTTTAGAGACTAATATTCGAAGGCTCCTATTTTTTTATCTGTTAGCATACAACTTTGGGCAGGTGCAAATAAGCACTCCTGCATGAAACTCAAGTAGCTGTGAGCACCTTTACCCAGCTGGCAAAGGAAGACAGGTATTTTAGCAGGGAAGAGGGGCAAATGATGGTTGTTTTGGAGGTAACACTGAGGGTGTACAAAAGGCTACTGAAGGCTCAGCACTGTGCAGTTCTTTCACACAAATAAAGACTCCTAAAACACATAGGCTCAGACCTCTAGATTGCTGTGGGTGAGGAGAGGTATCTGGCTTCTGGCTTTACGTTTACGAACAGATGCATATTTGAATAAATAAAGAACGCAGAGGGGATAATCTATGATGTGAAAGATCCATGGAAAAACAAGCTAAGGAGTTTGTTTCTTGTTTACACAAATTCCACTTTATTTTGGTCTACAAGGGTAAAGAGGGCTTACGGTATAAGTAAATCATCTTTATATTCACTTCAAAATCTGTTTGTGCAGCTAAAAAGTTGTGGCCTTAAAATGAATTAATCTGGCTCAACAATTCTTGTTTTTGAAAGGCGTTGGCTTTGTTTTAAAGAGGAATCCATCAGTGCTGCACATTCTAGGAAGAGCTACGTAAGGCTCAAGTAAATCCAAAATGAAGACAGGTGGTGTGCTGCCTTGTGGTCAGCCACTAATCCGGTAGGGCTTTGTACAGGTCCCTGCACCAGTGTATTTTCTTGGAGGTTGTAGCTTTTGTACCTTTGTTAGGGTTTTTTTTGAGCTAGGGAATAAAACATTGAAAGCAATGTGCAATTTGTTCTATAGGCTGCAGCCCAGCAAAGCATTTAAGCTCATCTGCTGTGCACAAGGGATAGACGTAAACCTGCCCTTGCAGTTAAGCGCAGTTATAAAAGTTTTGATGACTCAGGATGGAACTTCTGTGTTACCAAATTGGGTTTTTTGTTCAACAGGTGCAGTTGTGCAGTTTTGTTGTCTTTGTGGTAGGCAGAATCGTGGACAGTGATGCTGTTGCACTCCCTGAGAGAAGTGCAGCTGTGCAGCAGCCTCAGGCAAGCGCTGCGTGTGCCATTCGCTCCTGCTGCAGCACTTGTTAAACCTTTTCAGTGCTGTGTTGAGGGAGAGCTGCATATTTCTCTTAACCAACCCTAAATTGAATCTTAAAGGTTTTTAATTGAATCCATTTTCATGTTTTCACATAATTATGCAATCATAATCTTGAAAAGCACATGGCATGTGATCATTTTCTGCCTAATAAGAAACATAAATGTTGTTTTCAGGGGGGCTGTGCCTGTGTGTGTTGTTTTAGTGTGGAACATTGCAGCTTTAAATCTTTATTTTATGTAGTGACATGAACCCACATTTAGAGCCCCCCCCCAAATATTTATGTTTTATAAAAATTCCAAGCTTGATGTTGTGCAAATTTTCTTTAATGTTTTATATCATTTGGGGTGTTGTTTATATAAGTGCCATGTTGTAATTCTCTCCTATTTCTTCCCCCGCGCGTGTCCCTCTACAGGCTAAGCACTTCCGTCTGTATACACAGGAGGTGTTGGAACTGGGTCACAATGTCTCCTTTCTTCTCCTGCTCCCCGCCTCAGACGACGTCTGCACTGCCCCAGGACAGAATAATCCTTACACCCCACACTCAGGATTTCTTAACCTCCCTCTTCAGATGTTTGAACTCGGTATAGTAGCTTGCTTCACCTAGAAATATTAACCCAGTCTCCTTATAATAAAATCACAAAGTTGTATCTGTTTTCCCCCTTGTCCCAGTGGAGAGTCAATAAATCACATGATGGCTTTGGCAACAACACTACCTATAACTGTGTACAAGTTACAGAGGGAGCAGAGCGGTTAAAGCATATACTGTAGCAATCGTTATTGAAATGCAAAGCATAGAGCAAAGCCCACAGTATCCAGAATGTATCTTCAAACTTGCTTGGAAGTTGATGCTCTTTCAAAATCAGAATTAAAAAAGAAAAATGGCATGGCAATGTTGGAGTGTCAAAGCAGACGCAATAAAAAGCATACCTCTAAATTGCCACAGGAATAACCAGTTTTGAAGAGGATGATTTTTGCAGCTCCTACCTTTACATATAGATACCTTTGTTAAGGGTCTAAGTGGAGTTTACCTGATCACAGTCATCCTTTTCTTTCTGATTCTTGAAAGAATGTGGGACGCTCAGTTCTACTGCTGCAGCAGGAAAAGTCTGCTATCATGAGATATGCTAGAGTCCTTTGTAGAAGGAATATGATGAGTTAGGGGACTGCTGAGCCTTACACATTAGGCTCTTCTGTTTCCTTCTGGCCTGTAAAATTGGTTGTTATTATTTCTTGCCTCTACCTTAGAGAGAGAAAGAGCCACAACTGATGGAGGCAGTACACAGGGAGCCACTTTGTAATATGACAGCGGGTCCTCGGTGCTGCGTGTCTCTCAAGTGTTGGTGGGACGCCACCACTGTCACCATCTTGTGTCCTGTACGCCATCACTGGGTGTTGGCAGTCACTGGTGGAGGAGAACAGTAACTGGATTTAATGGAAGGTCTTTTAGCTGAGGTTGGGGGTCTGCAGGCACAATAGATTGGTGACTTCCCATCATCCAGCAGCACAAATCTTACTTGAATCAGGCAGGAGCATACGATTGTGTTTATGTCACATCTGCCAGGGCACAGAGATTGGTGCCCGTGACAACTCTGGGTTTTTTGCTGGCTGTGGGAGGACAGATGACAGCAGAGCTGCCATAAAATTATGGAGTGCTACAAACAGACAATACGTGAGCTGCTCTCTATTCTGCCAAGGCAGAGTTACCCCTTCAACAGAGAACTAACGTAATTGAACTAGAAGTGATAGTTCAGAGCTTTGGGTCACATGGCTGTGGCATTTGATGTGACAGTCGTGCCCTAAAGCCAGATTTACAGTCTTCTTGACATGCAGCCTGAGGTCGACAGTTAGACTCTGTGTATTCAGCATATTATTTCTCCCTATGAACGGTGACTACTGCATTCACTGTGCAAATTAATGCATGAAGTATATTCACCTCTGCTGAAATTCGTCTCTGTACTACAGGTCTTGCAAACTATTTAACTCTCATCGTGTGGTACACAGACCATGGGTGAGAGCTATGCTTGCTTCTGGAATGCAGTTTGCGTTGAGCTGAGAAATCGATGGACAGAGTGGAATGATGTGGTGCAGATAAACATGCAAAGAGTCATCTCTTAAATAGCAGTCTGTGTGCAAACCTCAGCGTAGCAATGTTGCTGCAGTGGGGAAGAAGCTCATGTCAGAATGGAAAGCTGAATTTTACTTTTTTTTTTTTAATTAAAGTAAGCAATCATCTAGCCATGGGCAGATGACATTTTCTACATGACTTGTTATATATGTATCCCTGATGTTCTGTGAAGTGACTGTGATTCACATCTCAAATATTAGAAGCTTCCATTCCCCATTAGCTGGTGGCTACCAACTATATAATTGCATAACCACAAAAGACTACGTTGAAGTAACATTTGTTAAAGTAACATTAAAAGGTCTGACTTAAAACCACAAAGGCCAGAAACTTCAGCACTGAAGCTGAAACCGCGGCTGTAATTCACTCAAGAGTCCATCACATATGGCATATATGCTGTGAGACCACACACTATTCAGACTAGATCCCTGCAGTATCTAGGCATCATTGGGAAACCAGAAGGCAGAATTCTTTTTCACTCACCTTTTTTGGTGGGATTTCTGTTTCAGATTCTGCGTTCATTGTTACGTGCATGATGTTTCTGGGATCGGATTTCTCATTTTGAGAAATTATTACTTTTCCTCATCATGCTGGTTGTAAGGGATAAACAGATCTATGACAGTTTTTGTTTTTCTATTTATGATAAGAAGAAATTATGCACTTTGCACTCGAAACACCCTACAAAACATCATGCCCCCACCCAGAAATGCAGCAGTATTAAGCCAGCTGCCATTCACTGCATAACAAGATCACACTGCATGCTTGCAGTGATGGCGAACTATGTTGAAAACTTGCTCTCCCTCAGCAACTTTCATATGTCTGTACTGCAGCTTGCAGAGATCACTGGCACATGAGGTTCTGGAAGAACATGGCGTTAAGAGGCCAGGCAAATTAATGTCTGTGAAGCTCCATGTAGCTGTTCCATCTCTTGGCTCTTTCAGTGGCAGCTCACCCAGCTCTGTGCTACTGCATCCGACTGCACAGAGATGTCAGTTTGAGCTGTCTGCACTGCCCTGCTGCACAACAGTTCAGAGGGGAGCACATGATAACAACTAACAATGTTTTAATTGTTTCACCTGAACTGTGATGTCATTGAAATGCTTTTAATGCTGTCATTTACATCTGAGTTACTGATTTATGTTAGCCTAGGCCGAAAGAAAGTTATCATCCTCCAAAATGGTACTTTTTTCTGAAACACCCAATTAAAAAGAAAAAAGAGGGTTCAGTTTTCCAGTCATGTCACTGCTTGCTTGATAAAAGAAATGATGAGCCTCAGAAAAGAGCCTTCTGATTAAAGCTATCGAGGGCAAAACAGCCTCAGGAGTTGCATACTGAGGGCCTGATTATCCCTTCACATAGATATAAATTAGAAATGACTCTTTTGAAATTGATGAAGTAACAGAGTAAATCCAGTGTAAATGAGAGGAGAACTAGAGCCTGTATTATTTATTTCCAGCTTTAAGTAACCCATCCAGAGAGTTAATAATTATATTTAATAAAATTTGTGTTCTGAGAGCTAAGGATTTCATATTTCATAACCAGAGTATAACAGTGTTTCCTTTGCACTTGGTCTTTTCACAGTTCATTTTTGCTGTTACAAGGAAAAATTTATAAGCCTGTATTGCCGCCTTTCTGCTGTCATGGAGCTGGACTCTCTGAAAACCCAGCAGTCCCTGAGGGAAGCAATTTCAGACAGTGAAGTCGCTGCAGCCAAACAAAGACACCAGCAAGTTATGGACTACATACAGGTAATCGTCTGTTCCTGACTATTCCAAGGAGATTTTAAGGTGGCTTTCTTAAAAACTGCATCGGGTGTAATTTGAAATCTAAATGGAGAATTATTCACAGACGTCATAAAAAGAGTAGTTGTATCAAAAGCGCAATTCTGCTTTTATGAAATTCTAACCCAGAACATGATTTCCTTAGTTGTTGCTTTTATACAAGGATTTTTATGGGTAAAATCAAATGACGGTCATGCTAGGCTGTTACACAGAAATGTGTCAGCCTGCTTGTAAAACTCGCTGCCATCGAATGTGAGGTAAGCTATTGCCATGCATGGGCATTCTATTCAGTAATAGTTTTTCTCTGCACTTTTGCAAACCATTTTGGTAATTGATTACTCATAGGTAAAACCCTTGCCCTGTCCAGAGGACATCTATGCACCTGGTTGATCTGTCTTTCTACTAGTGAAGTGCAGATCGGTTTACAGCTCCATGTTTTTATATTGTAGACACCTTCTGTTGGAGCAGGGGCCAATGCAATCACTTATCTCATTAATAACATATTTGGCCTTCATAATTATGAATAAGATGATAATATTTCTGTTTTTCCTTGCTCTGAATTCAGATCCCCTTTGCACAGTCTACTTTGGAGCTGTTAGAAACCTGCAGAGGAGCAGAGAGGAGCATAGCATTGTGCTTTCACATCTCCATTATCTCCTTCCTCCTCATCTCCCCATTCTCACACTCAGAAAATCTGGTTTTCCACTGTGCTGGAGCATCTGGGAAACTTTTACCTTTCACATCAAGAATGAATATACATATATTAATACATGCACACTTTATAGACAGTTCTACGTTCCTTCTCTCCAGAGTCTTTAAGTCACGTGTAAATCACAGAATCATGCTGGGAAAATACAGGAGAATATTTTAAACTTCCGCGTTTTGTGCTGAGTTATTGTGACAGTGTATCAGCCTTGTCAGGTTTCCTCTTAAATGAAAACCAGCTGTATTCCACCTATTGGCAAAAATATCTCAGCCCACCACATACCACAATCTTCAGCGGTGACCACAAAACCACGAGAGCAGTTGTGTGATCCTAGATCTAAGACAGTGTTGAAGTTACTACACAAACCAAACATTGTAAAGAGCAAGGGAGTCTACGTGAATGCAGTTCTGAAAAGGAGTCGGGGCAGCTAAAATGTAAAAATATTTTTCAACAACAGCAACACAACAGCAGATAAGGTACTCAGCATCTCTCCCAGAATGTTAGACAGCAAGACAAAATATCTAGTCACTGTAATTTATACAGCACAGTGCTTCAAGCATTCCTAAATAATTTAAGAACTACAGTTCATTAAAATGACTGATTCGCTGTCCTGTGAGATGCTGTAGAATGGCATCACAGAGAAAATTCAGAGCATTTGCATTTCCACAAACTGGAAGCAGTGTGATTTTTGTTCAGGGCTGAAGGAGGATGGCAGAAAGAAAATATAAGATCTCCACAGTCAACCAGATGAGAAGTTCACTAACTGATCAAGCAATTGTATTCCTTTTGTGGAGCTACACTTAAGTCTTGAAATGAAGTTGGACTGTGAGCAAACACCTGAACCATCTGTGGTTACTATTGGAATTAGCTCACTGGCAGGACACTGACGGTGTTCTTTTATCGAAAGACTCGCAAGACCCAAATTAAATTGTATCTTTTCTATGCTTAAATGCTTGAAGCCTTATTCTGCAATTGATTTTCGTACTTGTCTCTTATTGCCATCAACAGGCATGAATTAGAACTGTCCTGTGTGGATTTATACTGTTAAAATGCATACAGACCAGAATAGCAAGGGAGAAAAACTGCAGTTTGTCTCACAGATTTGCTGTGATGCCCCATGTGCAGACACGTGCACACATATTCTTCTACTGCTCGAAAACTGGGTTTGATCTGAGCATTTTGCTTTTCAATGGAATTGTGGGTTCACAGGAATCCTTGAGACATCCTGATTTCATCCCAACGCAGAATGAAACCAACTTTCAAGTGCACTACAAAACTGATTAAGCTTCATCCTCCATCAAAAGACAGTTTTCATTTATTTCCATGTCAGAACTTAGGCCTAGATTTATCCCTCCTACCTACTGATTCTCCATTCAGATAGCTTATTTAAAATCTAGGCCTTAAGCAGACTCTGCAGTAGTGGGAAACAAAAAGCGCTTAACCAAAGGCAGTTCAGACTAAAACCTGCTTCTCTCCGATGACAGCGACTGCTCACCTGGTTAGGAACTCACAAGTACACGCTGAGGTAGAATTACTATGCAGACATAACTGTAGTTTTTCACTAATTTTTTCCTCAAAAGCAAGTTGATGAGATCTGGAGGGAAATGAGATGGATCACAGAAGCACTGCAGTACGCAAGGTACAAGCAGCCTGCAGCTGGGCTACCAATAAAGAAACTTGTGAATCTTTCAGAAGAACACTCTCAAAAGAAAGTCAGTTCAACGTCTTCACATCTAGATTGTCTTCCCTCACCTCCTTCCTCACCTGAGGCTAGAAGTCAGAGGAGAAAAGCTGTAAGCGGTAAGAGAACTTCTGTTTGTTCATCATGCAAAATCTTTCAATTCACTTTTAATTAAAACAGTTCTTGAATTTCATTTTATAAAAGGACTAAATGTTTCCCATTCCTGCCAAGATACTTCAACAATCATTTTCCCAATCCTTTACCACTCGGTATCTCAAGATCCTTCTACAATCTTTGCAATAATGTTTTTGCTTTGAATTACTCAGAATACTTGCTCATCAGCAGCCAACTTTGTCACCTCACCACTCCTGATCATTTAGTGAACAGGTTCAAAGGGACAAGTCAAACCACTGACTTCTTCATGTCCTCCAGAATTACTACGTACAGTGGTTCTTTCTCAGCTCTTCTCCCTGCGCTAAAATTTCCCTGCTCTACAGAGCATGCATGCAGAACAATCCTTAGCTGTGACACCATGTAACCCCAAGCATTACCTTGCCCTGCATGGGCTCACTTCATTGTTATTGCACTATACTGTAGTTTACACTAGGTTGAAGTGAATAGCCAGCACGGTATAAAATCTCCACTTTTTTTCCTTGTTTCTAATATAAACGGTGCACAGTCATGGAGCATCGATCCATTCTATTGTTACAGATCCTTCAAACGCCAAAAGACAGCAGTGATTTCAGTGCCACTGTGCATTTTGGTCAACAAATTTGAATCTGAATTAAGTATATTAAGTATATCTGTTTTGGATTTGCACACAGTAATGCAGCCAATAAGGAAAAGGGTTGTTTTGCTCATCTACTTCCATGCCTCACCTCACACACAGTTGCACCCTGCTCACAGTTACAGGGGTATCTGTCTGTAGTAACTCAGTTAACATCTTTAATAAAAAACAGAACGTGGATTAGATTTTCTCTTTCTCCCAAATCTTCATCTCTATGAAATCTGGTGAAAGCAAAGTAAAAGAAAACAGGTACTTTCAGAACTTAATCCCAACTCCAATTCAAATTCTTCCCTGTATTTAACTGAATAATGAATAATGAATCCTTTTCCTAATTCTACCATCACCTCTTTAACACATCTGCAAATCTTCTCTGACTACTGTCTTTGCTGTCACCTAGGCCCATGGAAAATTCCACAGAGGAAACAAATGTATATTTTTAGATTTGCAGATATTATTCTAATTAAGACAAAAAGAAAAAAGAAAAAAGGAAGTAACTGTTAAGCAGTTTCTGTGTTGTGCTTGTCTTCTTGCTATTAATCAGTTCTCTTTGCAGATTCCCAGCCCTGCTCAGATGAAGAAGGCTGTTCAGAAGTATTCCTTCCGACTGACAGTGACTATGATTCCAGTGATGCATTAAGCCCCCGAGAATTAGACTTGATTTACTCCTCCCCACACGACATCTCCCAGCAGGCAGGCAGTGGCCTGGCCGGTAGTGCCCCTGATGTTCTCCAAGTCCACGACGTGAAGCCTTGCCTAACACTGAAAGAAGGCCTGACAGAGTGTAGTGCCTTTGATTCTAATGCTGAATATTGCACAGAGGATATGAGCAATCTAACGATGTCAGGGATCACATCAAAAAGCATAGACAAGTCCTCTAGCTCCAGGCAGCCGTTGAGCTTTTTAGGGAAAAAGAGACTAGGGAAACATCAGCATTACAACTACTTCAGCAAGCATCATCGTTGGCTGCGTGTGCACAGCGAGACACAGTCTGCCTGTCTGTCTGAAGGTGTGTATACTCAGCATCTCATGAGATCTTCAGATTTATCTCAAGAACCTACCTCCAGTGAGCAGATACAGCTTCCCATCGAAGAGTCACGGAGCACTTTCTTACCTCATGCATCCAGCCTTCCAGAAGATGGAAAAGGCAAGTATGAGGAATCGAGGCAAAATGTCCATAGGATACACGTGGAACCTTATAAAACAACATTTCTGAGTGAAGAGGGCAAATCCTGGGCAATGAGCATGCAGTCTGTAGAAAATGAGGATGTGCACAGTGCTATGCAACAGAAAATGGGTTCAGATGATGCTGTGGGTTCTGCTGTCTCAGAAGTATTCAGCAGCACACTGTAACTCCAGACTTCTGCTTTGCTTCCCATTGCTCCACAAGGAGGTAGTGAGCATTATGCATATGGGGCCATACTTTCAAAACTACTTTTGGAAGTCCAGCTCCTGAAATGACAACTTGTGTCACTCAGAAGAATCCTAATCATTTGACTCCATCGCCACATTCCCAGTCTTACAGCAGTACCTGCCATGATGCAAGCAGTATTACTTGTACCAGCAGTTTCGCAAGGAGGGTCGCACATAACGGGACGCTTTGTGGCTGCAAATCCAGTGATCAGTCTTTGCAGTTGTCTTAATTTCCAGATATCTCTAAGCATGCAAAATTTTAAGCATGAGTGGTTCTGACTGCAGTGTAGCAGAAATTGTAACATCCTTGGTGTCCTCACATAAGGACTGTGTCCTAAGCCTCTATGAACCTGTTCTCCAGCGTCTCCAATGCATTTTTTTCTTCTCAGCCCTTTTGAATGGATTAAGGTTGCATGTCACTGAAGTGCTAACTGATTTAGTAACAGTTATCCCACAGTGTCTAGCCACTATAGAGAACTGAGCATTCTTTCAGTATCTAAAAAATCCAGTCATCATTAACACTGCATGCACAATCTCTGAATGTTGCCAGAGCCTGACAAAATTATCACAGCGTTTGAGGGTTTTTTCAGAAGCTCAGATTTCAAATGACATGAGTAGCAGGTTATTGTAAAGGCTTAAACAGGAGTCAACCTTTGAGGTCACAAGCAGACAGAATGAGTCTAGTCTCTCCAGAATGAATATATACAGGGTCTGAATAGGAGTGAAGAGAAGCTTGGTCCTCTACCCACACACAAGTGTGCATTTCTTTATGCAGAGACTCTCAAACGTCCACTGGAAAAAAATGCACCTACTTTTGTTCCTGACTTTTCAGTGTATATTCAGGGGTATCTGATCGCTATGTCTGAAATTGGGATATTCTGGCAATTGCCATTAGGGAAATTTGGGGGTGCAGTTTAAAGTTGCAGTGTTTTGTGTCACCAATAAACATTGGCATCCTTAGAAGAGTGCAAAGCGGTGTTAGCTAACAAAAGAGTGTTAGCATGCTGTATTTGTCTAAAGGCAGATCACAATTTTGTCATTTGCAACCAGAACAAGACTTAGAGTACTCCAGAAGATGATCTCAACAAAGAAATCTGTATTAATGAGAACCATAACATCTGAGTCACTGAGAAATGAACTAATGTGAAGAGAAACCCCAGCTGTTGCACAAGCTTTAATTTTTCTTATACAGTTCTTGAAGTTTAATTTTATGGGCCACATTCCTGCTGGTTAAATTCCCTCACTCCATGTTTGCGCAGCCTTCTACCCTTCAATTTTTCAGCCTCCAGGTGGATACATTCTAAGGCCTCCAATAAAGAGATTTGAGTTAAATAGTTGAGTTTACAAGTCCTTGAGGTGAAGGTAAGGATTTGGGCCCATGATCTGTGGTCCTTATTAAAATAGCACTTCCATAACCCCAGTGCTATTAAAATCCCTGTGAACTCAATCCATAAATTCAAAAATAAATGTTATTCACTATTTCATGCTTGGTCAGTATGCAGAAGCCAAAAAGAGCTTAAGCAGTGATGTAAATGCAGAAACTTTCTATAAGGCATTTACATTTGTAATTTCTCTTTCTTGGGGGGAGAGGAAAGTTACCTTTTTGCACCAATGATATTCATAATGTGATCCAGTCCTCAGTGAGGATGGAAACATTTCCATTCACTTCCAAAGGCTCCAAACAAGACCCATACTGAAAATTCCTGTGGGTGAGAAGATGGGGGAGCAAAAATCTCAGTGCCAATTTGCAGCTAGAAGGACATGCATTGTATGTTGTATGCCACATGAAATTGCATGGGGAAAACCTGACTCACACACCATAGAACCAAACAGTGATGTTTTACCATTGCTGAAGGCAGCAACAGCTTGTTACATTAGATTATGTTTGTTAGCAGAAGGCAGTTTGTCAGGGAGAGACAGTTTTCTAGAATAAAGCATCTAGCCCAGGCTCCCCTGACCTTTTCAGCCTCTGAGCAGAGCTGCTGTGTAACTGAAGTACAAAAACAACAGTATGCTGAGGCTGTTTTTGTAAAATGTGATGATACAAAACACGATGATATTCCTACAATGAAACCCACCTTGCTTTGCTTTGGCTTTTCAGGACAAACAGCAGTGAGGGCACGAAGTAGCAAAACCTTCAGCAGAAGAACAGGTACACACTGCTGGACAGATAAGGATGTAAAATCTCTTTTATCCACTCCTTCTGCCGGGCTTTTCCAGAAGTAGTCATGTATCTAATAAAGAACTGAGAAGAAGGTTGACTGTTCCCTAATTTTGCCTTCCTGTGTGTGCTAAGGCAGAATTTGACTCTGGGAGTGCAAATGCCAGCCAGAATCTACTGCACCTTGATTTTAAGTTTGCTATATGGAAGTGGTGCTTATGTGACATCCTGCAGGGCATCCCTCCTTGATCCCATTGCCTCTAGACTGAGGTTCTTTCCCAACTGTAAAAGTCAAAATAGTTCTGACTTTAAATACTTCTGCTTAGAAAGCACTTAGTTATCTTTTGAAAGAAATATCTGTTCTTTGTTCTCAGTTGATATCCCAGAGATAGATAAATAGTAGAAAGAGATGCCTTTCAAGCATAGTGGTAACACTAATCATAACACCTCTGTGGTTCTCGTAGGAAGATCACTCACGTTTCCCAAGCAACTGCTGCGATTTGAAGAATCCTGAGAAACACAGCACTGTTACCTCACCTCATAGAAGCACAGAAGCATTGAGTGACTGTTCCGAGTAGACCTTAGAGAAAAGGCTCAGTAAGAAATAAAATTAAAATTAAGAACGCAGACTGTTGCTTTAATCACTGGGAACCCTTTCTCCGGCTGGAGCGAGGGTCCTTGCAGAGGATTCACGCACAGACACAGGAAGTATTGAGTTTCATAGCCCAGCACATTCTAGAATCTCTTGAGTCTGTACCCACGTACATCAGCTGAAGCTCAGATCTGAAGTGGGTACTTAGGCTCTGCAAACTTCTGGATAGCGTCCTTCTTAGCTAACAGCTTGGCACAGAACTTCTGTCCTGTGTTTTTCAGGGAGTTTATTTTCTCCTAGGCTGAACCCAGCTCCTTCTAATTTCCAGGCATCACTTGGACTGGCCAGAAAAAAACCATAGCTCTCTAACATTATGACCCCACAAGAAACCAGTGGACCCTGTGGTCTAAAACATTCCTGTTTCTGCTAATAGAATGCTAGATATAGGTGAACTGCGAGCTCTACACTAACAATTCTTTGCATCTGCAAGATGGACATTTTGCTTGAAGAAACCTGTGGCTCAAAAGCATTTATCTCCTATGCTTGTACATGTTTTGCTTTGCCTAGATATTAATAAATAAGTAGATTTTCTACACAGTAAGGGCACATACAGAGAAATATATAATTAATAATTCACTGGTGAAGCATAAATACTTTTAAATACAAACATTAAAGGGAGAGGAGGAGGACGTAATATTACGTCCTGAACATTTTATAGTGTATTGGAGAGACATGATGTATCTTTACATTTCTTATAGAACAAAGAAGTGCATTAAGTTGCTGGTCAACTCTTTTAAGGTGTTTAAACTCATGGCTCATGACTGTTACGTAAAACTTCAATGGAGCCTTACTAACAACAAAGGTATAGTGTATCTGAAAATACGGTACACAACTTGGAAACTTACTCTGAATTTCTCTGAGGTGTTGAACTTTGCCATCAGCAAGAAGTATTTTTAGAAAGGAGACTGAATTTTCAGGCAACAGAGACTTCATCAAGGTGGGTGTCTAATTTTTCCACTGCAACAGAACATAAAATAGCTAGAATACTTTATTTGTAAGTATAATTTATCTTTTGATTCCGTGAAGGAGAATTCATAAGGCTAAATCATGTCAGAGAAGTATGAAGTGGAGCTGTTGGCCAGAGAATTCTGTGCAAAAAAGGGCACCATTCCCCAAGGTGAGCTGAGGGCTGTACTCTGGAAACGTGCTTTGGACAGTAGTCTGGCCTCCTCTGTGCAGGCACAAACTACAGTTGTCTCTGCTGCTAAGTGTTCGCAAAGGCAATAGGAGCTTTTCTGTTGATTTGACGAGGCTTTGGAGCAGGCCCCACGTGCTGCTGAAAGCTGTATAGATCCTACTAGCACAGAGATCATCTCCTCTCCATATTGATGTTGATGAGCTCTTACCCAGCTGGCTGTCTCTCACACTGTGTTTTTGGGATGAAATAAGAGCTATGCTAGAATATCTTCCTCAGCCTTTTTGTAACAAATCTTGGGCAAGATTTAGCCTTTGAAACAGTCATCCCGTAGTAGGGTAAAGTGTCATTAAGCTTGTCTGTCACTAGGCTACAGAAAGCCTTCTATTTTGCTAGTCGAATAATAGGAAGAGATTTCTTAGGGTTTTGTTTTTTTTTTTTTTAAGGTTGTATGAAATTGATATTAAAAAAAGGAAGTTACTGGTGTAGCACTAATTACCTTCCAACTGTGAACTATGGTAATTTATATTTTAAGCTAAACGCACAGCCTTTTTGCGTTTTACTTTATATAAAGGTCAGTCTGGGCCCAATCCTTTTTCCTCGGCCCTCATTCCTGGGCCTTTTGCACCAGTGTAAAGCACAGCAGTTCCACTCCGCTCAGCCAGCCGTGAGGTGGGCAGCGCCACGCGCCTGCAGGCGGCTCAGTGCCGGCCGAGGGCCTGGATGCGTGCGGACACCGACAGCAGCACAGCTAGCTGGCGTAAAACCAATGCGTGTAAGGAAGACAAAGGTTTTCCTCTCATGGAACGTTCCCCTGGATGCCAACGGGGCTGATGTCCAAGCAGGGGTCAGAGATGGAGCCCACCCTGCTGCTGTGTGCTGCTGGGAGGGAAGCGTGCGGCAGAACGCGTTGCTGCGCTCTGAGAGAGGGACCTCGTTTCTCTCGCGCATTATGCAAATGAAGTCATGTTCACCGAGTGCCGCCGGAGTTGCAGTTGTTTCACTAAGAAATGAAGGCTGTTCAGGGTTACGGGGAGCTGAGGGAGGCAGGAGGGGCTGTTTGCTTTTTTCCCCTCAGAGAAAAAGTAATTTAAGTGAAATGTGCAAGGCGGTGTTTAATTGCTTCCTGCCTCATTTGTACATAGCAATTTGGCTGTTTATTGGTTGTCTTTGTTCAGATTTTTATTGTAACTTGTTGCTCTATATGCGACCAAGCGTATGTTAAAGTTTAAACTTCGGTGTATAATAATGCACAATTTTATGTGCTTTAAAACTTTGTAAATATGTGGAGGAACAATGTATGCTGCGCTAACTGTGATCTTGGGACTTGACGCAACGATATTTTCATGCATATGTACCTACAAATGGTTTGAAAATAGCAAAATATATATTGAGGATGGCAATGAGCCAAGAGTAAATGAGTGCCGTATGACTCATGCTTCTTTAATAATTCCTGAAAGAGGCATGTATAGTACATAAAATAGACAATAAAAATAATTTTCAATACTACAAATATTTTTTATAACTTCAGATATTAAATACTATTTTAGAAAAGAAGATTGGTCGGTAAAAGAAGTCTTAGGTTTATTCAAGTGAATCATTGTCATAAAAATGTTCTTAACAGAATTTTTTGTTTGATCTGCCATCATAGAAACCTGGCTCTTTTAAACTTCAGAAGACCTGGAGTGCTCTTGTGTTCTTACCGCTCCTACGATCTTCTGCAATCATGTCCTTCAAGTCTGCTCCCTCAATAGCCAAAAAAGATGCTACCTGTGCATTCACACCACCCTACGCGCCGTGTGTGCTTGAGCCCCTTTTGAAATAGGCTCTGTGTGATCATCATCAGGTATCCACGTATGCCAGCATTACAGTCAGTGCAGATCCCGCTGCAGTTTGTGTTCTTCTGTGAATTCTTTTATTTTTATTGGAAAGGGAATTTTTCTAAGGCCAATCTTTCAAATACGGTCTCCAAATTTTTATTGTGGTCTATATAGTCAGAAATCTGCCAGACATGGGCATGGCTTCCAGAGTCTGTGTGTGAGAGTCATCTCCCAGCAAAAACAGCAGCAATGGAAAATCACGTTGCATAAATGTGCATGCCTTGATGCAGGCGTGATATCTGGGCAGTCAGATTTGTAGGGCATCTTTCCCATCGGTGCATTACACCTGCAGAAGTTGCCCTCATACAGGCACACCTCTGTGCATCAGAGCAGTGACAGCACAGCCATCCCAGGGCTGCACACCGGGCACGTTTACAGGGACAGCCAGGCAGAATCCGCTGTGCATTCCTGGTGTGAATCTGTGCTTTCAAGCCAGGTTGTAAACACACTGCATTGAGAGTACATATAATCTGGTTGTAGTCGAGAAACACCCCAGATATTACCTACTGCAGGAATTACCTTATAAAGAGAAACACACTCTTCTGTTATTATTCTGTTTTTCACATATCCTTATGTGAGGAAAAGAAAAGCACCACAAAATTTCTCATTTAGTATAAATCTGGGTTAGTGTATTTAAGCAGGAGAAATAAGAACAAGCCTGTTTTGAATGCTGAAGGGAAATTGGAGGGATTCTGCTTTGGGTTTGCCTTGTTTCAGACATGCACAGGTTGCTGAATTTATTTAGCTGCCATTCTGAGCCTCCTGACACCTCCTGCACTCTCTCCCTTCTGTACAGATAATGGCAGAATTGGAATAAGTGACATGGCCAAGGTCACAGAGAGCTTGTGACAGAGCAGGGACACCATGTTCTGGCTAGCATCCTTACCACATCATCCGTGCACAGGTATATATGGGAATGTAAGTGATGGTGGATGTTTGCATTTCAGCTATGACATGCCAAGTCAGTGCCTCCAACTGGAATATCTGTGGGTACTTTCACACATGGAAAATATTTTAACCAAAATGCAGCCCAAGTGGAGTTCAATAATGGAGCAAAGTAACTCTTACCATGTTGGTCACTTCTGCTTCCTTGATTTTTCATTTCAAAACATTGTTACCACATTTGCTAAGTTAGTGAAAAACAACCAACATGCAGGTGTTTAGTGTGCAGTAACACTGGGAAATTGAATAGGAGAAACAGCACAAGGTAAAGAAGGGTTTCTTGTGTGCATGTACTCACTTTGATGCACTTTGCATGTACCATGCATTTTTCTGGCCTGGTTGTTGACATGTTTTGCTTGCCCAGAGCTAAGAGTTGTTCTTTACATAAGATAAGTAGGTGAACAGCTAATTCCTACAGAGCTTTATAACAAGTTTGCCATGGGTTCCTAAAGGACAATGCTGTTTTATAACTGCCTCTGCTTTATACGCTGCTTTACTGAAATGCTTATAAGCCAACTGGAAAGAAGGCAGCAAACTCTTACAGGCATGTTTTTCACTTGTTCTTCTGACAGCAAAAGATCACCATCTTGTTCCATTCCAGTGTATTAACTTATATGAACTGTCATCTCTCCGAACAAACTATTAATGTATTTTTTAATTCTGCCTTTAAATAAATATTTGGGGTTTGATTTGTGTTTGTTTGTGTGCTTAGCAAATACACAAAAAACCGTTATAAATAACCTCCTCCAATCTCTCTCCCAAAGAGTTTTCAAACTCTCCTTTCAAACCATCACATGCTCATTTTAAAAGGAGTTGCTTAAAATACTTATTTTTTCTTAGTTTCTATTTTATTTATAAATATTAATTAATTAGCTCTAATTAACCAGCAGGACTTCTGCTTCTTATCTGTGCAAATGCATGTAATTATTGTGATTTTCAAGTACGATTTTATTATAGCAAACGTGCAGGACAAAAATCAAGTTGAATTCTCCCCTCTGCTACTCACCTGCTACTACTTACAGGGAAAAAAAGCACTGAACTGAACAGCAACTTCTGAGCTTTATAAGCTGATATTAAAGTACATTTAACGACAAGACAGCCTTTTTCTACTGGTACATGTTAATGCTTTCTCTTGGAAACATCCAAAGAAAATCTTTGAATTTGGTGAGGTGGCGTTCTTGTGACTGAAACAGTGTGATATTTCCAACAAGATTTATTTCAGCCAACCAAATTTGACTTCTTAAAAAAAAAAAAAAAAAAAAAAAGGCAAGCATGGTGTTTGTCAGCACTGTTTGTAATCACCGTGAAAATACAAGAGCAAAACCTCTCCAGTGTGGGTGCCTTCATTAACAGACCCACAAGAGGTGGCTGGCCTGAATCCCACCCGTCAGACATGCTGACTTCTGCCACTGCTGCTGCTTCGCGGGTGCCTGGAGCACTCCTCCCTGCTGACCGTCAGTGCTTACACCAGCCAGTCACACACGCACAGCAACGTGGCTCTGCCTCCCCTCAGCTGTGACATTTCTGGTGATTTTGCCACTTAGATGGAATTTCTTCGTGAGAACCTGCGTGGCCTTTACTTTTTCCCATACTGCTTTAAAAATGCTTGAGAAATGAAAATGTCGCCTTTTTGCTTGTCAATTTTTTCCCCCTGAAGTGGTGACAGAACGGAGCTAAACCAGGACCCGGGCTCGAATAGCTGCATATGTATTCTCGTGGCGACGCAGGCTGTGAACCCAGCCCCAGAACAAGGCTGTTCCCACCCTTCTTCGGGGCACACTCGCTCCTTCCCGCCGTGTGCCCTGTGGGCTCGCTCTCATCCCCCTCTCTCTCGCGGCTCCATCCTGATCCCTCTCTTCCTCCGCTCTGAGTCACAGGAGCAGCAGCTCTGCCTGCTCCGTCCAGTCAGTGCCTCAGCTGTTTGGGTAAAGCCCACGCTCCCGCGGGACTCACGTTTGAGTACAACCCCAGGATTGTCAGGGCTCTGGCTGGCAGTGCTGCCGAGGGGACAGTCTAAGGCTCTATTTTAATCTTCTGGAGCCCAGCCAAGCACTGGAACGGAGCTGCAGGCACGAGGGGGGCCCTCCTGCTCACTGCGCCTGACCTCCCATCAGGAGAGGTGCTGCTGTGTTCCTTCTCAAACTGCTAGGGCCCTTTCATTGCGCTGACCTCCCATCACGAGTGCTACCAAGGATCCAGCTTTGACTACTGGGGCTCAACCCTGGCTCCGCTCCAGCCCACGAGCCGCACGCTGCTCGTCTCCAGACGTACGATCACCGCGGGGTTCTGCTGCAGCACCGTCCGCTGGCTGCGTCTCACTGAGCTGGACGTTCACCCGCACAGTTCTCAGCTGTGACATGTCATTTTTTTTGGTTGGAAGCGTGCGACGAGCGCTCCTGTACGGGTTTGGTCCCAGCCTGAACGCACAGCGCCGGCATCAGCTTGACAAGAACTGCACGCTCGGTGCTTTGCGCCCACGGGCAGCAATAAGGCAAAGATGGCACTGCGGTGCTCTGGGCGTGGAGGAGGTCCGAGCGCACCTCGCCCTGCCCGGCTGCTCAGCGCCGCACAGCGCTCTGCACTCGGGCCGCCTCTGCCGCTCAGGCAGCGCGCAGCGGCACCTCGCGTCGAGAGCAGCCGCCCGCCCTGCGGCTGACACGTGCAGCGCGTGCACGACTCCGGCAGCGCGTGCCCGCTGCTTCGCTTCCCGCCGTCTCGCTTCCCGCCTCTGAGCCTCGCGCGCGCAACATGGCCGCCCTCTGGAGCCGCGCCGCGCCCCCTGCTGGGCAGCGTGAGGCGACGGCGGTGCCGGGCCGGGCCCGAGACGCCCCGCGGTTGCCTTGAGGCACCGACGTGCTCCACGGGCTTCACGGGATTGCTGACACGCGAGTGTCCGTAAATGAGTGGGATGGACTGAACGCCGAGGTGCTTTCCCAGTCCCGGGGCCTCACCCCAGACGGCCGCGCTGTGTGGGGCCGCACCGCAGGAGCTCGGCTGGGCGACCGCTGCCGCCAGGTAAGCGCTGCGGGCCGGCGGTGGCTGTGAGGTGCAGCGGGCGGTGTGACCGCGGACAGCAGGCCGGGCAGGCGCAGCTCCCAGCCTTTCACGCACCGTGCCGGCAGCCCGGCCTTCCTGAGAGAAGGGATGCGGGTCCGAATCCAAAGAGTTGAAAAACACCACTTTGCAGCCCCACACGCTCCAGGCGCTGTGCGATGCGGGCACGAGGCTTCGCAGCAGCGCCTGGCCTGCAGCGCCCGCAGCGCCCCCCAGGTGCTGTGTGCTGGAGGGATGTGGCTGAGTGCAGATGGGGTGGCTGTGTTTGATGGATCGCGTCGCCGTGGGTTTCTGAGCGGCTCCAAACTCAAGATGCGTATTTTAAATCTCCCCTGCTGTTGCCGATAATTTGTTCCGTATTTACCGTGTTACTTAGTACTTGCAAATGGGTTGGGCTTTTTTAGAATGTAAATGTTAATTAAATTACGAAGCTGTGGCTGCAGCAGGTCAGACTCACGGCTGACCCTTCGTGCCACTGCATTCTGTGCCTTCAGCGTTGGTTGCTGTTGACTTCCCACCACATCCAGCCGTTGCACCTCAGAAAAGCCAGTGCTCTCTTAGCTGTGTCAGTTCACACAGAACTGGTGCTGCGCTGTGCTTCGTGCCGCCATCAACTCCTGGAGGCTTCCAAAGGATGGGGCTATGAAACTGCATTGTTTGTTAAAATACAAATAGCTGACAGCTTAACAATCTCATTTGAAGTAGCAAATTGTCCTGTAGAAGATGTTTTTTGCATTGGGGCGGTTTTTAAATTTAAAAGTACCTTTAGAATGCTTTTTCACACTGGATGATACTGTGTAGGTGTTCCCTACTTCAATATGAAATCTGTGGGGAAAGAACCAGTTGTCCCCGTTCCCCTGTAAGTTCGCCATATCTACATTTGGTATGTTCAGCATGGGTTGTTCAAGTCTGCATGATGTAACAGGTGTCTCCCATGCTTTAATGCATTTAGAAAGTATTTCAGCAGACACCGTTACCTGGTCTCAATAGCCTGCCTGTTGGCAGCCACTGAAACGAAGCATAATTCACCCTTAATGGTTACGGACTCCCCAAATTCTGCCACGTGATGCTCATCAGTGTACTGCCAACACTGTGTTTTCTGAACTTTTGTAACACGTAGTAACTGCCCTCTTGTGATAAAAATCAACAGCTGTGGGAAGACTGGGGTAGCTGGGCTGTATGTGTTCTGTCCTTTCTGTCCCTGTCTCAGTCTGCTGAGTTCTGCTGGAAGAGGCTGCAAAAATCCAGAGCCTGAGTGCTGTGTGCAGGAGCAGGAGCTCTGCTGGGTTGGATTCCTCCAGAGTGAGCACTGTGACCTCACCACCACACGCTCACCTGCTGTGCGTGGAGCAAACCTCCATCCCTGGTGCTGTGCGCTGCAGCCAGCAGCCAGAGGACACCTGTGGGAAGGAGTGAGAAAGCTATCGGCAGCCTGAGTGATCGTGACTTAAATGGTGCAGCTTGAGCAAATACACAGCTCCGGCTCTGGCTGTACTCTTACTGGTGAGAAGGCACAGGCTGAAAGTGCAAATAAGCAGAGTTTGATGATACTTTGGTGTGAAATGATGGGGGACAGGCAAAAACACTGACAGGAGCTCTAGGGCTACAGAATAAACGGAACCTCGTGTTTGGAAATGAAGTTGAGACAACACATCATTTCTGAAAGAAGTGAAGGGTGCTGGAGTTTGGATGGCCCCGGTAAGAGTACTGCACAGATAAGAGCTCTTTTGGGATTGTGTTTGGCTGGGCCAGGTGTTGGCAGAACTCAGCTGGAGTCGAGTGCTTTAAAAATCCCACCCTGGCCCTTTTAGTTCTCTGGGAAGCGCATCGCCCCAGGTGCGTGACTTCACACAGCAGCACACCTTTAAGCACTTTCATGCTGGTTTGCAATATTGGCTGATGCTCTCCTCACATGCTCTTCCTTATTTGTCTGTAGGCAGGTTCACAAATTATCTGCTCAGATTGGTTTTGCTTATGTGATTTCTTTAAACGTGCATGGACGTAGGTATTCAGTCAGTGTCTTTGTCTCTTTAAAGACATTTGCTCTTGCATACTCTCACTATTAGCCTGTGACTAATGGTATGGCATTACTTGCCATAAAGACTGCCTGCTTACTATACTTGCTGGCCACGTAGGTGCCTCTTCCCCATTTCAGGTTCTCCTACAGAACTTCGTTGGCCACAGTGAACAGTTAAGTAGCTAAATGTCTATTCAATGAGTGCCTTGCCAAGTTAGCAGTGCAAGCATATTTTTGTAAAGAAATATGCAGCTCGACTTGTGGTGGCCATTGAGAAGCTGAGCTGCAAAAACATCAACACCACAAGGACACAATATTTTTCTCCTGATTACAACACGCTCATTTATTTTGGAATTCTTATGCCAGCTGAGGACTACAGGGCAGTGACAGTACAAGATTTGTCCAGATGCCAAGGAAAAGAGAGAGCTGTATATGTACTCCTGTTCTGAAATGGTGCAGGGAAGGGAGAAAGGCTGCGTGAGGATTTGAAAGAATACATTTCCATAAACGTTTTCAAGGGATCCCACAGACTGCTCCTGCAGCAGATACCTGCTGTGCTTGGAAGCTGTGCATGAGAACTGACTGATGCTGAATTCTTAACTCTTGTTCACTTGAAGAGAATGCAGAGATCTGCAGGTTCAGAACAACTGTTCTTTTTTTTCCCTCCGTTCTTTTAAAATTAAGAGAAGTGCTTACATTTCAAATGAGCTGTGAAAGCCATCGCAGAAGGTTCTTGTGGGAGCAGTCCACAGCCAGGGAGACAGCAGCTCTACTGCCTGACTGGGTTGTTTGGGAGCAGTGCAAAGAATAAACAAACGGCTGGAGGCTTGGCTTTGTTTCATATGGAAAACGCAAATCCCTCCTGTCTGTGGTACGGGTAAGACAGTGGTTTTGCCCCTTAATATATGATCCTCTCTGCTTGAAGGCCTCTCCGTCATTCAGCTTCCTTTGAAGCCTTTCGATTCCCTGGCAGCTCTCAGCAGTGACTTTTTGAAAGAGACTGCGTCCATCGGAACGCACAGCATCAGGTGTGTGCAGGCCGCAGGACCTCAGCACAGCATCTTTCTCTGCAAAGCACTTGAGCCCAGCACAGGTGTGCTGCAGCAATCCAGCACAGTGTGTCTTCTGTTGTGCTCCCTCTTGGTTTTGGATCAGACTGTGCACTTTTGTAGGGTCAGGGACTGCCTTTTTCTTACGCATTGGTACAATTACCAAACATGGCTGCTCCGTGTCTGAGCTCTAAGATAGGACAACAAATCTTTGAGAGGATATATATATGTTATCTTAATGGTATCATCATGGGTGTGATGTCACTGTTATGGTTGGAGAAGTAAAACATAGATGGTCTGCAGAAAATTACTGAGTGTCCCCTGATTGTGGGTGTGTTTATCCAAGCCACCTAAGAGCTGACATTTCATATCAGTACTTTTTATGTTCAAAGCACGGTTCCAGCTGGCTTGAATTGCAGCTGTTGTGAACACACTCCCTGCTATGAACAGGGGCTCAACTGAGGCTGCATAGCTTAAGCATTGTAGAAAATGAGGCATATCCATCAAGTGGCCACCTGTGAAAAGCTTTCAGTGCCATGCATGCTGCCACACTGGGATTCTTTGGCAGAACATGGGGAGAGAATTTGTTTTGCTGGGATGATGTTCAGTTCCTGCACTGCTTTGCTCACAGTCTCCCTTTGCACTGTACTACTGTCAGGTGTGTGAGCTGCAAGCTCTGGGGCACAAAGCAAGTCCACCCAAGTGACAAAGGCATCCACAGCCTTGGCTCAGGTGTGAGAGCAATCTTGGGGGTGTTTCTCAGATGCTAAGAGGCCTGGTACAGCGTGGTTCATTGCCACGGATGTGTTTGTTCCATGCTCACACACAGGCCCTTCAGGCTCGCTGCTCTGCAAAGCACCCCGTGCCCTGCTCAGGGGGCGGCGCAGGGGCAGCTCCCCAGTGCCGGTGTGGAGGAGCAGCAGCAATTCGGATGCAAAGTAGGAAATTCTACCAAGGTTACGGTAAATTTAGAAGGCTGCTTCTAAACTAGTTTTTGTCTGTGTGGTGTTTCCTTTCTGTGAGGATTACTTTGAGAACTTGTGCAGAGAGTAACCGGTATTCCTTGCTGCACAACTGTTCCCTGTAGCTGCATTCTTAGTCCTTCACACTCACCACCAGTCAGCAGGGCCGCTGCTGGCAGCAGCATGTCTGCCACTGCCTTCTGTGTGGCTGGGATCAGCCCTTCCCACTGACTGATAACTTGCACTGCAGTGAAATCAGGAGATGCCGTGAGGCAGTGCAGCCTCTCTGCCCTTATTTCACTGTGATAAAAGACGTGAACTGTCCTAAGCGAGGGCTGCTCGGTTTGCTGTTTTTTGACCTTGTGGTGGCCAGTTCTCTGTGTGCCTGTGTGCCTGTGTGCTTTCATCTGTCTTCTCCCTCTTTTTTATCTCTGTTGTCCATTGAGATGTCCAGAATGTGGGGCCTGAAGTGCCTTCAGCACATGTGCAGTGCCTGCTGCAAAGCAATCCTGCTTATAGGGCGCCAGTGTTCACCGATACCTTTAGCTGAGAAAGCAGAGTGAGTGACTGAGAGAAGCTGAACTCAACAACAGTCACTGAGCACGTGTCAAGGGCACATATTGCAATGCAGAAAATGTGCACCAGTTTGTATGAAATCTGTTGGATTGTTTTCCTGTAGTCTGTGATAAATCTCCATATGAAATCACAGCTATCCTTGCCTACCTCTCCACATGTTCACACAAGGAGAGCAGCCTTTCAACAAGGAGCTGCTATTTTCCTGTGTTCTTAGTCCATAACACAAGCTCTTACCTCCTTTTACAGATGTTTGTTGGCCCACTGAACGGCGTTGTTTGAGCCAATCAGACCAAAGTCAGCTTCCATTATGAGCACTGTCTGGCAGTGCTTTGGGTTCTTCCTGGGGTCTCAGAACCATGAATTCAGTTTTGAGCAAACACACACAACTGCATCTGGCTCCTGCTGGTACGTGACTGTGCCAGGGCGGTGATTTGGTGACAGGTGACAGGACAGAAGCTGCTCCCCAAGCTGTTCCCCAGGGCACTGGCAGCACTCAGCAGCAGTGCTGCTGCTCTGGGCATCCCCTGCCTTTGGGTGTGCATTCTTAGCAATCGAACATACATGGGCGTGAGGGAATCGAGGCCTGCCTGCTCTTTGCCACTGTCCTTTGGGAGGCTCTCCTGACCACTGCAGTCCGCATGAACTTTTTCTGTCCCTTCACAGGCGTCTGGAATGAAGCCCTCTCCAGCGTCAGGATCTGAGCTGCGGGATCAGGCTCTTACCTTGAGGATCTGTGGACTGAGTGCCTCCTGTCTTGTCTGTGTAGCTGCTGACCTAATCAATAGACACTTGGCTCATTACATTTATCCTCCCAAGCTGAGGGATCACGCACCAGTGGCATTGAAAAGGCTGTATGATTTGCCCTGGTTCATGCTTTTGAATAAAATTGACAGCTATGAGATGGAAATAGCTCTTTTTTTTTTTTTTTTTTTTTTTAATTTGCTGCAGGAAAGATTTATCAGGCAGAGGTGACATCTTTGACCCAGTTTTGTCCTGCCGGGGTATCTCTGAGCCTCCGCGAGCTGCAGAGGGAGAGGAGTTGTCGCGGGCACCGGTGTGTTCAGGTATCTCTTTCTCTCCCCGCCGCAGCCACACTGCCCTTCTGGCTCTGGGATGCTCACTGACTCAGTGCTGCCAGCTGGGCCTGGGGCAGCCGGGCACCCCGAGGTGCTGCACCCCCTGCAGAGAACCGGAGGGCACAGGAGCCCTGGGGAGCTGGGGGCTGGCCGGGGGCTGTGTGCCTCGCAGGGTGCTGGCGGCCCGCGGGCCTGGGGGCAGGGCGGCTGTCTATTTTTAGTGAGGGTTTTATAGAGTGGATCCCTGCGGTCTGGCTCCACACTGAAATATTGTCCTAGTCTCAATGACATAAACACAGGGCC
Organism: Centrocercus urophasianus; assembly: GCF_019232065.1. Taxonomy (NCBI): domain Eukaryota; kingdom Metazoa; phylum Chordata; class Aves; order Galliformes; family Phasianidae; genus Centrocercus; species Centrocercus urophasianus. Next base: position 3,420,668 of record NW_024884978.1, on the reverse strand, counting down.
AGCCTGTGATCCTGGCGCCAGCTTCAGCTTAGGGAATGTGAATGAAAGTACCAGTGGGGTCCAGGCAAGAAGGAGAAGAAAAAAAATCCCGACTGTAATTACAAATAAATCCCAAACCCTTTCGCTCTCATGGCTCACTTAGTACAGCAAATAGCCTCTGATTCTCTACAAATAAGACCCAGCTTAGTCACTGACAGATCTACCAAGAGGCAGTTAATGGAATAATGACTAAGGGAAGCTTAGGGTAATTTACAAACGGTTCCTGGTGTCGGAGGGCGATCCCCCCACCTCACCCCCACCCTGCTCCTGCAGCCCTAAGCTGCTGGGCAAGACCAAAGCCTCAGCACACAAGGGCTGCAGGAAGGCTGTGTATTTATTTGCTTATTTAAGAGATCTAACATGGGGGGATGACAGGCAAACTCCACTGTCAGGAGCTGAATTGTGCCCCTGGAGTGAAGGACTGAGGTGAGGGTCTGCAGAGCAAGGTTATTCTTACCTTCTGTTCTGATGAGAAAAGTGAGGAAATCTTAAGTGAAAGTAGTGCAGAAAGGCAGCTCTGCCATGAGAATCTACCAAAGCAGCAGTGTGGCTTGTTCTGTCACAAAGGTAGGTCCCTTTGAACCACTTGTGCAAACTGATAGCTAATAATTGAGGTGAAGTGCTCGGTGTACTTGGAAAGTTGTGCTGAAGCTGACCTTCATGTTCAGAGTATGGGGAGCTCTTGTGAAACTCCTACTGTGGTCATGGCAATTATGGGTTTTGTTTGGTTTTGATCTTTTTGTGAATAAAAACACAGGAGTACTCCAAAAACTGTTTATCAAGAATGGGAGCAACAGGAATGCTGTTCCTGCATGGAAAGCAATTGCACACATGTACACACACTCGTGCAGATGTGTGCAGAGAATGAATCAGGTAATGGTTAAATGATACTCCTTTGTGTCTGGCACCTTAGTGATGTGTTTATTATGAAAACAAGTACTTTAAAAGTTGATGTGACTTGAGAAGGCACGCTAAACAGCAAGGCATTCCGTTCAGTGCCATTATTTCAGTCTTGCTTGAAAGAAAATGATCTTAAGACCATGGTATAGGTGTGAAAATCTGGCTGATTGTTAGTTCTGGGATGGGTGCTTTTCTCATATGTCCCATCTTAGACTTTACAAGTGTCTGTGCTAGGAGGAGGAACGTATTAGTCACTTGTGAATGTTTTTGAATGAAAAGAAAGCGAAACTGCTAACTGATGGTTTCTGAAGGAGGTTGGCTGTGTGTAAGAGATGCTTTGCTCTGAGCTGAGCACATGAGTGATTTGTGACCCTGCTTTCTTTGCTGCAGAGGTGTTTGTCTCGTGTTCCTACTGCAGCCTCCCTTAGTGGTGCTGTGGGATGTTGCACTATGCCCAAAAATGGCTCTAACAGTTTTAACTCTATCCTGTAATTGATGTGTTGTGTAAACTGCAATAAAGGAAGGATATTAAAAAGGGTGGTGGGGGACACATATTTAATGAGGATGAGTAAACACACCCAAGATGTAACTGTAGATATAAGAAAAATAAAAGCAGCTGGGGGGCTTCTGAGACATTGTTTGTCTTGAAAGTGATGAGAAGAGGCACCATCAAAAGACTTGTTTTACTACAGTCATGCTTCATTATGGGGAAGGAGAGCATGGGGAAGGGGAGGGGTGGGGGTTCCCTACGTGACCAGGTTGCCAGAAGAGAGAACCTAACTCGTTTGCATGGCCTAATTAATCCCTGAACCCAGTCAAAGCCTGAGTCAGAGGGAGAGAGCAAATGTCAGATCTGTGTCTGGGAAGCCTAGATTCATTACTTGACTCGCCTGGGTCCCTTTGCCCTCACAAGCAAAGGCTTGAAACTCCCAAGCCAAATGAACATGTCCCAGAGGTTCATACTGAACACTGGCACGTTTGGAACATGTCTCTTTTGTGTCTGTTTCTGATTCTGAATTAATCAGATAGCCCCATGCGTATGTCTGTCTCGTCATTTGGGAGAGAAAATGGGAAGCTTTCTGTTTGCCACTGAAGGTACAAGTTTCCTTGAAAATGACTCAGTTCAACATAGAGCTTTTCACAGCCAACCCTGTCGCCGTGCATTTGGATTTCGTGGCACTTTGTAGTGGCTGTGAAGGTAATGTTATGCACATGACTCTGGCTGATCATGCTGATCTTTTTGAAGAGATCAGATTCCCTAAAGGGAAGAAGCGTAAGAAGCAGGAAAGGAATGATAAATACAGATGCTGAGGAAAAACACACAGTTTATTCTTTTTCAAGTTATTAAATCTCCTTCATCCTTGCAGATCTTCCAGCCAGTGCAGATTTAAAGAATAGCTAATAGTGCAGAGATTCCCAGGTGGAGGGACTTTCCCCTCTTGCCTTTGCTCTGGAGGCAGGGCTGTAGTCAGAGGTTGGTTTGTGTAAGGTTAAAGCCTGCTCTTTGGTTACTCTGTAGCCAAAATATTTCTTGTGATCACAAATGCAGCATCTAGATTTGGTCGGGGGCTGCTTCCCCTGATAGCTCAGTGCTCCGCTCTCCTGACCAGACGCTGCCTTTGGAACATTTTGCCCCGGTGTCTGAGGCAGCATTTACTGAGTGCAAGGGACCGTGGGCTCAGGACGTCGTTGACAGAAGTATTTTTAAATTAAGTTTAATCTTCCTTCATTCATAACCAAGAGGCTAAATATGATGTAATCGGATTTATTTTTTCCTCTTCACCCCCACTGGAGCCAGGAAAATGAAGTAGTTGAGAGAAAAGGGGTTGTCATTTTCAGTCAAGCAGCCATTCATCACGGAGCATTAGACAATTAGCAGTAAAACATTTCGAGGGCTCCATTGGTGCTAAAAGGGTGAGAGGGTCTTTCTAAATATCAGAGGTGGGAAATGTTATGTGTCGGGGTTGTTCGGTAGCTGGCATCAATGAATCACTCACACATGCAGGTCTCCACTGGGGGGTTGCTGTATTTCTTGCTTTGTTGAATCTCTGTCACTCAGTTGTCTGTGGTGTTCTATAAAGGAGGGAATGGGAAAAAAATTGGTTTATCTCAGTAGATGTTTATCTTAATAAGCTGGCAAAAAAAAAAAAAAAAAAAAAGGATAAATACATTCCTGCTTGTCATGTGTGTATATATATAATATATGATGCTACAGGGAGTTTGTTTGGATAAACAGTGTTGCCTGTGTGGAAAATGAAATCCCCTTCAGGAGCCGTTGCTTGTAAATATAAGTGTCATTTTTTAACATAAAAAATGCCCCGGTTTCTGTTTCATCTTTGCCAGTTCTCCCACTGGCCTCTCTGTAATGAATTGGTCTGCAAACTGCGAGGCACTCTGCCTGCTCTGCTCTCTTTTCTTGACTGCAGAGATGTTAATATTTGGCACAGAAAGCAGGATGGTTAGGTGGGGCGGGGGGGAGGTGGGGGGTATTAGAAAAGCTCTGGCTTTCCTCTGTCGCAGAGCTTTTGCAGCAATGAATAAATAAGTAAATAAAATGTTTAATTCCTGCAAGCGGGGTTGCAGCCAAGAAAACTGTTCTGAGAGATTCAGATTTATGGCACAAAACACTGCTGAGAGAAAAAGCAAGAGACAGAGACAGAGGAGTTCCACCTCCCGTGATATATAGAGCCAAGGGGAGGTATAAATACCCGCCACTTCCCGGACCCTCTTTTAAAAAAAAGACAAACACCCAGGATCCTGTCTCTGGCTGCCTTGCAGCGAGGCGCCCTCATAAAAGCTAAGATAAACAGTTTATCAGCAGATGAATGCACAAGCCCTGTTCTAAAGACAAGAGTCTACACCGTAGGAAAAAGCAGGAGCGAGAGGAGAGCGGGCTGAGAATCAGGGAGGTGGAGTATTTGAAGAGCAAGAACGACGTGAAAGGAGAAAAATAGAGCAGTTCTTTAAGGACCTTGCAAGACTTTCTTCTCTTCTTTGGCAGCCTTTGCTCTCTTTTTTTAAGGATACATTTGGCAAGTGTCAAGTCTGCTCTTTCCATATAGCTGTACTTATTGAGAACTAAAACCTTACATTTTTATTGGGGGGGGGGGCCTGTCTTTTTTCTTTTTTCTTCTTTTTATTGCTTTAACACATCGGTCATCCTAGGATTTACTCCACCGTAAAACATTCATCCCAGAGCTTAGTTTCAAAATACATTATTTATATGTCATTTGTCACTGCAGATGCAGCTTCTTGACCAAATGCATCCATCCCTGTTTCCATTCTCTTGGGATTTCAAGGCAGAACTTTGCTCTCTCAAAAAACTGTTTACCTTCCAAAGTATGTGATTCAGAACTGTTTTCTTTCAGAGTAGCTGATCACCTACTAACATTGTGTAGTCCATTAAAACACTCCTCATTCTGTGTTTGAATTGGGAAAGGGAAATGGATGAGGTACCATGAGATGCAGCACTGTTTCTGAGGTCTGGCTGGAGCTTCCCAAGCCTTGCCAGCCTAAAGGACAGCTTGTTTGCAAGCTGTGGAACAGATAAGGTCACCTGCAGTGCCTGGAGCCCCAGGTGAGCTCACACGTGGCCTGTGAGAGCTAGAAGGTCAGTTGGGAAGTTTGCCGTGGGGCGTATAAGAACTATGTAAAATGTGCATCTCCTTTACAAATCTTCTAGGGATTCACAGTTTAAAAGAAAACAAGTTGAAAATGCGTTCTTGAGTTTCTTACAAAGTGCATGGGATTGTGATCAAAGAACAGGGAGTTGGTCCAGGAGCTAACTAGGAGATAAGACTGCACCTGAAGTGACTTCAGTTCACTTTCCTGCTCTGTCAGTCAGAAATTTTCTCTGTAATTTTAGCAAGACTTTGGACTTTTTCCTTTGTATTGATACAGGAGGAAACTCTAGTTGTGCTTTGCAGCATCACTGTGAAAGAGGCAAGAACCAGCATTGCTGCTGTATAGATAGGGAAGCACAGAGCTCTGAAACATACTGCCTGAAGCCTGATGGGCACAGGACTTCTCTGGCTGTGCTGTCGGTTTTGCTTCATTTAACAAACAGTCATTGTCTGATCTGCAGGCAGGTTCTTGAAAATAAGAAGCGAGAGGCAATGAGTTCCTGATCTACGTTAAAATAATCTGTAAGGGAAACAAGAACAGTTGTGAGGAAGCTTTCTCTGCTAAGGAGGACACAGCTTTTCTGAGCACACCTGGCACGGTTTCTCCTCTCCCAGCTTTGGGTGGTTTATTCCTTTCTGTGAGGTTTGCTCTGCTGTAGAGGTGCAGACTCACTTAGAGCTCACAGTGGCTCAGCCCTTGCACTGCGTTCAGCACGAAGGCCCTGAGCCCTGGGGTGGCTCAGCAAACACGGTCAGTTTCTCTGGGCAGATTTAACGGGAAGCAAATTGCTCTGGAATTCTCTCTGTGAATCCTTGTGGGCTGCGATCAGATCCTTAACATAATGTGTTTTCAGAGCTGTGCCTCCAGAGTCCCAGCAGGGCAGCTGCATGTTTCTTCTCTCCTCATCAGCACTGTGACCCTGCAGGAGCAGCATCTCCAGCAAGCCCACATTGGCTTCCTGTGTGCCTTGAAAGTTGTATTTGCTTTGTCTACTGAAAAAACACATTTTTACTACTGTCAGCACTCCAGAACCAATAAATTTGAGGCAGAGGGAGTTGTTTCCTCCTCTGCTCCATGCACCATTGCCAGTAGAGTGACCAGCTCGGTGCTGCCTGAGCTGCTGGCCTCTGGCCCTATCCCAGGCAGGGCTGGCATCATGCACCAACTCTGGATCAGGCCCTTTACCTCTGGGTTTCATTTATTGCTGTTTTCAGCAAACCCCGAACTAAACCAATTTGATGGGGATCCAAATCTCTTTTCCCTCTGACCCAGAGGCTTCTGGCAGAGCTGTTACTGGCAGCTCTCCCCATCCTGCTATCAGCCATTCCGCCGAGAAATTCTTGGGCCGTGAGTGACTTCTGTCACTTCTGCTTTCCTCGAGCTCGTGCAGCCTCGCCAGCAGCGCGCTGCTCCTTGCAGACACCTGGCCTGGCGCAGGCACAGCCCGGAGCAGCCCGCTCTTCCTGCAGCCCCACAGCTGCAGTGCGGCACGGGAGGGTCAGGGCTCCGTGGTTTTGAGTGCAGAACTTGAAGCACACAGCTGGCGTGAACAGGCAGGACACAGGCTTCGTAGGCTTTATTTTTAGACTCTGAGACTGGTCGTTAAAAAAATTGTTTTCAAGTACCAACGGAGTAAAACTGAATTTGTTATGAAAGCAGAAATACAGGATGTCAGGAAGTAACTTCAGAATTTTTGCTTTCTCTTCAAAGCAGTTATTTTAACCTGTTGTTTTTGTGTCTTTGTGTTTAAACAAGGTGGCTTGAAAGCTAATTCAGAAATATTTGCAGTGAGTTACAGGTTGCTTTCCCTGTCTGCTCCTTGGCAGTGCTGCTGTACACAATGAGGAGGAACTGGCCCACACCAGTGGCCACTTTCCCAGTAGTTTCATTGGGGAAAAATCTGATCTAACCTAATATTTGACTTCTTTCACAAAAGTCCTTTACGAAGAAGTATGGCAACAAAGACTCCCTGAAAAGAAGGAGAAGGGAGGATGGGATCCAAGGAGGAGCGGTTTCTCTTTTCCTCATCCACTTAACACCGCACATTTCCAACTTGTAGAACTCACAGCCTGAATGAAATCCTTCCCAAAAGAGCTCCACGGCGGAACGAGGCCGGCTGCAGGTGGGAAGGCAGTGAGGGCGGAGAGCAGAGCACCCAGTGTCACTGTCAGCCTCCTTTTCTGGAGCACGGCTTGCGTCAGTTTTCCACCTTCTTTGTGTCACTGTGTTGAATTCAGCCTAGGGAGTGAAAATAGATGATAAAATACAGTTAATTTTTAGAAAAGCAGCTGAACGTGGGTAATACAATTAACATATTACATTCATTAAGATCCTAAATGTGAAGAGTAGCGTTTTAACAAATGCATGAATGATTTAGAAGTGGTTGAGCTTCAGTCCATTAAACTCATGCTCCTAAGCGCCTACGCAGCCCGTAGGATTCCAGCACTGTAGGACGTTTTACGCCCGTCCTCACGGAGCGCTCACTGTCCCTGCCTGCGCGCCGACCGTACCTCGCGATGCTTTTTGTGACACAGCACTTCTGCAGTAGAAGCGGCGTTTGGTGTCAGTCTGTAAAACCTCTCCACGTGCGTAACGTCGAGGCAGCGTTTCTGCCTTAGCTGTACGGATTTGGCGCGGCACCGCGCCGGTGTTTCCGACGGAGCAGCCCCGAGCGCGGCCGTGGGGCTGCAGGGTGCGCTCCGGGCAGCGCTGCAGGAGGGCCGCCGCCGCGCTCCGCCGGGATGTCCGCGGGGCGGCCTCGGCTCGGCTCGGCTCGGCTCGGCTCGGCGCCGCCAGCAGAGGGCCCGCTATGCCCGGCCGGGGCCGGGGCGTCTGCTCTGCCGCGTCCCCGCGGGCGGGCGGGCGGCCAGCCGGGCGCGTAGTGGGAATTACATCACGGGCCCATGTGCGGAGCCGGGCAAACCTTCCGCCCGCGGCCAGGTAGCGCCGCGCGGCGCCGGGGAGCGGCGCGGATAGCGTGGGGCCGCGCTCCGCTCCCGGGCCGCGCTCCGCCGCCCCGCCGCCCCGCCGCCCCTCCGCCGCGCCCATGGGGTGAGCGCCGTGCCGAGCCGCCGCTGCCGGCGGGAGGAGCGGAACGGAGCGCCGAGCATCTCCCGGGGAGCGGCGGGAGGCGGGGGGAAGCGGCGGGCTGCAGCCTTCCCCAGCAGAGGGTGTGTGCGGGGTGGCAAGGGGGAAGCCGCGCTCTCCCGGACTTTTGTGGGAGTGGGGGTTGCGTTGTGCGTGTGGTTTTTTTTAAGGGGGGTGGGGTGGGTTAGAAGAGAGTCTGTGGTTTCCATGGAGATGAAGCTGAAAGTGCAGGAAATTTAAAGGCTTTGGGTCCTCGCGAAGCAGACAAACTGGTGCCAACGTGCGCGGCTGCCGTTGCTGCTGAGGAGGCGGCTTTGCAAACGGCGGAGAGGAGCGGGGAGGAAGAGCCGGCGGCGACTTCTCGCACACGCACGGGCGGACGGCGAGGAGCGGCAGCGGGGAGCGCGACTCGCAACAAAAAGAGGCGTCTGTCTCCTCGTCGCGGGGAGCGCGAAAAGAAGCGGCGGCTGAGGCAGAATTTTGGAGCGGCTCCACCGGGAGAGCTTTTCTCGAGCGGCTTGCGAGGAGCGGGGCCGGCTGTGCCCGCGGCCAGGGGCTGCGTGCGGCGCTGCGGGAGCGGAGCGGAGCCCCGCACGGACAGGCGGTCCGGGATATCCGCGTCCGAGTTTTCTGATGCATTTGCTCGCACCTTCTTCCCCCGCTGCTTGGTGAACCCAGCCCCCCTCCCCCCCCCCCGGCGGTCTCCCAAGGATGGATCATTCCCAGTGCCTTGTGACTATATACGCCGCGGCGGTGCTGCTGGGGCTCCGGCTGCAGCAGGGCTCCTGCCAGCACTACCTGCACATCCGCCCGGCTCCCAGCGACAACCTGCCTCTGGTGGATCTAATCGAGCACCCGGACCCTATCTTTGACCCCAAGGAGAAGGATCTTAACGAGACCTTGCTAAGGAGCCTCATGGGAGGACACTTCGACCCTAACTTTATGGCTATTTCCCTGCCCGAGGACCGGCTCGGGGTAGACGATCTGGCCGAGCTGGACTTGCTGCTGCGACAGAGACCTTCGGGAGCGATGCCCGGCGAAATCAAGGGGCTGGAGTTCTACGATGGGCTGCAGCCGGGCAAGAAGCACAGGCTGAGCAAGAAGCTGCGCAGGAAGCTGCAGATGTGGCTCTGGTCCCAGACCTTCTGCCCGGTCCTATACACGTGGAACGATCTCGGCAGCCGCTTTTGGCCCCGGTACGTCAAAGTGGGCAGCTGCTACAGTAAAAGGTCTTGCTCGGTCCCAGAAGGCATGGTCTGCAAACCTGCCAAGTCCGTGCATTTAACGATCCTGAGGTGGCGGTGCCAGCGGCGGGGCGGGCAGCGGTGCACGTGGATCCCCATCCAGTACCCCATCATCGCGGAGTGCAAGTGCTCCTGCTAGGGCTGCGTGCCCGCCGGGCTGCCGGGGACCTTTGCTGCAACACAAACAAGAGACACTGCTTTCTGGTTAACGTTGTAATGCACTGTAACGTGTAGGAGAATGTATATTGTGTGTATATATGGCACCGTTTTAATATACTATTAAAAGGTCAGTATTATACGTGAAATAATCAGCGTCTACTGTATTTTTAAGACTATTACCCTGATCGTTGCTAATGTATCTTTTTTTTTTTTTTTTTTTTTTTTTTTTGTATTTATATTCCAGAGAGGAGTTGCTTCGCTATGGCGAAGTCGGTTTGTTGTTGTTGTTGTTGTTGTTTTTTAATAAAAGGATTAAAAAAAACCAAACTTTTTGATAAGAAAACCTTTTAAAGCTATTTTCCATTATTCGGAAAGCGTGTTGGTGTGTGTGTTTGTTTTTTCTTCTTACGGACTTCAGGTTAAAAAGAAAACGCCTCGAGCACAATGTTATTGTAAATAGAACGGTTTGAATGACTTAATTCTATGTAAATGAAGAGTATCTGCTATTTATTCTTTATATCCCTGTAGTAAAAGCGCAGAGCAGAATTAAAGTCAACCACTAAAACACGCGCCGTGCGGGTGCTGTTTGCTGTTCGGTGCGGCCGCCTCGCGCTGCTCCGCTCCGCTCCACTCTGCGGGTTCCGCAGCCCGCGCAGCTCCAGCGCCGCGCGCGGGGAAACCGCGGGGCTCCGGGCCGCTGCTCCGGGCTTTTGTAGCCGCTTGACATTTCATTTACAACGGGACACGTGTCTTTCACACCTACCATTGTGGTGGGACGCTGCTGAAACTTGACCCTTGGGCGTTGGGGGTTTGCAGCGCAGACGCGTTATTAGCCCGATCCTGTGACAGCGTCGCACGCCCTCCCCGACCGGCGACAATCGCCCTCACAGCCCATTAACTCTGGGCACCCGCCGGTCCCCGGGTGTTCCGCCGCCGCCGGCAGCGCCCGGGCTGGGCATGGACCCGCTCGTTTCGGCGGCCCCGCGGTGCGGTGCGGTGCGGTGCGGGCGTAGCGCGGCACGGCACGGCACGGCGCTGCTCAGCTCCCGGAACGCCGCTGCCCGGCGCCGTCCGCGTCCCGCCGCCCCCCCGGCTCGGCTCCGGCCGCCCCCGCGTCGCTCTCCGGCTCCGCGGACGCGGAAATACGCCGCGGCTCCGCCAGGACCCGCCGCCGGCAGCGGAGCGCTGGGCCGCGCCGTGCTGGGACGGCCGGCGGTTGTATCTCATAGGTACCGACTGCAAAAACAAACGCTCCACGTGTTCCTCAGAGGCGCCCTGACAGTGCAGAAAGCCTTTTCCTTATTTATCTTGGAATCAAAAACCTTTTTTTTTTTTTTTTTTTTTTTTTTTTTAACTCTCAGGGAATCTATGCTAATCATTCTGCAGCCGCGTGTCTCTCGCTGGCAGAGCCCAGCCCTGCTTTCCCCGGCGCTCAGCTCGCCTATCTCCCAATGCATATTCATTCCCCCTCTCGCTCTCTCGGTGCGTTTTACCGTCCGTCTCTTTGCTTTTAATTTCAGTACTTTAGAAAAAAAAATCAGATCTTGGGACATTTGGGGTATTCATTAACCTAGTGAAGAGGAACAGAGGCATTATTACTCACATAGAAGGCACCCTGCCCCCATGTCTATCTAAGGGTTCATTGTAAAAGGATTAAAAGTTAAAGACCTTCATCTTATGATTCTTTCATTTAATCTTCGTGGCGCCTGAAAGACATGCTGGATGGATGATCACATTTAAAATATTCCTAATGTCGGCTACCTTAGGACTCCAGGCAGGGCAAACAAACGTAATTTATTTCTAGAAGAAAGGGGATATTGAGATGTTTAAGTTTATGAACCACCATTACCATGTATATTTGTTAGGTTCTGACAAATACCCAAATAACATTAAAATCAGCCATTCATCACATATGAATTTATGCAAAACCTTCTATGCCTGGGGCCAATATTTTTTTAGACAGAGTTTCACTTGCAAAGGAAAAAAAAAAAAAGTTTATTTAAAAAAAAAAAAGCCAAAAGCAAGAGTTTTTCATGACTGGTAAACACGAGAATTATGTGAACAGAAACTATTTCATGCTGGGATGGCAGCCAGCGACTCGGGAATGTCAACAAAAGTTCTCCGAAGGTTGAAAGTGTCACTGGATTACAATACGAGGTCCTTCGCCCCATTAGCGAGCGTTACTACGGTCATATTCCCACCGGCAGCGAGGGACTCGCCCCCGATTCATCCCTCGGTGATTCCGCAGTGGGGCAAACAGAGGTGTTGTCTGCAAACCGCCTCTGACTGCCTGCAGATGTGAGCGCTGCTGTGCGCAGGCTGTGCGTGTCCTGCTCAGCAGCACAGCTGGCTCCTGCCTCCAGCTGGTGGGCACTGCGCTCCGTGCGCCCCTCCTCAGCTGGCAGTGCCCCAGCGCTGAGAAATACGGTCACAGTTTGGGTTAAAAAAATCAACTTTCATCCTCCACAAGGCACGTGATTTTTATTATTCTTTTTAAAGAACTAACTAAATTTTGTCAGCTGGTGGAGCAAAAATAAACTAGTTGTTTCCACTGTTCTTTCTGGTCAGGTTCACTTTCTGGTCCTCCTGCCCCAGTGTTGAAATGTTTGGCTTGTAGTGGAAGTGTTTCAAGCCAAACAAATAAAATAGCTTTCTGGTGAATGTTTCTATGCAAATCTTTTTAATATTAGATTTTGTAATATGTTTTTAGAACAGAATTGAATTATGGCTCTTTCGAATTGAAATCAATTCATAACACGGCCAATTTTTGTTTGCTCATCTTTGTAGTGGCACAATAAGACCTCACAGAGACCACTGTGGGGAAGAAATAAGAAGGGAAAGGTTGAAGTTGAGCTTGTAGTTACTTTTCAGTTTCTTTTGCAATTTTAGTGCCTAAAAGTGTAACGTTGGAAATTTAAATTCGTATCCACCTCTGGCACAGAATGCAACCTCAGGTGAGTCTTTACACCTGTGCACACAGCCCCTTGTGAGGAGCTCTTTGCCTTCCCTTTGGCACTGTTAGCTTCCACCCAGCGCTGTCTGCCCGCGCTCACCACGTGTCTGTTCAGAACATGGGGGTAAGGCCCAGCATTCAGGGTGATCTCTTGGCGGCCTTGGATGCAGCATCCAGAGCAGCCAGTGCAGAACAATATCTTATGCAGTATTCTGTTTATCAGAAGTACGTCATGTTTAAAGAAGAGTACGGTGCTGTACTGTAATTCAGAAGTGCCAAGGGTAATGCTGTTGATGAAGAAGAAAATAGAGACCGGAATTAAGTTGTCCAGGAGTCTGTAATAAGCTCATTCAAAGTCAGTCCAGAAAGTGTGAAGAACCAATGAGGAAAATGCATTACTCATACCACCAAAGTGTGGGGTCCTCACACTTCTTCTTATGTGAAAAAATGCATTTGAGTTCTTTTATCCTTTTCAAAATACCACCACAAAGATACATTCTTCAGATTGCACAAGTGCATGGTGCATCGCAACAATAACCGCAGCTAGAAATTGGAGCAGTGCTGTTTGTATAAATACTGGGCGAGTTTTTCCTCTTCCATAGTTTTAATAGAGAAATAATCTTAGTTTAGTAATGTCAACAGCTGTTACAAAACTCCTCACAGTTCACCTTATTCGTTATATAAATGCAATCTGCACCGTGTTGGTTGGATCTTGGATCCAGTAAGAAGATATTCCAGGTCAGAGATTTGCCAGGAAATCTTCATTGGAAGTTGAAATAAATATAATGACGTCATCACATAATGTAACATCACTGCTTTCAAGGTGAGCCAAACCAGAGGTATGTTGGCAGGGGAGCGCTGCCACCTGGTAGAGCCATGCTAGGAATAGATACGATACTCTCATTGCGTGGGGAGGAGAATAGCCACACTCTTCCTGGAGTGCCCACAAGGATCCTGCAGTCTTTCTGTGCGTGTAACTCCTCTGGGAGCCGTGCTGCACACGAGAGCTGCAGAATCCATGTCAATGCTCTCTTTTGAGGGAGCAGCTACAGCGAATTTGAAGAGACCCTTTCATTCCCTCTTCCACGCTCCCAGACCAAGCAAGAAACTCCAATGGTTAAAAGGAAGGGGATGAATACATTCACTTGAAACAACTGTTGGAATGATTCAGAAAGGAACAGAAACATTCAGCAGTCGACATTAAAGACTGTAAATCTGTAGACGTGTTATTGGAGGATCAGCCGTTTGCAGCTATCTTTCGGGAAGGCTTGAGTACCAGTGTGTTGATGTTAAGACTGTGCAGGAAAAAGCTGCTGTGTGTGTGATGTGCTTTCTGAAGAGCGGGACAGCATAGAAGCTGGAAAAGGAATTTGCATGGGTGCCATTTTGCAGCGGTGCTGAGAGGCAGGATGGGAGACGCAGAGGTGGCACCATTCGCCTGTAGCTCTCAGTGGTTACTTCAGATGGAAAGCAGCTGAAGCAGATATTCTGGGGGCTCACTGGCTGTGCCATCCGCCTTGTCTGGGATGTATTTGTGCTGCCATTAAGCATGGGTCAGGACCAGACCGACCTGTGTGGGATTCAGCCCAGCCAGACTGCAGCTGTACAGGGAAGCCTGTCAGTTGTCCCTGTAAGGAGCCCAGCAGCGTGCGGATGCTCTGATGCAGGAGCCATCACTGAGCTGAAGCCAGCAGCACCGACCGAGTGCACACAGGTCTCAGCTCTGCACCGAAACAGACATTCCCCAGGACTCACATCTCTCCCTTAGAGAATCCAGGAGCAGGAGCTGCATCAGATAACCAAAACAGAGTTTGAAAATAGGTTTCACACTCCCTTCTTGATTTTTTTTTTTTCCCCTCCTGAGAGGGGGAGTGGCAAGACTCCCATCACAAAGAACGTTACTCAGAACCAGAACAGATCTTAAGGCACAACACTAAAAACCTGTATGCAATGCAGAAGGACTGGGTGGCTCGAGGGATTGGTAATGGTATAAAGAGCTTTTCACCACTAGGCTTCTGGCTTCGGTCCAGAGGTAGTAACTGAAAGCCACAGTCATCTGATGCCTGCATCGTGGGCTGTGCAAAATGAGTTGTTGGTCTCTGTGTGGATCCTACCAAGCGGGATCCAGATCACAAAGCCACCACCAGAACTGACATTCTTGCTAGGTCTCTCAATCAGTAGAGCAAAATGAAACAGGAATGGGGACATTTGATCTGTGTTCGTGATTCAGTGGTAATAAGGGTGTATTGTTAGGGGGGGGTTGTTTGTTTGCTTGGTCAGTGTGTTTAACACAGGAGAATGTAAGCAGTATAGCCCTTGTATGGATACAACGCTAATAGTATGTAGCATTTTCCCTCTGGCACAGTAGTACCTTTATACTTGACCTACACCTGGCATCCTTTTACCTGGCTTGGATGCAAAACTCAGCTCCAGAGGAAGATGCACCAAATGCAAAGGTCTGCTCTGCTGTTGCACTGATCAGGAGCATCCGCTGCATGGTGTGGTGCAAATTATTTTAAATTAACCTTACTTCTAGTAGTATGGATGCACTCTGCTCACTGGGTTGGTCTGCTTTAGTCAAGGCAGTCCCAGAGCTGAGCTTAGAAGTTCCCCTTTCATGGTACCCCAGTCATGCAGCTCTTTGAACGCTCCTTTCACCAAATGAAGGATGGAGCGGACTGTGATTCAGAACATGCTTGCCAAGCTGCTCTGTAGTACCTGTTCTGTGCAATAAAAGAATCCAGCACCTTTTCTCAGCAGTATATAAACTGATGTTAATTTTGAGTATTAGGAATATGTACATAAAACCAACACATATTTACACAAGGGCCATTGTAAACATCACTCCTCTGTTTCAAAATGAACTTTCTGGTATTCCAAGCACTTCACAATATTGTCTGTGAGTGAAAAATGCCCTGAAAATAATTTTCCTTCACTCCCACTCCTATTTTGTTTGGACCTTTAGAGATACCGCATATCTAGTCAGTTGCAGTTTGCCCTTTGCATGGATTTGTTCCTTCCAGGGTGCTGATTTCTTTCATACAGCAACAGAATACTGGAAAATATTCCTTAAATTGGATTTCAAACCTGCATAAAGTAGCTGAGGGACTTCACAGAGCAGTGAGGACAGCTGAAATTGTATCTTCACAGTGGAGTGGATTTTCAAGTTGATCATGTCCCTTTGGAATAAGCGGCTGACGTTTTGGATGTAGTGCTTGCACAATAAGTGAGGTCACTGACTCATTGAAGCTCTTGCAAATAAGCCGTACTATGTTAGCTATAATCAAACCTTAAATTAAATGCCTCGTTGCAAATCTTGTGGCCTTAGGAACTCGAAGGTACCTGTCCTCCGGCTGTATCTGCTCACTGTCTTCTGGAGAGACGCGTCCCTTTCACGGGATAGCTGACTGGGCCCACGTCTCACACTGTATGTAGACAGGGTGGAGAATTCCCCCCGTTGGCTGAACAGTCAGCTGGTTCACCAGGAGCTGTGCAAAGAAGGCAGTGCTGCGAGACCACCAGGCCAGGGGCAGTTACGCTGTGCTTAAACGGTCTGCAGAAATGCAGGGCATGTTGGTCTGAGCCAACAAAACACTGCATGGGCACTCGGGCCAGACCTCAGCAGTCCTTCCAGTGACAGAACTCCTCCTGGCTGAGCAAACCCCGCTCGTGTGCTCCTCTGTGGCGCAGGCCGATGCTGAGCACCCACAGCGGAGCGTCCCGGGGGAGCTGAGAGCAGCCTGGGTGTTCAGGGGAGGGCTGTTCTACCTAACCAGGAACAGCTGAGTGTTGTGGTTTGTATAAACTGTTTGCCATGTATGTGTGGCATGTGGCAGTAAATGAAACACTTACTTTAAAACTTATTGAAGTTCTTTCAGCAAAAAAATTAATGTGGGGTCGGCTTTTATGCTTTGTTTCAAATGAAGCAGAGATTTATACACCTTATTATCCTAATTTTTTTCCAGACACTGCTCTGAATATCTTTCATATCTTATGGGAAATTAAATATCAGAGTTTTTAGAGAGATCATTTTGAATTTCCCATCTACGGTATGAACAAAAAAAAGGGTAAGTCTAATGAAGTGGCATGTAGTCAAATGTTCAGACTGTAATCATCCACAAAATATTTAAAGCAATCTGAATGAAACTTTTCAGACAGCCAGACTGGGTTCCTCTGACTTTGCAGCTTCTGAGAGATGCCAACAGACTTTAAGGCTAACATTCTCAGGTCCGGGCGCCTAAGATGAGGCATTGTATTCACAAACAGACACCTACAGCTATGGTTTGAGTTTTGATGCTGAAACTCACACGTTCCAGTAGGAGACAATGATTATATTCCACAGTGAGGAAGAGCAGACGTAGCCTACTGCTCCAGTTTGTGCTGGATACTGTGAATGTTACAGTTGGATAATAATATCTTTTTTCCCAGCGAGATCTAACGCAGATAGCTGCACACTGAAAAGGTGGGACTTAGGTATAGAGCTTTCCAAGGAGCTGCAGGTAATCCCATTTTCATACCTGCTCACTCTGAACTTATGAGAAGAAGGACTTGGATCTTCTCACAGGCAAGAGGAATTCTCAAGCAAAGTGATTAGATTCTAAGCCATGTCTTCTGGAAGGGTGGATTCATAGGGGAGAAGGGAGGACAGGACAAGCATACTGAAGGCAGCATTCCTCTCTTTTCACTTTTTCCTCTCCTGCTGCCTCCCACCAAGGGGGATGCTGTCATGTGCTGAATGCTCTCCCTTCACTCCAGCTCTCAGCAGAGGCAGTGGGTAAATGTATTGACCTCAGTATCACTATTTTATGCCAATCAAAGATCTCAATCTGCTCATAAAACAAATGCAGTATTTTCAGAAGTCTCATTTTCTATTTACTTTTGCTACAAATCTTTCTGCCTTTAGCACGGTAACTGGCTGTCACTGACATTTCTCTTTGTCTGTTAGTGCATCTCTCCTCAAGGTGGTCATAATATTGTGATGACAATATTTTTTGACCAAATAGCAGAGATGTTGTGAAATTGCAGGCTTTCTTTGGTGAGTTTAAAAGTAAAAGCAAATTGTGGCTTTTTTTATCAACCATTTTTAATTCTGTAAATAAATTCTAAAGCTATACTGTCCATTCTTGAGGAGCTCGGGAGAAACTTCCAGTATAGCCTTTGCAGTTTTGCTGGAGTTAACATAGAAATCTGCGATTAAAAACGCTCCTTTGGTCACCTCATGGTTTAAAGCAGTGGTGTTGAGGGGCGGAACATAAAACTAATTTCACTGCTAATTACAATCTCCGGAATATTAATCCCTGTGAGTATTTTGCAGCAGGACGTTCAGTGTCTGCAGAAGGTGCTTCCACTTGATCTGCCATCTGCTCTTAGCTGGCAGCTGCAGGAGGCTCCCACTTTCTGCACACTTTGCATCGGAGCAGAGTACAAGATACGTACTTCCCAAGTCTGCTAGATATCTTCTGCATTCAGGTTTGGGACAGCTATTGCTGTAACCTCTAGTGACCTGCTGTGCTGCTCATTGGAAACAATAATTTGAACACTGAGGGGAAATTGCAATATTTATAATATATTAAGCCATGGAACATGTGAAACCTGGTTTCCTGTGGATTTACGTCTTGAAAGTGAATTTCTGGAGCTCATTTGCCAAATCTATCTGGAGCCAAACCTGGACAGCACTACCCTGACCCTCCCATTTCTGGGGAGTGTTGTCTGGCCTGGACACTGCAAGCCAGGTGACATCAACTTTGAACAAGCCGAGCTCTGAGAGACATGTCCTGAATGCCGGACTGTCCGTCTGTCCCACTGGGTGAGGCCCTGTCTTTGTGTCCTCATGTGTCAGAACAGCTGAGCTTATGCTTCAGCTCACCTTAGTGATTGGAGCTACTAGATCTCTCCTCCCAGTAAAACTATTGTTTTTTTTATTAGTCAGAAATTTAATATTCATAGCTGAGAGTACAGACACATAGGCAGCACAGTTCCATCAATCTTATTTCCTTTCAAAACAAACAAACAAAAAAATTGCCATAGCACTAAGTAAGAGATGTGAACCATTGAACAGCCCTACTGCTAGCACTGAAGAGACCTATTGCAAATATCCCCCAACTTCCTCCTGCCTCGGGCACTCCTGAGCATCATTCTTGCTGTACTACTTGCAATTGTACCTGCAATTTGCAAATCCAGTATTAATGTCAAATGAATATGCTGCCTTCTAGCCTCCGCTGAGCACTTCTGTAGTCAATTCTGTAACCCTTGTCCCTCTTCTTAGTATTTTGACTTCCCTGCACTGTACTGCAAGTGAAATTAGATTGAAGGTCGCTGTGAGAAAATGTCCCTGCTTCTATATCTGCTGTAAATTCTCAGAATGCTTCAGGTTCTGTTCAAACAGTAAACACTTCTGGTCCTCTCTGTGCAAATTGTCTTCCTGAGCTCTGTGCATTTATCTCCTCGTACAGCTGAGCGCAATATTTTAGCAGCTTTATTTGGGGCAAAAATCAGTGGCAACATAACATCTTACAGATTCACATAAGTTGAATAATGTGACTGCTTTCCAGCTAGGAAAATGCTAAACAATTTTTTGAAAATCCAAATATTTTGTTTTTATGTTTTCAGAATAAGGTTGGTTGTGTTGGGCTTTTTAATAATTTTAAATGGTTTTCCATTTTGAAAGTTGATATTCATTTCTGTGACCAAAAAGACCCATTCCTTTTACTTAAGTCAAAAATCCCATCTCCGTTAAAATTGAACTCTTTAAGACTGAACAGAGCATTTTTTCTAGTTCTAAGCCAGCATTTCTTCCTTTACAGTTCACCAGAAGTTTCGAAAATATATTATTTTTGGTGATCTCCAAGCATTTATTTAAATTATTCACCAGAGCTGCGAGGAATGGAAAAACTAGATTGTCTTAACAGCTCAAATCAGATGTCAGATCCGGAGCTGCTGTAAATCAGCACAGCTTTGCTGGTGCCAGGCAAACTGCTCGGCTTTACGCACGCCCCGAGCCCAGCCCTGCGGAAGTGTTCGGCCCAGTGGGACTGAGCAGAGGAGCTCTTCAGGTGGATGTGGCTGTAGCTGAGATCCTGGAGAGCAGAGGCTTGTAAGGCAGCAATATTGTCTGATTCATCTGTGGCATTAACATTTGATGCCTGTGTTTTCAGTTCTAAGGATTAGTACAAATCCTGTGTGCATAGCCATGCGTTACGTGAATTTACTTTTATACTCCTTCACTAGGCATATTAAAAGTTGCATGACTTCCAGATCTTTCTATGTGCTGTTGATTAGCATTCCACCAGGATCACTAACCTATTAGAGTGCCTGTCACTATTGGTGGAAAAGAGTCTTTTATTTCCTTCTCAAATGATTTTGCTTTTCTTCAATGGTGTCCATAGCAACACATACTGGTAGTGATGAGTCCCTGATTCTGTTGCAGGCTTTCCACAGCAGTGTCTTGCCAGTAACAACAGTTGACCCGACATTGTGAGGCTGCTCAGAGGCACGTAGCCACACTGGTTCTCCTGATGAATGGGAGGTATCTTTCCCTCCGTGGCAGGTCAGTTCTGGTACGTGGCATGGCTGGTTTGTGATCAGACCGGCCCCTTCTGTAATTCCTGACACGGCTATGGAGATCTGACTTGGAAGGCCTGTTGTCTGAAAGTCGTTTTCTAAGCGTGTGTGCATACTAGCCTTCCTGTGAGCGCGTGCAAGTATTTCTAGGGGTACAAGCTGCTACTCACGGCTGAAAATGAGCCTTAAAAGCAAGCAGTCTGCAGAATGGCCCTCCCAGAATGTAGCCACAGGACAAAGAAAGTCATTTGTCCTTAATCTTCAGTCTTCTCAGCCTTCTCTCGCTGTTCTTAACCTTTTTGTACAGGTAAAATACATTCCAAGGAAATGAGTAATCTGCAGTACAGAGTATCTGTGCTGGAGACTTTAAATTAGTACCAACAATCTAACCTGGAACTCAAATAAAAATGACTTCATTACCTAGACTGAGGCTGGCAAGGAAGACAAAATGCTCTGCTGTGTGGTCTCCTGTGCCTTAACCTAATATTCAGAACTAATAGGAACGGATCTTGGACTTAGTAAGAGTTGGCTTTTTATCGCAGGGACCAGATCCAGTAACCTTGCTCCATGCAAGTAATTCTTACTCACATCTGTAATCAATGGGACAATTTGCTTAGGTAGAGATCCTCAGCATGTGTAAAAGTGGAAAGGACCTGGACAAAACCCTGCAATTTTTCTGACTCATACTTGTCTCTGGATTTGCTTTGTGTATGTATTGGCACTGCAGTTGCCTTCAGGCCCCAAGTACATATCTGCAGTTCTTTATGTTGTGTTTTGAATGCCAGATAGACGTCCTGAGTTCTCCGGCACCCATTGAAGAATCTGCATTTTGCAAGCAAGAAGTCTTGAATAAATGCCTATAGGATCATAAATGAGAATGATTCTTGCTGCCTGACGTCTTCACTTGTGCACATCCTGTGCCAGTTCTGTTGTTCAGTGTTGTTTCTTCCAGGGACACCTTCCTCCTGCTCTCTCGGTTTCAGGGTCCCATCTGACCCGGAGCCAGACATAATGGGTGTTATGTTAGCAGATGGACGTGGCTGCAGTCAGTCAAGAGACCGTGCTTAAGTGTGAGTGTTGAGGGCAGAACTCGCAGGTGGGAATGGCCAAATGTCTGTCTGTGCTGTGGTCGGGGGGACATGCCATTGCTAATTCTGCTGCGGGCTGACTTAACTGAAAAAAGAAATTCTTCCTTCACCACATGAGGAGAGGTTTTGGACTGTAGGAATTGCCTGGGTGGTGCAAAGGAAGGCGGGGTGTAGAGAGACATTCTAATTAAGTCTCTATCCCCTTTTGTTCGTATCTTTTTAGGAAGGCCCCCACGGAATAGTCCAAAATAAGCTCCTGCCCCTAGCTGAATAGGTTGTCAGGGTGCAGAACTATATTCTGCAGACTTGTGCATGTGTAAGGGGTGTGTAACATTTTTGTCTGAATGGAGCCCTATGTTCTCATAATTTATAGTAAGTAATCTTATTTGCAAAGCATGCCCTTACAGTTTTAAAAAACAAGTTAATTGACTTGCATAAAAATCAAACATGTCAAAGTTTTCCATCTCAACACAAACACCACATTGAGCAGCACAGTGCTACAATAGCCGTGATGCAGTCTGGGCTGTACCTATTGAGATGTTTCATAAACCAAAATGGAATCTTAAAAAGTGTGTCAGTTTTGCATACCTCCGTGTTGCTGAATTTAGGAGTCCTTTGCTCAACTAATTATACAATGTTTTATTTTTTTCCTTGTGTAAATAAACAAACTTGTGTCTGAATTTTGGCAAGGGGCACTAGAAGCCAATTAGGAGGTGTTCCCAATGTATTACAGTATTACAAACAAGATGCCTTTTCTTAGAAAGGCGAACACACCATGTTTCTTTTAATGAGTGTGAAAATATACCAGTTGCTTAATCACTAGCAACTTATAGTTATAAGCATAAGCTTATAACTGAGTCCTTTCTCAGGAATGGAAAACATAGCTTAGCTTCTTTACTAACAGATGACATTTTAATTTAAAAGTCCCCTTCTTGTCTGGAAGGGCCAAAACATCTGAATTATCCAGGTGAAAAATAAGAGGTAGAGGGGAAGGAGTGAGTGGGAAGGATTTTCTTATCCCAGTGGACTTCATCTGCTGCTGATGAGTGGTGCAAGGACAGTGTGCCTCCTGCTTTGTGCCTGCAGTGCCATCCAACATCCCCCATCCTTTCCAGGACGGTTCATTCCCCCAGTCTTGTTGCACTTCAGTACATCACCAGACTGCACTTAAACTAGAACGCTGTTAAGTCACGGATGTTGAGTTGTAGGTTGTGCTTGCTGCATGTGTAGCTGTGGGCCGGAGCACAGCGGTGTCTCTGGAGGAGCAGGAGCTGGGAAGCACAGTGACTCAGCCGCAGTTTCTTCCCACAGTCCTCTGCTGGGTCCAAACAGGGATGTGGCACTCACTTATTTTGAAAAGATAAAGCTCCTTCTATCTAGACAGCCTCGACAGATCGCAGTGTGCAGGCTCGTTGTGGAGCGATAATCATATTAAGCTGGAGAAGAAACTGGATGGAACTAACAGCTCCTTATAGAGATCCTTTATCCTTGTATTTCTTGAAATGTTTGTCTAGAAACGCAAAGATCGCTTGATTTATGGCTTGTTCTGCAATCTCCAAATCAGATGGCATTGCATTCAGCACAGTGAATCTGTCAGCCAGTTATTCCCCTGCAGCCAGCAGAGGGGTGGAAGTTAGGCACAGTGACACAGCGGCCGCTGGCCCCGGGCTGACAGCAGAACGTTACTTGTCAGCAGATAGAGGCCTGGAAGAATCCGGCCCATCGTGATTTTTAATCCTCCTCATAAATATAAAATAAGCCTTGGGAAAGCTCTCCAATGTTATTTAAAAATAGAAGAATGAGTGTTAGTGGTTTTATATGGATTACATAAATTACTGGTTTATTAGAAAAAGGGATAATTTTAAAAAGAGAGAATTTCCCTCAAAGGGAACATTTAATTTCTTTGGGTTACTTTGCAGATATTTTATTTTACATTTAAAATAATTAAATATTTTAAAGGATAATTTTTCCTTCTTTTTTCCTTTCTTTTTTGTAAAATAATGCTTTTCCTGCTTCAGAGCTACCCAGCCCCACACAAGCCGGCCTCCCCCTGCTCAGCACCAGGGCATGTGCCCTGCAGCCACGGCTGGGCAGGTCGTGCTGAGCGTTGCTCAGAAGGTGGAGGGAAGCAGAATATCTCCCTTCGCTTTGATTTTCATGGAAGGTCGGTCTTCAAAAATTGCTTTTTCTGTTTTTCTTTCAGCAATACATCTGAAAATGTTCAGGTTCAGATTCAGAGAATATGGTGAGGCTCTGATTGGGTAGCATGCTTTCTTCTAAAACCAGCGCAAAAATCATGTTTTCTTGTAAAAATTCTTTGGTTTTTCGGTACCCAAAAGCGGAGGGGAAGAACTTCGCTCAAAATGAAAACATTTCAGCTTTCTGTCACTGAAAACCAAAAAAGTTGTCATTGAATTTTTTGTGGTGAAAGTAATAGTTTCTAATCTAGTCCTGAGATTTTCCAGGACATTTAGGGAATAGCAGGCTGTGCTCTGGATGGGGACACGGGAGGCCGGAGCTCAGTCCTCTGCGTTGTCTGAGGGCTTTGATGCTCGAATGGGGTACAGCCATTGCCCTGACAGGTGGCCGAGGGCTCTGCTGGAGTCAGTGTTGACAGAATGGCTTGGGGTGGAAGGGACCATGAAGCCCGTCTGGTTCCAACCCCTGCCGCAGCTGGGGATGCCCCTATCCGAATCCTGCTGCCCCATCCAGCTTGGGGCCATCCTTGAGCACCTTCCTTGCGCTCTCCTCCTGCCCGCAGCTGTAGGCCCTGCTGGCAGTGCTATGGGTGGCCAGCTGTACAGGCAGTTGTGCAGACGCAGAGCCGGCAGCCATGCCCAGCCGTGCTGTGCCGTGCAGCCCATCAGGCTCAGGGACACCGTTTGCACCAGTTGTTCACACGCAGTCTCCAGGCTGTCCACGAGGCGGCCGTGTGGTCAGTAGGCAGCCACATCCTTTGAGACGCTCCCACAGTCGTACATCAACTGCTTCTCTTCTGTAGAATGGGAACCAGAGCCTTGGCTTGTTTGCTGTCCGTGGGTCATCAGGTCTCTGTGACGGGCTGTGCATGGGCTCCCTTGGCAAATCAGGTCTGTTGCGGAGCTGCAGAGACACGGCTGTTAAGGGCTCCCTGCTACTGCCACAAAAGAAAGAATACATACAGCCAAATGCTCCCTTTTGTTCAGGTTTTTGTAAGCATGTTACTGGGAAAGATCCTCAACTGCTGTAGAGTTGGCAGGCGTCCACCAAAATGAGAGCAGCTCTACCAGCTTACACCAACAGAGCAACTTGGAGGGGAAAAAAAAATCATGTAGGAATCCCTTTGTTAGCAGTTAGCATATTTTGTGTTTACAGCATTTTTTAAAGTTCTGTTAAAAATAAATTCCTGAAGATCTGGATAAATAAATAGTTGTACAGAAGAGTTCTCTGTAGCTATGAAGTTGCCAAAAATTATCAGTAATCCTCAGTCAGATGGAATGTACAGTTGGCAAGGGGATGGCAGGAAAAAGTCTTCACCAGTTCTGCCTTGTATTCCCATACAATGAGAGATGCCAAGATTTTCCATTAGTGTCTGTGATGCAGTTGAAGATGGGAGTGTTTGTCATTAAGGAGACCTTGCTTTAGTTAAATAACCAATGAAGGGCTTAGTTCAGTTGCGTATTTTTCCATCACTAGACATTGATTTCACACAAGTTGCTTTATTTTGCTAACGAAATTTGACCCTCTGCATTTAACTCAATTTAGGTCAAAACACAGAATATGCAAATGAAGAACCACAAGTCCAGCCCACTACTGATGTGGTTTTGAAGTCCTGAATAAAAATAAGAACTATTTACAGACTAGTCTGGGGCAATATAGGCCCTGAAACTGACAGCCAAGGACCTGGCAGCTGACGTATGTATTTAGTTAGGCTTTGACACTGCTAGGATTGATAATCTGGAGAGTTTGGGACAGTGACTACTGATTTTAAGGGTCTTTATTCCGAGTGATGAAATTCAGACAAATGAAGCTGGCATGTGCTCCCTGCTGTCTGGAGCTCTGCTCTGCTTTAGCTCTTTGTAGCAAAGCTTCATGCTCTTGGGGAACCCCCAGTCTCATTGACTCTGTGTATCTTGGCCCTTAGGCACAGTGCATGTAAGAGGATAATGGGCCAAGAGCTGGTTTTATTTAAAGCTGTGGAATTCCTGCTTGGTTAAGCAGCAATTCCACCTGTTGAGCCAAGAGCCAACTTTGGCCCAGGAGCTGAAATCCAAAGATCAGGGCATCCAGCATGCTCACGCCGTGAGTCGCAGTCTGGCCTCCCACCTTTGTTTCAGAAGCACTGAACCCGCACCAGGCACACCATGAAGATGAAGTCAGAGTGGTAAGAAAAGGGAAAGCTGCTGACCTGGAGGTTCTCCACTCTGTTTTACTGGATTCGGCTCTAATAAATATACCTGCTAAATGTTCCACAGGTAGGTTTAGCCCTGAAGGCAGACGCCTGAGAACAGGAAAAAATGGAAACACTGGAAAAATTTGCCATCGTTAAGCTCTGTTCATCCCCAATTTTTCAGTGCTTTCCTGACCGTCAGAACATAGAGGCAATTCTGAACTATTTAAGCAGTAATACAGCTCCAAATTAAATTAATATCTACATTATAGCAGCTACTGACTGAGGCTGTCAGAAGTTAGTTTTGCCCCAGAGAGAAGGTACAAAGAAAACAAAGGAGGGTCTTCAGTGTGAAATCAGATACTAACAGTCATGCAGAGCTGTGGAGATGAAATACAATCTAACCTTTTCATGTTTAGACTAAAACCTTTTCGTTTAACGTTACACTTAACGGAACAGCTTTAAACCAGCCACAAAGAAGTGACCTGACATGTTTTGACTATAATAAGCATTGATTCCATGCCTATAAATTTTATAGTTGAATCAATTATACTCTTCCTTTATAGGATTAGAGAAAACGTTTCATTTTGAATGGATTTTTTTTTATTCTTATGACAGAAAGGAACTGAAGGGAAAAACGAGGGAGCCGTGCTAAAACTTTTAAGAAAATGCCTGAAGTATTTTCTTCTAGAAGAATAGCTGTGTAGATAGAATACCTCAGCTTGTGGAAAGTTCCATGAGCACTCTGAAAAGATTTTTTATTTCCCATAAACTGAGAAAGGAAAGCTGTGGTCTTTCACTTTGCAGCGCAGTTAGGAGATGGCTCTTGCTGCAGGATGGAGGCCGTGCCACTCAGTGCTGGAGGGAAGGCCTGCGCTTTTCTTTCAGAAATTGTGCATCAGGCTCTCGGGGGGGCTGAGTTAAACCTGCAGCTCAGCCTCAAGCATCCTCGGGCAACTCGCTCTTCATCTGACACCACGACGTGTTCAGGTCCAGTACTGTGCTTTTCTGAAGTGCCCATCAAATGGGCTTTTTAGTCTTTGGTGAGTCTGAACACAAATCCTAATTATCACCAACAGATGCAATTAGATGATGTCTGTGAAATGTGATATTCTCAGTGGTTTTGTTTGCTGAATGGTTTATATCGTAAAGTTTGGAGTATATGCTACAACGCATGTTTCTGTGTATCCACACAACATTTTGCTTCAGGTCAATAGAATCTCATGTGTGACCCAAAGAAAACCATCATAGCAAGCAATAAATCTTCAGCTACAAGCAGTGAATGCTGGCAATACCTCTGAAAGCTCTACTGGCAGCTTGGAAACACTTGGCTTTTAGATGTAGGATACTGTGTTGTCTGCTAACAAGTTTTTGCAGTGAAAATAACCTTGTGCAAGCAAGCATGCACTCAGCCTGGTGCCAGAGCCATGCCTACTGCTGGGAGCTGGGCACTGATGAGGTGCCTCCTGCCACCACCACCATCCCATGCCTGCAAGGCATCCCGGCGGTTGCACGGCGCGTTTGCAGTCACTGCCCTCAGAACAGCACCAGTTCAGAGGAAAGCAAAACGTCCTCGCTCTGACCAGCTCGCCCCACCTGTGAGAGATCCTCTGAATCAGGGAGAAACCATCCAGAGAGAATAGAGCAAAGGAGCCACTGGCTGCTCCTTTGTGGCTCCCAAAGGCCAAAGCTAAGATTGCCCGGGGCAAATGTCATCATTTTGAGTAATTGAGCGCAGTAGCTGATCAAGGTGGACTAATTTATGATGCTTGATTTTATAGGTCTCAATTGATTGTAGGTTTTCTTCCCTCCCAATTTCCCTAAGTACCTGACAAAATAGTGCCCAGGCACATTTCCATAAAATGAGAAGTGAGCAACTTGTTTAGAAGGACATGCTGGGAGTTTCACATCAGAAAGTCAAACATCCTTGAAACTTCTACAAACTGCTGATAGTGACTTCCACTGCATGCAGTTAGTTGGGCTGCGTTTTACAGTAAATGATATTTAAAAAACTCTTTTCTGGCTTAAAATTGTGAAAAAATACGGCTCTGTCTTTGTTCCCTTTGCTGGAAACGTAGCACAGTGCAGTGTTGTCAGCGTTGTCCTGATAGCATGGAGCAGGAGAGCTGGGAGGGCGTGGGGCTTTCCTGAGCTCAGGCTGTGAACTGCGGTAAGGCAGTTCTGTCCAGGTGAGGATGGTGACGATGGATTCCTTCTGCACGGAGCTGCATTTGACCCACAAATAGCACACCCTGCCCTGCTATCAATAGCCCAGTATGTGGAGCGATAACGTAACGTTTCCTTGATGGCTTTGTTTTGCTTTTATTTTTAGAATAGTAGCATTTACATAACAGTCTTGGTAGAGATTTAGGGTACAAAAAAACCCTAATGGAGGCTGCAGCTATAAACCTCATGTGCTGTGTTTATAAAGGCCACTTTGATTCGGTGTTGTATAAAGTATGTATAAAAAGAAAAATCCATTACAACCAAGGGGATTTTCAATGAAGTATTAGCCTTGTAAGAGGGTTAACAAGATTCGTGCTTTTTTTCCCTTTCTTTCTATTTTTCAAACCATGGCACAGTTCAGTATAAGCAGTTAAAGCGCAGTTTTGGTGACACAGATTAAATCGAGCGGGCAAAAGTACTGCGGGGTTTCTGTAAAGACACAGATACAGTTCACTGATACATGTAAATAAGATTATACCCTTTCCCCTGTACTTGCATTAGCCAAGACAAGTATTAGACATCGTAATACAGAATGGTTATTCAGAGTTCACTAATTATGGCTTCGTATCTTTAAATGAGATTATAATATGGCCAGCTCTGGGTCCTGGTACAGCCTGACTGCGTTATGCTGTGACACTTGGAGGCAGCGGAAAAATAGCTGGAAAAAAACTTCACAGAATATTTCCATATTGAGTCGGTCAGTGCTTGTGTGTGTGCCCTGGGCAGGGGAGAAAATGGCTCTCATCATCCCAGTTATGAAGGGCTGCAGCAGAGCGGGCCGTGCCAGCTGGCCCTGCAGGTGCTGGAGGTTGCCTGTCCTATGATGTCTGCACTTCAGTAGGCCTGCCCAGCCCGGGGCAGCCTTCACATGCCTGGGCAGACAAAGCTCCATCAAGGAGAGAATGCGGGCTGGGCTGATTTTGACTTTGTGCTTGGTTTTGCAGGGTGATGGCTAGCTGTCATTATCCTAGGAGCCTGCCGAGCCTCTGCTGCTCTTTCTCTTCTGCACCCACAACAGGTTTTGAATGCAGTGGCATCTCTGGTTTTGTGGTGGGCAGGAGAACAGAATGGAGGTGGTTGAGCTTTCCTTCCATTCCCTGTTGAGCTGCAGCCTCTCAGTGGCACCGCCACAGAAATCCCTTCGCCGTGTTGCAGTACAGGGCAGGCACAGAGGCACTCTGCACTCCCTGCTGCTCAGAGCTGTTCTACCAACCGGGTTTCACCCCAGAGCTGGCTGCATTTCAGCCATGAATGAAGCCACCCTTGTGCCCGATGCGTCTGTTTTGTTTTAATTCTGCAGAGCTCTTCGGAATCTTCTAGGATGAAAGGCGCTGTATGAGTGCAAGATTGTTGTTTTTATTTGGATTTGGAAATAGCCTTTCTGAAAATAGTAACTAGTAGATTAAATGCCAGGCCAGGATGAGGCAATACTGCTTTGTACACAGAGAGGATTATTAGAAATATTTCTTTAGAATGATACCCAGAATGTGAATTACTCAACTTGCCAGGTTACTTATGAAACAGAAAAAGTTACAGAAGGGCTTATGTAACATTGTTTTTCCAGAAAAATAGTTGGTGGTTTTTCCCAGCAGTTCCATCTGCTAAGTGGCCTAACGTCTTGCAAAACCCCCTCGCCTCTTTTCCTCCCAGAACTTCTGTAAGTGGACAGTACAAAGCCACATCCATGCGTAACAAAGAGCAATCTCAGATGTTTTAAGTAGGCAATCGGATACAAGAACAAGCTTGGACTGTTTGATGGATGAGAAAGGTCAGTTTGTTTTTAACTTCCCTGCATATAAATCATCTATGAAAAAGTTTATTTTGCAGATGTCTTGAGCAGTACAAACAAGCGATACAAAGGTTAGTGATCTTCTCAAGGGCTGGGAGGAGAGGCAAGTGTGCCAGGGAGCTCCTCTAACTGCTGGTGGCCTCATCCTGCAGCAGAGCCCCACTGCAGCACTCTGCTGCAAGGCAGCAAAGGGAGCCTGCATCAACACGGAGCGGCTCTTGCAGCATCTGCTGGATATGGCAGCGCTCGTAGCACAGCAAACAGCACTCTGCTTTCAGAGAGGCTGCCTGGCACTTTTAGTATTTGGGGCTGAGTTCTTCTAGGAATGTAGTATTATTTATAACAGAGGGGAAAGGCTTGGTCACCTCTGCCTGTTAGCTTCTAGGCAAATAAAAGGTCTCTAGTGATACAAAGTAATGCTGTGCTACTATTTAGTCTGCCTGGTAGCACGTTCAGTTTTGGATACTGAGCTGACAGACCTCTTTCAGAGATGGATAATTCACCTCTTCAAAACAATGCTTCTTCGTGCTTTTTTTAACAGCGTTTTAAAACACACCACAGAACCACGACAACAAAGAAATTGTCCTCTCTTGGCCACCCAGCAAAGCTCTGAGTGGGTGTTTTATGTCGCTCCTTTAATGGCCATTTGTATTTTATGCCTTATTTTAAAAATGCATTTACAGATTTCTTTTTAATTAAATTTTATGGGTGAATTTACTGCTCATGAAAGTGAGTGATCAATCACACCGGCTGGAGTCAGGCGTAGTGGGGTAGGCGTTACGCAAACTTCGCTGCGTGGCTCTGCCAGGGCATCGCAGTCTTGACCTCTTTTACCCTGGAGAGCAGGCTGACCAGTCTTGTGACCGTCGTGGCACACGGCAGAACTTTTTTGTCACGTGCTACTGAGGAAGAAATTTCCTTTGGAGTGTGAGTGGCTGTCATGGCTCTGTTGTTTCTGTTGCTGACATACATGGTACTGTGCTGGCACTGGGAGCCACAGGAGAATCCAGCCAGGGGCCTTGTGCTAGGCTCCCAAGAAAACAAAGAGTAGGCTGACCTTGCTGTCACTTGGAGAGGGTCTCAGGCTTCAGAACCTGAGTAGCTTCAAGGCTGAAAACAAACTTACTGCCTTTAGGAGGAGAGCCATCTTCTTGAAGTCACTTGTTGGCTGTGGAAGTCAAAAAACTTCAGAAACAGAGACAAGAAAGGTAACTGGCAAAGACTCAAATCAAGTAATTAGAAACTAGAAATCATTATATCACTAATCAGCCTATATTAAAGTATACATTAGAATGCTAATTAATAAAAAAGATGCCCTTGTTAGTCTTTACCTTTACCTCGTTAATCTTTTCCTTGCGAATCCCATACTTCTGTGTGTTCAGAAGGATTCCTGACAAGTTCTGGGCTGCTGATGACAACACGACCTGGAGCAATGATAGGAGTGGCTCCATTTCAAAGCCTGTAATGCCAGCACAGGGCCCAGTGATGCCCTTTCAGGAGGCGATGCACCTCCGCTCTCACAGCTGGAACACAGTTCTGTGGCACACTCAGAATCTTGCCCCAGCCCCACGCTGTGCTCCACTTTGTAGCCTTTTTCCAAGCAGGTTCCAAAACTACCAATACCACAGCCATGGAGCGATGCTGGCTCTGAAAGATGCATGTCTGAGCTTTATTCCGTGTGAGTTTTGAAACCATAAAACTGACCACCACTTGTTCTTTGGCATTTTCTCTCACAGGCATCCCAAACACTTTTACTCTCTGCTAAGGAATCTAATCTTTGCGGTGACTGTCATAACAGAGCATTTCTAGAAAGCAAAATGCCCAGTGACAGCTGTTCCAGTCCTTCTCTTCCTATTTTTAGACAGCGGACGCATTCCTCAGCTGATATAATCTCAAGTGGCATTATTAGTTAAATTTAAATTTTTGATAGCTGGAGTTTGGCTCCAGCCCCATCACCCGCATATTTCTTTCTGATGTCTGTTATGTTTTTCTACACTAGGCCCTATACCTTCTATTGGCAGCTTTACCAGCCCTCTTACATAAAGGCTTGGTTTGGGATGAAGACATTAGAGCAGTTATTTTCAGTTTTTCTGCTTAAAAATATATTTCTTGCTCTGTGGTTACAAAGTTAGACACATTTCTTAGGAGAAGGCAAATGGAGGTCAATAAATACTTGTAAACTGTTAGAAGAACTTGTTTTTTCTAAAAGAAATTATAATTCTGAGTCTGCTGCATCATCTCCTCAAACGTATTGCTGTAATAGATATAAATTACCATCCGAAGTCAGAAAGGTTTCTTACTGCTCTGGACAGAATGAAATGATGCTACAAGAGATGTTAACTGTGTATATAAATAATGCCTGTGCTGCTTGTCCAGAATTAGCCAAGCCTCACCCAGTTCATCTGACAATGCTATTTGTTGTTTGTTTTTTCTCCCAGAGAAAAGTCTAATGAAAAGTCTGATGAAATGTCTAATGAAAAGACTAATGAGAGTCAATGTAGATTGAACGTAATGTTGTTTAATACTCTGGGGTCAGACCAACGAATGATGGTTGCTGAGAGATGTTTAGAAAATGAAAGCTAATCCTGTAACATCAGTGTAATTGATAGGTGTTCTCCAGACAGCAGAGTCTGTGCTGGTACAGCAGTAGGTTGCACATGGAGTCAGCTTCTGCAGGATGGTAGTCTGTAATGGGAATTGGAGTATGGACCAGACCTGCACTTCAAACCTGATACACTGAACAGAGTATCTGGAATTGCAAGACATGATATGGATCAGTGGCACTGGGATGCACTTACTGCCTTGTTTGCAGCACAGATTTTAGGCCCCTGCATAGAGAAGTGGCTGTTTACATGTGGAAAATGCAGCAGCGACTTTCTGACCACAAATAGGATTTCCAGTTAATGTTAGGCAGAGTAGGCATCTAAATAAATAGCAGTGTGGTTACTGTAAGTACATATTTCATTACTATATATGTATTATACCCACACTTCCCTTTTAAAAATCCAGCCTTAAAAGCCCTGATTGCTAGACAATATCTTCATTTCTAGGGCTGTATGTAATTGGCTTTCATATATTGCTTTGAATGCATCTATCTTGCAATGGTGAAGCTATAATCCATTTCACTCCATGCACTGCCTTTATTCATACCACGTTCTGCAAAAGACAATTGCTATGAAAATTGCTTATAAAGAATGTTCCACTGGCAAATGAAATGCAGGTTTAGTATGTTAAGGAAAGCTTTGATTAAGTGAAGAAGATTTTGTATGTTCTCTGCATGGAATTGCTAGGAGTTCTTCCAACCATTCGTTGCAGAGCTCCGTAAAGATCCTTCCACCGCTCCTCCTCCAGGCTGTCACTGGTGTAAACTCAGCGTGCAATCTGATAAGTGAAGAAGAATGTTCATGAAAAATAACATTTGCTCCTTGGGAAAGTGTAAAGATAAGAAAATATTTACCTGCAATAGCACTGATGTCAAACTCAAGTGGCCCAACAGCTATTTCAAGTCAGCAGGTTTTGTTGACCCACAGACCTAATTATTTACTCTCCAGGTATTTTGACCTATTTAAAGTAAATGGATCAGATTGAAGTAAATGGATCTGTGCCAATACACACCAGCTGCAGAACCAGGCGTTAGTTTTACACCCTGTTCTTAAACAATCTGATTCAAAACTGAAGTACAAGGATTCATGGAATTCAAGTAATTTCTGGATCCACATCCAAGAAAGCTTGGCCTCGTCCCTTCCCTAAACTTGCCCATCCATCATTATGAGCTTCAGCAGATGTCTTCAGAAAAAAATAGTTTGTGCCTTCAGGAAGGCAGTCACTGCAGTTTCACTCATTCCTGTCTACGTAAAACATTGCTTATCGTGGCCCAGTCCTCTGCTGACTGACACTGGTGGCAATCTGCTGGAAGCTCACTCACCTGCTGAAAGGATCTTAGCTGCTGTGCCAAAAAAATGGAGAATCTTGCTAAAGACCTCAGCTAAGGAAGAACAAGGGAGCAAGAAACAGCAGCAAAGGGTAGGTAGACAGTGCAGCTAGAAACAGTGCTTACATTTTCTATCATTGTCTTAGTACCCCATCCACTGCAGTGCACAGCTGCAGTGAGGAGGATGAATTGAGCTGCAAGCTTAATCCATGGGAGCTGAGCATAAAGGAGCTAGCCAGACAATCAGGAACAGAACTGCTGGGGGAATCTGAAGAGCCTTGCTGCCAGGTTCTCAGTGCCTTTCTGGATTCCTTTTTTTTTTTTTAAACTTAACTACAAAGCTGCCTCCAACATCTAGATACCATTTGTTTAACCCCTTAAGCAACAGTGCAGCTACAGAGAGTGAGTCGGGAGACACGTATCAGTATTAGTGCAGAGAACTGCAGCCATTCAACACGCATCAGTGGGCAGCATTGCAAAGCAGAGAGCACTGGATGACTTGCTGCAGGAAATCTGTAAGTTTTGGTCATCACAATTCGATGCATTTTCCTCCAAGCAATCACAGCAGGGCAGATCAGAGCATGAGTGATCTACTGATTTAAAAACACATTTCTGGAGTCCACTCTTATTTTGCCCATGCATTGCTAACATAAGCACAGCTGGGTACCCCTGAGGACATCAGTCTGAACTGCACAGTTCAGCCCATAAGAAAAGGGCTCAGCACAGAGTGATCAACAGTCAGGGGTTCCTGACTCAGTGTGACATGGGTGCTTTAAAAAAAGCAACTGGCACTCACTGCAACTGTCTGAAGTGTCATTTTTTCCATAGAGAAACAGCAGTTTATCAAAACAAACTCCTGAGATGGAAATACTTAATTTTAATTCAACGTTCTGATATTTAGGAAAGAATTTCATGTCAAAAACTGAGAAACACAAAGAGTGAAAGAAATTGTTCCTTCTACCCACTTCAAAATAGTGAGTTGATAGCTGGGATGTTGCTTGGAACGTGAGATAACTGGCTTCTAATCCCACTGATTCAGAGATTTAAAGCTTATCCAGCAGCTTTACACTAACTGTTGCTCTAGAATTGTTAGCTTTTTGTTTTCTTCTCTGATTTTCACACATAGAAATTCAGAGAGACTTAGTTTTGCTCTGCAAGCAATGCTTAAGAGTAGGTGCACTCTTAAGTAGGTGTATGTTCTACAGCTCCACGAAATACAGTTCTTATTTTTTTGCCTGGATTTGTTTCTGAAGTGCTCCACAAAACTGTCAGGAAAAGTTTCTGCAGCCTTCCATCCCAGTTAGAGCTTTCATTATGTGTAGATCCAAAGTGCACTGAGATTTCTTCACAAAAGCAGAAGTAATTTTGATATGCTATGCAGGAAAAGCTAGAAACTAAGACTAGAAACTGTAAAATAATTCTATTATTTCAGAGTGATACTTCTATTTGTTGGCTTTCAACTCACAGCCATGTGTATGAGGAATTGGGTGTGCCAATCCCATTAACAATAATGGGAGCAGAGTGCTTAATTCTCCACATGCTATGCTGAAAATGTGCCCCCTTAAGAACACTGCGTGTGTAATTGATTTGGGCTATTTGTTTGAACTTGCCAAATGGATTTCTTGAATATTTGTAGCTAGTTTTGAAAGCACTCCCATCCTCAACCAGACACACACATTATTAAAGGATTTGATTTGACATTGAACAATTTTGTATATTAATATTCCCCTCTTTTTCCTAAATCAGCATAATCCTCCTAAATCCTGCCATCGTCATTACACCAAAAGAACAAGATGTTGCTGGTGTCACTGCGTTCCAGCACTGAATTTGGTATGAGCGTGGCTGATTGGGACAGATTTATATCCTGCTATTTCCTGAGCTGCAAGCAGGACCTTGCAGGTTCAGCTCTTTGAAAACATTCCCACAAACAATCTCACTTCATTACTTTGAAGGAAATGAATGCGGTGGCATCTGCTAGAGTGGTGATACTGCACAACACAGAAAGATATCTTCTGCCTCTCAGTACTGGCTAAATCAAACTGAACCCTGGGTCTCTAGTGACGGATCTCAGAGATGGTGAAAATTCATGTCATTGTGAGCTATCGTGGATTTCAGTTGCTTGTGGTGAGATGAGAGCAAGAAATTTAGTGTCAACTGATGCAGTGATTGATTGTTCTTCCTATAGCGGGTGTGAGCTGCAAAGCAGAGAGCCCAGTGTTTTGGTTTCTTTTCTAGTTTTTCCATGGACTTTTATAAGTGTTCATTCTATCTTGCAACTCTGAAGTGCAAAGTGCTTCTCTTGTAATCTCATTCTGTGATCACAAGCTATAAACTATGTTTTGCCATCCCGCCTCAGACTGAGCATTGCATCACTCAGCAGATCATCTCATTGCAATGAGTTCGACTGCTCGGAAAATTAACCCTACGGCTTCAGATCTGGGTGTGATGGAGTGACAGAATTCACTCATCAGCTGACTTCCTTATTCCAGTAGGCAGACTGAAGAATGAATGGTGGCTTTAATTTTAGAGTCACTAGCCAAAATGGCAAGGTCAGCGTAACAGGAGGATGTTGTAATTTGCTGCTGGCATCAACTAGCGGTAAGTTTCTACCCCAAAGGAGCAAGAGGAAGTAATGAAAGAATAGTGACTCAGAGGT
This sequence comes from Centrocercus urophasianus, assembly GCF_019232065.1. NCBI lineage: Eukaryota > Metazoa > Chordata > Aves > Galliformes > Phasianidae > Centrocercus > Centrocercus urophasianus. The sequence goes on along the minus strand of NW_024884978.1, from coordinate 3,385,043 downwards.
GCGTCTCTGAGTCATGAACGCCCTGGGGATTATCTTCAAAACAGTGAGATTAACACTCAGCCCCTTGTTTGAGGCTGTGCCTAAAGTGATGAAGATTGATCTCACCATTCTGAGTCGTAATTGCTGTTGTACTGACTGAGATGAAAGCTAATCCCAAAGTGCAAACGTTGAATGTAAGTGGTACAACTCAGTCAGCCTTTACCAGAGACATCTTGTGAGAGCTGAGAATACCAGAAATTTTCCACAGGAGGCATATGACTCCAACTCTTGTCAGACACACTTCCAACCCAGGCTGAGGAGCTTGGAATAGGTTAATTTTTGTGTTGTTCAGCGTTGTTTGTAGTGTAATTCCTCAGCAAGTGAAACAAACACTAAACTGTATTTAGCTCCATCTGTATTTCTGAAGCATTTCATTCCAGTGTTATCTCCTCTTACGTCGTTAAAGTGGTGTTTTCCAACCCAATTACATCTCTCCAGGTTGCATTCTATTGAGAAATGACAGAATTATCAGGGAACCATAAAATGGCTTGGGTTGGAAATGGAATAGAATATCTGATGTTCTAGAGGAAAACCTGTCTTTCCATTTCGTTCCTTAGCCATACTGCTCTGAGCTGTGTATGTCACCGAGCACATGGGGAGTTCTTTCCTCTTTGGCCTTAGTGCGTTCAGGCTGGAGATATCTTGTTCATCATATAAAAACAGCAGAAGTTACCACCATGCATATATTTGTGTGTGTGTGTGAAATACACCATACCACTCTTCACATTTTTGTTATGATTCATGGAAAGACCTTGGGTCTATGATTCACATACTTTAAAAATCGTTTCTGTTATGACCTTTATTTCCCTAATACTCTGACAGAACTTGCGGTCTCGGTAGTGTTTTGTAGTTTCCTCCTATTAAAAAGTCTTTAGGGAAGTTGTGGTTGAAGTTGCTGTATAGAAAAGGACTCTCAGTTACAATGACTAATAGTGTCGCTTTTTTACTGCACTCAGCAAGACTGAGAAGGACCACATTAGCAGCCCAAGTGTTACTAAGGCTAGTGAGGATGAGCAGTCCAAAACTAGTAGCATCATCTTAGCTGTCTTTGCTCCCAAAGCACATGAATTAAGAATAAGAAAAGAATGAGGTAAGAGCTTGAAGTAGGTCTTTAACCAATCAAGAACATGCAGTACTTTTAATAAAATAGAGATTTTTTGTGTTCTTGCTGATAGTGTCGGGCACTAGCTGTTAATGTTGGAGCCTAAAAGAATGAATGTGACCATAAAGTTCACCCTTGGGGTAACAGCCTGGCTGGCCTGCCTGCTGGCCTCTATCCTCCTCTGCCTTCATGCACCTCCTGCCACAACTCAGCATAAACGTGACACTGGCAGCTTGAGGACAGCTAACGACATCGGTGTTGTGCTTATGCTGCTCCCTGCCCCTTCTTTTATCAGATGCTCGGTCTCTGCTAGGGGGAAAGCAGGTTTCCCTTGAAAGCTAATGCTCCCGAGCCAGAACTTTTTTGTGACCCTGCTGGTATGTGAAAGAAGGACAGAAATACAAACAGGATTCAAACATTACTGAAGAGTGTCTGGGGATTCCTGTTCTGTAATTGCTGGAGAGACGGCACTTCTTGGGAGGTGACAGTTACATTGTCATACTCCATTCCACCCTCTCCAGGTTAAAATGCTGTATTGCAGTCTGCAAATGATTTTTGCTCTACAGTCTTACAGTTTTTATATTAGCTTGCAAGTTTCACTTCCAAGAAGCTTGAATTAGGGAGGAAAAAAGAGAACTCAGCATGATGGGAGCACACAGAGAAGAACCCCTCTCTTGTACTTGAGCTGAGCATGGTGCCTCTGGCAGCAGCAGCACTGCAGAGCTGCCCCAGCTCCAGGGCAGCCCAGAGACCTCCCAGCCACCTCAGCTGGGCCGGCCGTGCTGCTGGCTCCAGGCTGTGCAGAGAGCAGGCCTGGCTGGGCACACCAGGACAGCACGTGGACAGACAGGGTCTGGTCTGCTGTGTGAGGGGCAGCAGGCCCAGCAGCAGCGGCTGTGTTGGTTTTAGATCAGCGTGGTCATGTTAAGATTTTACTGTCCCTAAAAAGAGTGCATAGCCCGTTATTACATGTCTGCAGGTCAGCTCCAGTAGGTGACTTCTGTGCAGGTCCCATAAGTGAGAATCATACAGTGCACTTATGAAAAAAATGGCTGAATTATACTTATTTATTCTGTGCAACTACAAACATCTGTGTAGAAAATAAATATGGACGCTGAAGAAAAAGCACACTTCATCCTTTTTCACCCCTCCCCCCTTATTTTTAAAGGCAGGCCATGTGGTCAACATCTGGAATGTCTGTGGGAAATATTCAAATGAGCCCTAGTGGTGGCTGCCTCGTGCCAGGCTCCTGAAGTGGCAAGGAGGAGTGACAGCCAGCCACGGCCGCACGACCACATCCACATTCCGCTCGGCTTGTGCTGGGCTCGCCGCTGCTGTCCCGCAGGCCTGCGGCTCGGCCTGCCCCGCTCTCACGTCAGGGATGCTCTGCATGCCTGCGGTCACGTCTGCTCAAGGATCTCCACACTCAACACCACCCCATCTTTGGGAGAAGGGATTGGCCGTTGTTGCTGGCTCAGGCTTGGAAGGGTGACACGAACAACGTCAGCAGGATGCCATTTGTGAGGCAAAGCGACGAGAGTCACCCCAAATCGGTGTGAGCAAACCCCCGCTCCTTGGCAAGGTGAAGCCCTTCCCGGGGCGCTCCCTGTGTTTCCATCACTGAGACAAGTCAGCACTGTTTGCAGCACGAGGACTCAGCCCACAGCAGGGCACGACTGCAGCACCTGGGAGGCCGTGGCCCTGGAAGTGAGCGGCGGGCTGACAGAGCATGCGGCCCTCAAGCTCGGGCTGCTGCTTTCTCCCCGAGCTCAATGTGCCAGCAGCACGGAGCACGGACTCCAGTTTGCCTTTCAGCAGCGCAGCCAGCTTGTAAAACCCAGCCACGCTCTGCTTGGCTTCAGTGGTTACAGGCCCAGCCAAACTGATCATCACAAGAATTTGAGAATCCATATGAGAAGCTAAGAGCTAACTTGCAAATTTAAATACAGAGCCTATACACTGAGCCTGAGCTTGAGTAAAAGCAGTAGAAAAATATTGCAAGGGAGGAAAATGTATTTATTTGCTGTTTTCTTGCCTTTAGCAGGAAGTCCTTGAGTAAAAGATGCATCTCACCTGGGAGGGGGCTGCAGTTGGTGTCAGGCAGCTTTGGTTGGTTGTTGTGCCCCATCACCGTCAGCCAACACGCACTGCTGAACTTCTGGAAGACTTCCGCAAAATCTGCCTTCTTTGCTAGACCCTGAAATGCAATGAAACTCAGCAGCTGCTCCCTCCTGACCTGACAAACCTTGTTTCTTTCCTTCCCAAGTAGCCAGGCATCTCGTAATTAGAGGCTGGATCGTGGCTGCCTTACTCACATCAGCAATTCATTACATCAGCCATCCCATTTGCCTTCATGCTGGGCTAATACTCTCCTATTAACTTCAATGGGAATAAACGTGTGAGCGACTTACCATCGTGAGCTACAGCCTGGCAAGGCGGCCCTGAGCACGTAGCGGTTTGTTCTGCGAGAGCCAGAGACCGAAGCGGCTGCGCGGCCGTCAGCTGAGCTCAGCGAGGTGGGAAGAGCCGCCCAGCGCTGTGCGCCGCGCAGCCGCGAGGTGCGCGCAGGGAGCCGCGCTCCCAGCCTCTCTGGCGCTCCGGGCTTGGCTCAGAAACACACGCACGGTTTTGGGGAAGGAAAAAAAAAAAAAAAAAAAAAAAAAAAGGTCCCTTACAGAATGAGGTTTTTCAGCGGCTCTATTGGCTCCTCTCCTTGGAGCAGTTTGAAACTTTTTGACAGCTTAGCAGCTCAGCGGCACGACCCTCCAGGGCCGGCGCACAGCGCGCTGCGGCTGCACGGGGACCGGGGCTCCGGGCCACAAAGGCCCCTTGTGACTCGGGGACGCGGGCACCCCGCGCGGCCGCCGGCGCCCTCTAGCGGCCGTGCACCGCCTGCACGGAGCCGCGCTGCGCGTGGTGCGAAGCAGCGTTGTGCCCTCGGCTTTCCTGCTAATTGACTCCAGCTGAGGATCTGGCCCGGCTTGTTCAAACAAATTAAAAACGATGCAAATCAGCCGCAAGTACTTGATGATTTCACTGTGCTAAGGGGAATACAACTATTTGGCACGGGGTGTGCTGTCAATGGGAGGATTGCGAAGCATTTTGCAAGCGCAGCACTTTGGAGGCGCAAAATGGCTCGCTTATGTTAGGGCTGATCAAAAATATTTTGTCAGAAACTGTTTTTCTGTGGAAAATTGACTGTCCAGAAAAGTCCATTTTTTCACAATGGAGATCTGCCTGTCAGGGAGGGAGGAGCGCATTTCCCTCAAGAGCAATTCAGCCAAAACTTTAAGCTTCTGTTTACAAACTCGTAGTTTCTGGTGAAATTATTCTCTTCATTTTTGGTTTTTTAAATAAAAAAGTTTACGTTTCTGACCCGAGGAGGAATCATTTTCCATACAGGTCTATGAATTAACTCTCATAAAACCCCAGCCAGCAACACAAGCATAGTTTTCTTTTTATGGATGAGAAGCTGAGAAGCAAAGAGGTTAAGTGATTTGGCTCCAATCCCTACAGGCACCATTAAAAGCTCCTGGCTCCCAGTTCTGTGCTCAGAATGTTAGATCGCATGACATATCTTTGTGAGGCAGTTAAATGCTTTCAGGCTCCCTTGGATTTCAACGGGAGAATCAGTCAGTCTACCGAGAACAAAAAGGATGATAGAGTAGCATTGCCTCGGCTCACACAGCAAGTCCTCAGCAGTCACGGCTGGTGATTTTGACTCTCCCTTCTTCACAGTGCACATCTTGCAGCCTTGCTTCACGTGCAGAAAGCTGGCATGTCCTTCAGGGCCATCCGGATAGATTGATGCCTTGGGATCCAGCAGCAGTGGCCATCCCATAGACAGTGCTGTCTGCTCTGGGTTCAGAATCTTGTTGATCCTTGTAACTGAGAGGTGGAACCGTTCTGTCTTACTGTGCGTTTGTCAGTGATGGTCAGAAGATCGTGTAGGCTGATGGGATGATGACAGTGTCAGTTGTCTCTGGGTTGAGCACGTGATCAGTGGATGAAGCTCTTTGTCCAATTCTGATACTTTCAGGCTGTCTAAAAATGGTTAAATCATAACATTTCCTTGTACCTCGGTTTTCATACATCCTTGGAAAGTGTTTCCAAACATCATGAGAGAGCAAGTTCTTACTAATATGTATGGTATTTAGCTGGGCAGAAACTTAGGTTGACCACACCATTTTTTTTTCGTGTACTCTCCAGCATTACAAAAGGAGAGATTGGGAACCTGCACTCTGTGCTTGCACCTCCGGCTCCAGAGGCCAGCACTGAAGGGTAGGAGCTCACTGTCATCAGGATCAGAATTGGTAGGGACCTGTTTTTTAGTGATTGCTGGGATTTCCACAAGGATGCATGTCCTCTGAGGTATTTTGGAAACTGGGTCACTTTGCTGACTGAGTATCTCACTGTGAGCAGCCAAGACGGAAAATGTTACTTATGTCCTTTTGTACATCGGAAAACACAGCATTTGTTCCTGGGTGGTGCAGATCCTCCCACTCAAGCAGTTGTGAATGTTAATATTCTTACATCGAGCCATTATTGTCTCTGTTCACATCGGTTTAGTTTAGGACATGTCATCCCTCCTCTTGACATTTTTCTTCCTTTCTGGACCAGAATCTGGATCTACCTGGTTGAGGAACCAGGTTAAACCAGACTGTTACTCTGTGTTACACTGAATTACTGGGTTGTATTTCTAGTAAATCTTCCCACTTTGCCATTCAAGTTGTTTGCAAACTATCTAGAGCAAGGGGATTTTTCTGCAAATAGCTGCCGTAACGATGATGCTGACCAGCTGTACTCACGTGGTTATCACACCTGGATCTGCCTGCTTAGCAGGAGCTGTGCAGGAAGCCCTGCATCCAGTTCAGAGGCCAGTGACCAGCATACACCTTTTATCACAGGAGCCAGTATAAAGGAGCCACGATTTTTTTTTTTAACTTTTCCACTTCAACCAAGGATTGTTTTTAAAATGCAGTTATAAAAATGTGATTTTTTGGTAAATTTCAGAACAAAGAGCTTCAGGAGTGCTTGCATCCTGCCCCACTCACCTCACACAGGTGCTGAGGCCAGGGCTGTGGCTGGCTGAGGCTGAGCTCACTGGCCTTGGTGTCACTTCCAGCCCCCCATCCCTCAAGGAGCAGCTGGCCCAGTTAACTCAAATGCCTGGGAGCCCGGCAGCTTTACTGTTTGCTTCCTTTTCTGTGATAGTGTGAGATAAAAAAGGTAGGCTACTAATGCTAGTCTTTTCTTTCCACTGTTATCTGAAATACAGCCATAGCCAACTTGCAATCTAAATCAATGGATTTATTTTTGAGAGACAAAGGGAATGACTTATGCAGTAGCTTGACAAGAAGGCTGGAAATGGAGCTCGTCTGCTGAACCACTGATCCCTCACCTACTGAGCCAGACTTAAAAATGTGTAATGCATATTCACCTCTCTTGGAAGTGGGAGCTTCAGAGTCTTTGTATTTAATTCAAACAGGTTTTGAATGACACATGGAGGCAGAATTAGTTTAAAATAGACTATGCTGTGTCTTGTCCAAGAGCCTGCAGTAAGTCAGTGACAGATGCAACATGAACCCAGGCTTTCTCAGCCCTCTTACTGTGCACCCAGTTCCCCTCTGTGGTACAGTGGCTTTGTTCTGGGCTTCTTGTCCTGGCCAGGTGCTGCCAGGTCGAGCTGGTAACCTGTACTGAGAGGAGCTGGGAATTGCTGAGACGTATGTTGGGATCTGGTAACCTTGATTCTTTCCGTTTTTTGCCATTCTTCTGTCTCTACAAAGAGGGGCCTCGCCATCTCACAATAAGACAAATGCAAGAAGAAAAAAAGTGCATCCCACAAACCGTATTGCAAACGTTTGGAGCTTTAGAGTCAGGAACAGGAAATGCATCCAGGTTTCCAGTCTCTTTTTTTCAGTATCCTTTGTGATGGTTACTGCTCGTATCTAAAAAGAAGCTGTGCAAATGGCCAGAGTTCTTGTGAAAAGAGTTCCCTGAGACCTGCGTGGTGTCGCAGTGCTTGGCATTGCCTGAGCATGGATTCCCAGGAACTCAGTGAAGTTCACTTGCATCAAAAGCAGTTTGGGTCCCAGATGCACTCTGATTTGTTTAAGGTGCTTGGCAACATCGTAATGAGCAGCTTTATAAATAACTCAGTATTATTATCTTTATGTCTTAGTAGTAATATTGTTGTTTTTATGGTACTGTAATGTTTATTATGGCTATTTTATGGTGTAATTTGATTAGAGTGTTACCCTAATGTCACATAGAAAAGGGGAGGGCATTCCTGTCATACCTCTGAACACTAACTCTTCTGTTTTCATCTGAGGAACCCAAAGGCCTTTGGCGATCATTAATTGTCCCACACTATATAAGTAAACTCAAGCACAGAGAACTTAAATGATTCCCCCAAGCCCACACAACAAGCCAGTGGCAAAGCTGAGAGTTGGACCTGACTCCCTGACGTCTGCGTTAACCACTAGGAAACATTCCTGTCACAGCAGCAGCAGGTAGAATAGAAATGAAGATTGCCACTTCGCAGATTTGTAGGTCAGTTGTAATGAGAACACTCAATGTTTTATAAACCCTTTAGGTTTCCTGTTTAGGACTTGATCAAACCATAAACTGCTCGTTTAAATAAGCTCCAAAAACAAAATGTACTAGAAAGCTGAGGAGTAAGGAGACAACATCCAACAGCAAACTTATGTTTATTGCTCATTTGCTTCCCTTGCTGGGATGATGCCGTGTACTTAGATTAAATATGCAGAGCCAAATTTATCCCTAGGGTGTAATTTTTTTGGACTCTGTATGACACCAGGGTGAATTTGGCACATTTACACTCAAAATTAATATGGGTTTTACGAATATTTGGAACGGTGTCAAAATGTTGTGGGTTAAATTCTGTTCTCAGTTCCACCAGTGCTAACCCAGGCTAACTCCGTTCTGATCTCACACTGGATTTACAGCAATGTAATTCCACTGGGTCGGCGTTCAGCTGGTGTGAATTAGTTTATCTGCACTGGAATGCAGGCAGCTCAGCTGCTTTACACCAGCTAAGAATCTGACCCATATTTAAGTAGAATTACTCCTAAAATACACAATGGCAAATGCACCGGGAGTTGGGTCCACTGTGCCCTTAATTTGCACCGAGGAAATGCAACTGAAGCTGTTCCTGCAGCTCTGCCACGCACGCTGCTGTCACAAACCTGAACCTGACCCCGCTCAGCCTTCGGATGGATGCTTAGTAAGTTTTCAAATAATGCTGCAGTAAGTGTTACACATGCTGTGTGTGAGTAAATCATCCCAAACCGCTGCAAATCATCGTCTGTTCTCTTGTTTCAAAGCAGAGATTGGGAAGTGCTTGGTGATATTTGGGTTCAGTTCAGATATTCCAAAGCTTGGATGGATGGATTGTTTCAATTCTTTCTTTGAACTCCTTTCCCACCCCTGCTAAAAGAAACAGACAGATCTGCTCAGCTAAGCGACAGACAAGTTGGAGACAATGCGGCACTGCCCTCCCAGTACCACCCCCCACATGCCAAATTTGCAGACATCTGCTAGCTGGAGCACAACTCCGCGGTAATAAAGAAGTGCTGGCATTCATGTGATGTACAGCCTTTAGCATTCACAAATGACTGAAATTAACCTCTGTTCTATGGGCCTTAGCTTGGTTTACGACTGGGGGTCTTTTGTTTTATACCACCATACAGAGGTGCCTTTGCCATGCTAAAGATTTAACTAAATTATAATGAATGATCCTCACCAGCACTGTGCCCCTAATTAGAACAAGTTGCACAGACATATTGTCTCCTTGATTTCCTCTGTTACATTTCTCTCACTCTCTTTCTCTGCCTGAGACACATGGGTCCCATTAAACATTTTAGCATTTAATGTGGTTCCCTTAAATGACTTCTCAAGTTTTCAAGTTCCATTTAGAATTGTATGTTACTCTCCTGACTGTGGTTTTGATTTTGTTATGTTTCATGAGTGCAGCCAAAGCTGTTGCTCTTCTTCCCCCTCTAGTGGGGAGTGCCTCAGGTCTGGGTAAGCCTGCGTGGAAGTGCAGCATAACATCAGCTTACACGTTTTGTAACGTTCACACAAATCTCTACACTTGTGTATGAAATAAGGGCTGGAGAAATAGCTCCTCGTGGCTGATTTCTGCATGGTGAAGTGTTTCTTCAGTACAGTACAGTTGATCTGTTAAAGAAGACAAAGCATCTGTTGAGTTGGTTTATTAATTGTATATTTCTATCTATTACGACTGTTCCTGTAAGGCATAAAGCTTCTTGTTCAGTCTTTAGGTATTTCCAACCTAAAGGGAGATGACTGACTAAAGGCCTTCATTTCATACATGCATAGCATGCGTTATCCCCCTTGCACGTACCGCCTCACAGACGGAGTGCTGAAGGACAGAGGCTGTTGTGATGTGTTGTCTGTGACGTGCTTCCTCAGCAGCAGCTACAATGAGAATACCAAACTGTCCTTCGGTCTCTGCCCCAGCTTTCCAGGAGTACCAAGTCAAGTTCATGGCCTGGACCCTAATCCTTGAGGTATTTTGTGGCCTGGGCCCAAGGTGTCTCATAAGGCTTGTCTGCCTGACTCAGAGCTTGCCTGTGCCACTGTAGTTTTCCCATTTCAGATCTCTCTGGGTAATTCCTTTGGAATAAAAATGCCTCGTTTCCCCCACTCTTTCCTACTCAGCGTTTGCGCTTTTGATTTGGCATATACCTATTTAACAGAAAAGGCATTTTTATACCTAAACAAGCACCTCTTCCTAGTGTCATAACACTAAAAAATATGATAATGAAATGACTTCAATAGCATTTTTAAATGTATGTTTTCTGTCTGAGGCAAGGCCTTTCCATAGTCACCAAGGAAATCTATTACAAAAACGAGCTGTAAACTGGATTTCCCAGCTCCTCATTACCCAAGCAGCTTCATTTCAAGGACATGCATCTTTAAAGTGATTTACTTTTTCAGTATCAGATTGATTCTGGTCACTGAACTACGGCAAGAGCTGTGAATCTGAAAGCTTGTTCCGTCCTGCTGAAGGAATGCAAACTGTGGTCCGCATGCTGCTGCCGCAGTATTTCAGTGGTGGAGTCTGACATGCCTTCACAGAAGCACTAGGACTAATTCCACTGGCAATGCATTGGCTTCTTAGACCCTTCAGACATGAAATCAAGATTTCCTTAAGGCAGCTTACCAACATTATTTGTTCTTTAGGTAATTCTTAAAAGTTTCCGTGATGTATTGTCTTCCAGGCTTAAGCCACAAGAAGCTTGACATTTATCTCTGGAGCTGAGCTTTTGGTTTCATTAGCAGTTAAGCCTTCGTCTGGAGTTCTGCAGTGTCCTGCAGTGGGTAACTCCACTTGTTAGTAACGTTAGCAGATTTGGGAGTCCTCAAATGCGTCTGTGGATAATCGTGTTTCAACCTTGTGTTCTTTGTTATAATCCGCTGTCTGATAATGGGTGACAGGGGAGATAAGAGGAGGAAATGCGCCAGGAAGATTTCATTCCATCTTGTGCAGCCTACCTGCCACTGCTGTTTCCTCTTAGGTGCTGGCTGACTTGGCATCCTTTGCTTTAAAACAGAGAAAGCCACAATTGATGGCAGGCTGTTGTAATGCTTTCTTACAGGCACTCACAGAGACTTTCAGATTGCTGTAAGGAGATATCACGGCCCTAGGAGCTGCTTTCTGGAATCATTCTTCTTGCAGTAGTGCAAATGGACAGCTTTTGTTTCTGTCACAGCAGCAATCACTGTTTAAATTAGAGAGCTCTTTGAAATTTCCTTTGACAGAGCAGTTTTCTGCTGATAAATGCAGTTTTGTTGACGTCGAAATGCTTCTCCAGGGAGGGCATCGCTTCGGCCGAATTTTCCATGAGAAAGAAAAAGGAGCATCTCAGCTTTATTGAGGGGAAATTTCATCAAGATGAGATGCTGGTTCGAATTTATAATTTTTATTAATTGTTAGATTTTATTTTTTCTACAAAGGTTGCGGGGATGGATATTTAGTAACACGCAGCTGTAGTGAGCGTGTTGCTTCAGTGTTCCTAGCTAATGGTAATGGAACTGGTTTTGTCGTGCTGAAAATGAAATGATTTGACTTGATGCCGGATATTTAGCAAATTCCGAATCTTGGAAACCTCAGGAATCTTGATTCCCAGGAAAAACTCATCATTTCCACTTACAATTAAAACATTTTAAGTATTGAAAATTCCTGTAAAGAAGAAATTCAGGCTTCTGACCACTTCTGTGTCAAATGCAGACATTTTTCCTTTTTCCAGTTGATGAGGCATCTGAAAAACAGCTTGTGTTGCATGGGAGCTGCTCCCTAGAAAAGATTATTGTGACAATATTGGCCTTCCTCAGCCATATGGTAGCATTTGTACATCTTCCACCGCCTCACTGTCTGTTTGTCACAGTGCTGATCACCTCATTTATGTTAAACAAAGCCTTGCTGTGAGCGCTGTTGCCTCCTCCACAAATAATGGCAGCACTGCTCTTGAGATAAAGATTGATTTTATGAATTATAAAAAAAAAAAAAAAAAAAAGAAGTCAGAAACCAAGATCCAAGACTGAGAGACATCCTTGGTGCTTTGGTTCCAGGCGATGTATCCAAGGCCATGCGAGGTCTGTGGCTGACAAAACTGCACCTTCCTGTCCCTGACCACTTGGGCACGAGTGTAGCAGCAGCTGTGTCCTGCTGCTGGCTGCAGCCCATGCTGGAAAGCCCTGACTCGTGACCAAAAGGGTTAAAAGCCAAGGAGACACAGCACTACCAACAACATGCCATGCCTTTGGCTTAATAAAGAGATAATCCTCTTTCTATTAGCTACGATGATAATGACTCACCAGTAGTAAATGAAGGAATATACACAGAATGACATCATGTGAACAGCACAGTGTCTGTGGGACTTAAAACGAAAGGATTATTCCAATATATCAGTTCTGAGCCCAAAACTGGCAAGGAAAGATCTGGAGTAAAATTTAACATGAGAAACGTTTATTGAAGCACTAACATGAGAGAGGAATTATATAACTGAAGTTATTAAAAACAACAAGCTCCTATTTCAAAAGCTTTAATTTCAGCAGAATAATATACACCCAGATTGACGGCCGGCCGCAGTTGCGTTGAGTCACAGCAATGACGTCGTGCGGCGCAGGCAGGGACGTGCCATGGGTCATCAGCCTGAGAACCACACCTCAGCCCCACGTGCATCTGTGCTGATGGCCAGTGCTTCCTGTGTCCTGCTGCAGGACAGGGCCCTGAGATCAGCGCAGAGAGGAGGAGGCACTGACCTGTCACCCTCACACTGTGCTGCAGCAACTCGGGTCTGAGGACACCTCTCTGGAGCCCTGGTGGTCCCATGGAAAGTGAGCACAGCCCTGCAGGATGCACAGCTGAGCCCATGCGTTCCTATCAGCACAGATTGTGTTTGTGTGTTGTATGGATAGCTAGGCTGGGTCATGGTAGGTTTGGATTTAACCTTTACTATAGTAAGGAAATCCAATCTAGATCTAACAGACCATAGCCTGCTCCTATTTACTTAAGTTTAGATACTAAATCTAAATACTATGGCTGGTTAACTGGATTTCAGGGCTGCACACAGGAATAACTCAGGAGGTCACTGAGGTGTGCAGTGGTGCTGCTGAGGATGGAGGCAGTGAGTATTGCTTCCCTGCAGGGAATCCTCCCTGCTCTGTTCTTCACAGGGTGCTGGCAGATTCTCTTGTGAGGAGTCTGAGGTATTCTGCCATCTGCTTCCTACTCTTGCCCAAGTGGTTCTATGCTGCTGAGCTGATGTCTAATGTAATCACTTTGCCTATGTTGACACACCTACCTACAGCCTGGGGGTAAAACAAGTGCTTACCTTGGAAATAAAGGAATTGTTTATAAAAGGACTGTCTCACAACTTCTGGAAGTCCTCAGCAGGTCTGTATTTCCCCTGTGTTGCTCTTGTCTACTCCACACACCTCCTCTTCTCGTTGAATGATAAATGCAGAAGTCTTATTCATCATTCAGTGACGTGGTCTCTTGTTTTGGATGTTGGTCTTTGACAGTGTAAATTGCTAAATTCCTGGTGGAATTTACTGTGATGCAGATTGTGTTCGGTGGCTGCTAGATGAAGGCACGTCACGAAAAAGGTGGATAAATTTTGGATTACAACTCTAATTCTGAGCAGGGTCATTTTCCTAATTACAGGATGGTGAAGCTGAAGACTCCAATGCCCAGGCAAAGGACAAAAAAAAACTACCCAACTGAATAAATAAATCTCTTAAAGAAAAAGATAGTTGTCTGCCAAGAAACTGGATATGGGATGTTGAGAGTGCAGTTCTGGAAAAGATTTAATTGGAGATATACTCCTAAGAATATGTAAATAGTCTTTCAGTTTCTTAACTAAAAGGAGAAACAGATGCCAGCTTAAGATCTGATTGCAAATATGAAAAATACTGGGGCCTCTAAATGTAATTTTAAATATATAATTCGATTCTTATCTGAAGAGGTTGGCCAGTGCTTTCTCCAGTGGGAGGTACGAACCTTTGAGATACATTATACCGCAGACAGTTCGATGGTCTACTTTAAACGCAGTAAGATTCAAACATCTGGATTTCAAATTGTAGTTTAAAATTTTAGGTGGCCTTAAGACAAAGCAGTGAGATGTCAGTTTTGACCATCTTGGCTCTCAGTACTTTGGGACCTACTGATCAGGGTACAGTGCTGTTTAGTTTTTGCATGCCCCAAGAGTAAAGATGTCAGTGATGACAAGTGGAGTTGACTGTTACTTCAGTAATAAGACTTGTTAGATTAATTGAGACAAATAAGTAAATCCATTTTTACTCACTTAATGGCCCAGCAGTGGATGGAATCCTAATCCGTACAGATGAGGGATGACATTTCCATGGGGCTGGGGGTCAGACATTATTTTGGCATATCTTTTGGCCCTTCTTGACTTTGTTAGGAACCATCAGGAAAATACTGAATCATACAGTAGAAATTCATGCTGACAGAAGGGATAGCTCAGTCACTGCCTGACACTGCAGTCTTTCATTTACATGAGGACATGAGATAATTCAACAAAAATTGGTGTATTGCACTATTCCTTCATCATCTGCCAACAGACTGACTCAGGATTTTGTCTCGAGCAACAGCTTCATCTCCAGTTTTACTGAAAGCCAAGACATAAATGATTGTGATGTTTCTGATCCAGTAGGAATGTGTAAGTACCAGAAAATGCAGGCAGCTTTCACTCCACGAGTCACAGGTTCAGGTAGGAGGCTCAGGCTCGGGCTGATTTTCTTCAGTTTGGGTTACAGCAGTAAATCTGAAATTAAACCAAGCTCCCCAGCACAGAGTTTCCAGTGATGCCAGGCTGGATTTATGGTTCTGGGAACAAACCATACAGTTTTGCAGAGATTGTGATGTTGCCATAGAATCATAGACCCAACGAGTCCTACTTCAGTACCTCTGCCTGTCTGAAACTGGGCTGCAGAAAGCCTTTGGACACTCGTCTGGCCTGTGCTTAGGGACCAGGAACAGTGATTCTTCCTCAGCGTCCATTGGAAAGCATTAAGAAAATGAAAATAGAAAAGACGGTCTCCTTTGGTGCGCCCAGAAACAGCCCAGTTGCACTCAGTGTAATGTGGTTGTGGTGCCCATATAATGAAACCAGGTCTTGTACTGAATGTTTCCATTCCTGCAGGATGGAATGCTGCAGAAAAAAAATCACTTCAAAGAACAAGTCTGTACAAAATGATGGGGAAAGGATGAAATCAGTCTGTTTATCTCGTCTTGGGGAAAAGTCTTGGTTTAAGCGCTTCTGCTTCCCCTCGCTGACATCTGTGCCAAACCTCTGTGATGCTGAACACCATAATCCCAGCGTGCTGCTCCGTGCTGCACCGGCCTTCTTGGGATCAGCAAAACATCGTGCCTGGCCAGGAGGGTGCCTGGGCGGGATTTACTTTTGTGGTGACAGTAGCACTGACCTCGGTGTGGGCTGTGACTGGGCCAGCACAGACGGACCGGCACCTCCATGGCAGCTGAAAGCATCACCTCTGCCTCTGCTGTCTGCCTCAGTGCTCGGATCTCCCACACGGCCCTGGAACGCGCCTCTTGTCTGCTACCCGGCCGGCTAGGGAAGTTTTGAAAAGGTTTAATTTAGCTCTCATTTGAGTCCCTTTGCGCTGCCAAAAAATCTGAACTTTGGTTCCAAGCTGAGCTTAGGAATCCTGGTTCCCAAGAGAAAAGAGGAGGAGAGGCCAGGGGAGAAAAAGGCAGGCGTTTTAAAGGAAAGCCAAAGAGATGATACCAGATAAATGCATATATTTCTCTGTTTAAAGGGCAGTTTTTGCTCTCATGTGCCCGATGCTATGGGAGGAAGTCACCAGCTCCAAAATTTGGGGTCACAGCGACACTCTGTGGCCACCATCACCACATCACCACCAGCCTTCTGCCTTCATCTCCGCGTGTAGGTGTCCGTGAGCCCAGCCTCTGCTCTAGGAGCACCAGCACAGACCTGCAGTGGGTGCTGGGCAGAATCAAGGCCAATGCTTGCCAGACAACCCATGGACCGCCGCCCTGCCTGGTGTAAACCACATCCAGCCAGCTGAAATCAGTACAGCATTGGTAGACGTTGTTATTGGATGTTGGTGCCATGCATGGAGCCCCAAGTCCTGTCTCATGTGGATGCACAAGAACCTCTGTTCCCATGTGGAAAAGCTCTTTTACTTATGGGGAAAAGATCTTGATAACCCGATCTAAGCTTCCCTTAAGGACTCAGGCATCAGGAAGCAAACAGGAAGGGAATAAAATCCAGTGAATTTTCTGATGCATGTTAAGACTTTTAAAATAGCTTCATTATTCTGGAGCTCCTGGTGGCTGCACTGCTAGTTGGGTTGAAATGAAATTGAACAATTCGTGGTGTCTCAGGGTTTGGTCTAAGTAGCCCGAATTCAGTAGCATTGATTCAGAAATAAGTTCTTTCTTTTAAAAGGATATATATTAAAAGCTACATATGCCATTTCCTGGTAATCTTCCCGTGTTAGACTGCTTTCCCTCTTTTCAGTGGCATTGCTACACCTAGCCACCTAAGTAGAACTTGGAGAAGCTTTGATCTTCTCACTAGATCCAATCAATAGTCCAAATTCTTGAATTTATACCTAATTAATAGAGTTTTTGCTGCCATTCCAATAATTAGACAAAGCAAGACACTGTGTGTACAGGTAAGAAGCAGTGATACAAAGCAGCAGCCACAGAGACCACACGTGCAGAAGGGTTCCATCAGGCTGTGCCATCTCTCATGGGCAGTTTAAGAGCCAGACATCATGGAGACTTCTCAGAAGATCAGCAATGGGACGTTTGCAGTGATCTTGCTGACCTCAGATGTCAAACATAGTCTGGTTAACACACCAAGCAGCGTCAGCTTTTTCCAATACTAATACCCTGAGGGCTCAGTTCATCATTTGCTCAGCAGTCATTGGGACTACTGGCAGACGGAAGGGCTGCAGGAGTGGCCACTGGAAGTATAAAAAGGGTGATTTCTCCAAAAGGATTTCTGTATGAAACATAGATAACAAGGATGCGATTCAAGAATTCTAGAAATATCGTTTATAAACTTTCAGTATTGCTATAATATACCAAGTTTTGAGTTTACACTTCAGCTGAGGACTGTGAGCATCACTATGTCCTGCCTTCCTATCCAGTGTGCTAACCATAGTGCTGCCCAACACTGAAAACCCGCAAGCTGTTGTGTGCACATTACGTGCAAAGCACGGTGACTCCTCCCTTGCCTTACTCCTCATTGATTCATTTCTGCAAAGTCATTGTAAATCGCCGTCATTCTGATCTATCTCAGCCTCCCATTTCATTCACACTGCTTTGCACATCTTGACTAAAAGCGCTGTCACACCTGATTAAAGCTAGGTGGGTGAGAAGAGAGTTGGGTTCAAGTGTAGCTGAACATCTGAAACACATGCAGCGGGCCCGATCCTGAGCATTTCAGCAAGGGTGTTACTCTGTATCTGCTGAAGACATAGCTTCTGTGTTTTGATTAGCTTCTGAAAGGCCTGGGAATATAATATGCTGGGAATTCTTCACAGGCTGTTTTTCCATTAGAACTGGCTGCCGCCTGCTTACGAGGCTGTCTGACATCAGGTATATCTTTCCTAGGAAGTCTCCATTATCTGATACTGGTATTATTTTTGTGCCAGTGATTGAATTAAACTATTCTGTTCTTATTTCAAAATGAAACTTTTCTAATGTAAAAGCCATGCATGGGGAATATCCCTTATTTCAGGTGGCTAAAGATGCTTCCTTTTGTTTTAACCAAATCAACCTAAAAATTGAAACAGTTTCCACAGTCGAGACCTATTCCAGAGGAGCTCACAACTTACCCACAGCAAGCTGATCAGGCGGCCATCGGGGGCAGCGGCAGCAAATACTGACCTCAGCCACACTGCTCTAAACTTGGAGTTACACAGCAAGAGGTGAAGGAAGCACTTCAGTCACCTCCTGGTGCAGGTCGCAGCCCACAGCTGCCCAGCAGCAGCGCTGGTTGCAGGCAGATGAAATTCCCCATGTCTGTAAGCTGGCACCTCGCACAGCTCCAGCTGTGACTTCAGCAGCAAGATGTGTTTGGGGAGGGTTTCTGCCACTGGCTAGAGCTGGGGAGAGACTGATGAGGTGTTATGCTGAGACACCTCGAAAGAGCTGATTTTTGGAAATCCTCAAACTATCAGGCTGTTCTTAGGGCTGACTGAAGTCAGGGAGCCCAGAACAGGCACGCAACATCACCAGTCCCTTTTAAAAAGCATCAGTCTTCATCTGTCTAGCAGACGGGCTGGGAAATCAGGCTAATGCAGAAATACTAGCTGTGAAAAGCCTTGAAAGTTCTACAAGCCTAAAACATGTACTTATTGGTCTGTGAAATCTGTATGTGTTGTGCAGAATTTCTTCTTCCTCAGAGCAGTAGAACATGCTGTACTGCAGCTGTCATCCCCAAGACACTGCTAACGATGCTCTATTTACAAATAGTTATTAGGAAAAGCCAACTATCTCTTGCAGTTGTGGTACTCAGCCAGCCTGCCTACTCACCTCAGCAGAACTGCTGCTGGCTGTGATGTGCTGCTTTTAAGGATGAGAAGGAAAATAGTTTTGATAATGGTGCAAACTTGGAAAATGGTTCTGTTCATTTTGAAAGTACTGAGCCTTGGGTTGTTTAGGAGCCAGTCCAAATCAGTTTAAGCCACTCGCAAAGATTACTTTCAGGCATTGCTCTCAATGTTATCTCCTAACAGGACTAGTTAACATCAGCGAGATAGTTTATCAACTCTGACATCACCTTGCAGTCACAGACCGTGCAAACAGAGGCTCCTGTGGAAGCACACAGTGACTGTGACACGTTAATGGGGCTGAGGCGCACTGATAGTCCGCCGCTGGGAACCCAACACACTGTGATACATTTATTCAGGAGCTGAAATTTTTTTCATTTCTCTCACCTCCTCCCGCTGGTCCTACCCATGAATAGCAGCACGAGAGTCTGATGAGGATGTAAAAATGAATGTCCTGGCTTTGGGAGGCAGAATCACTCTACCCATCTGTGATGATAGTAACATTCGCTCAGAACGGCGGCAATGGGCGGCATTATGATGTCAGGGGGATCCGAGCCAAGGGTGGTTTTCTGAACGGAGACTCTGCATGAATCTCCCCAGACTGCCCAGCAGTCAAGGAGATTATATTCTCAACTGTTAAAGCTGTTTACACATACCAGCCAGCACTGACTGCCTCTTTGTGGCAAGTTGTTTACATGAATTTATTTTGGGAAAATTCCATTAGACGGGACCAAGATTTCTTCATAAATCATTGAATTTAGCTTGTGTACTGATAAAATCTGGTAGTCGTTTATTCTTCTAAGCAGTGCTTAGTTTTGAGTGTTCGTTACTTGTGAGGGGCAACTTGCATGGGTAATATAAAAAATAATGCATCACCTATGGCTGTTTTCAGCAGTGGATATTTTACTCTGCTGGGAAAAAGCGTATTCCAAAAGGATCCTCCTTCCCCATTCATCTAATAAAACAAAGGGCTCATTAACTGGAGTCACAGACCTAATGTATGCTCTGAACTTTGCTAATTTAGCCAGCAAAAATCTCCCAGTGAGACACTGAAACCACTTTGAAAATGGTCCCACAGCTCTGTTTGCAGAAGGCTGTGTTAGCCGCGTCCCCCATAGCAGTGGGGATCTGGCATGAGATATTCGTGCTACTGCAATGCTCAGTTCTTAATCAAAAGAGAATCGATGCTGCTGGACTGCAGTGTCCCACTTTCCTGCATTACAGAGCGAGTTTCCACACTGTGCCGTTTACAGAGCCGTGGGAGGGATACAGCTGGAGTCTGAGAGAACATGAAATGAATGCCTTAGCGTGGAAGGGAGACGGATTCTTCAGATAATGATAGGTGCTCACTTTGCAGTTTCAGGTGGGTGCATAAAACATTCACCTGAAAAAATCTTGCTCTTAAAATTCTGTAATTGCTAAAACATCTGATTGGTGACTTTACTACCATTTGTTGCAGGACCATTCGTACGACGACAGATGATTGCTATAAAAATCCCATTTTATAAAAGGCCCCCGAAAACAAAGCTGTCAGTTTTAGTACAAAGTTCTGACACACTCAGACTTGGAGGTTGGGTTGTTTCAATACAGGCAAACGGACCAAGGTCAGATTCTTTGTCAGTAGAACTTTGTTATAATTAACTGCCTGCCTCAGTTTACACAAAGATGGAATTTGACACCTTGCCATCAAATGGAAGGTGGCTTTTCATCCTCTGCATCCACACAGACATATTAATCCAACACTGAGGTTTGGCATCATCTCTAATTTTATATAGCACATTTCTTCTCCAAGTGCCTCACAAATATCACTCAAATGCAGCCATGTCTGTCTGGGAGGGAAGTTAGAAACATTCCACAATGAGCACCAAAGAAGGCAACTCAACGCCTCCTTTTATTAAAAATAACATTAATTCAGAGAACCACAGTTTCAATTGTGTTGGAAATATTCAGTCACTCAGACTAAATGGTATGAAACTCAGTTAATGAGGTGTTTAGTTGCTCCTTCCAGAATCTCTACCTCTGCTTCAGGCAGTCTCTGTGTGTCAGGGATGGTTCTGGATCTTAACCCTGAATTAATAATTTGCACAGAAGAGATAATCCTCAGAAGATTTCTTATTGCAATGTCTTGTTCCCATGAAGACAAACTGATGGTGCCTTGTGAAAAGGAGGCTCTTTCCACTGACGTTAAATGATGACAAACAGTTGGCAGCAGTGCTCAAACATGGGGAATGTTTCTTTATAGAATACCTTGGGCATATTTGGTGTTGCTGAATTTCTTGTTCCACCAGGTGCTGCCTTCACCTTCACCAAAGAAGTTCTTGTATATCACTATTGGGAACCAGGTAACCGATGTTCTGGGGTGTCAAGATAAAGGAAGAAACACAAAAACCTGCCTTCTGATAATAACGAAGAGTCTGATGACACTGGTGGTTCATAAGTTGGTCTCTGGGTTAATTCCATCTTCACTGCAAAAGGATGTAAAGTTAACAAGGGGAAGCAAGTTCTGTTTGTGCAGGTCCTGGTGGAGGCATTCCCCTTGCCTGACTGCAAGCTGCCTCACCACTGCTGATGTTCAGAGTGCCTCCCTGTGCACACAGCAGCTTTATCTTCCAGCCTGCATCCTGAAGGACTCAGCAGCAAAATGCACAGAAAAAGGCTGCTTCCCAGCCAGTTCTCCCTGAGCAATGCTTGTTCATCCCAAGCAGCTTTAAGAGCTCATCAGCCACATCTAAGCCTCTGAACCTCCCCAAAAGAACAGATGCTGCTGAGGCCAAGAGCTGGGTGCAAACTGGGCCCCAAGAGCACACTTCCTGCTTTGCCTTCTCTTGACACAATGTGGGAAGCCCCTGAGTAGCAACAAATGTGGGCCCAAGCAGTTACTTCATTTTTTTCTCTCCTTTTTATTGATTGTTTGCTTTCGAAAAAGAAAAAGAAAAAAAAAAAGATTGGCAAATTCAGTGATCATGAAAGCCCTGGATGGATCCAGATGTAGTGTGGGCAGGATTTGCGTGAGTGCCTCCACAGAGCTCTGCCAATGCACTTTTGTCCCAGCCAATTCCTTCTTTCTGTTCCAAACCTTGGCCTCTCCCATGCAGACAGTACCAAGTCAGGAAGAACTGAGACGTATTATTAGGTGGTTTTGAGCTGTGGATTCTTGCCTACAGAAAATGCTTTGCTTGCTTTCTCCCCTGACCAGATGCAGAGCTTATGCTAGGCTTCCAGAGGCGGAAAGCGGAGCGGTACTAAATGTGACTAATATGGAAAGGAAATGGTGAAGAAGGGCCATATTCACACCACTCACCCAAATATGCCCTGTGGTGAGGGCCGTGCCGTGGGAGTTCCAGGAGGTGATGCGCTTTCTAAAACATTATGCAATGATGTGGCTCCAGTCTGTCTTGGGAATAGGATTCCCCTTGCTGGCAGAATGTGGAGACCGCTGCCTTCATTTAGGCTGCTGAGCTGCGTCCATCTCCGTGGTGCCCAGACCCTTGGCTATGGGCAGAGCGTGCTGTGTGCTCCTGCGTGCAGAGGACGATGATGCTGGCTGTAGCCTGCCCCAGCAGGTGGGGGCTGCTCTGAGCCCAGCAGCTCCCCGTGCCCAGCGCTGGGTTGCCCCATCAGGAGCTGGGAAGCTCAGGGGCAGTGCGTCCACAGAGCAGGGCAAAGGGCTGGAGGTTGAACAGCCTGGGTTCTGCCTGGCTCTGCCAGGTTTTCTATGCGACTTTGGGAAAGCTTCTTGGCATGTCTGTTTCTCTTCACCTCCTTTGCTTTCTGCGTGATCCTTAGGGTAACTGCATGGACGGGAGGGGGATACTGTGTTATAAATGATGAGGCATTAAAGATCCTGTGCTCCGTGGTGGGAAATCTCCCACTGAAATGAGTAAGTGCAGAGACTGGGACGGCTTTGATGTTTAGCCCAATAGACAGCAACTTTTAACTGATCAAAATTACAAGATTAGGGAAAACTTGAGCTTCCTAAGAACAACCAAAGTAAAGATAAATAATTAGAGGAAAGCTATCTATCAAGTGAAATACAGAACTCACAGAAAACAGCTTCCCCCATGGCTAACAGCATGGGCTATAAAATAGATTTTTTTTTCCCTTCACAAATCATTTAAACATAAGTAAGAAATCAGTAGCTCCCTCTTCAGAAGCACCCTAAGGAATAAAAATGCAGTGAATCATGGGTACTTTATTACTGGCCTGTGTGTCTATCTGATGGCAAGCATCAATGGCTTCCCTTACACAGGGTGCCCAGGGGGATAGAAGAATGTGGGGAATAGCTTACTAGGTTCTGTGTCTGTCTAGTGGCAGAAGTCCATGTTTTCTTATAGAAGACACTGCGGTAATGCATGGGCAGCATTTCAGTGTGTGCCTGGATTTCTGGTGGCAAATCATAAAGTGGGATTGAAATGTTCCCACTCCCAGAGCTCCTGCTTCGCCAGCTCGGTGTGGCTCCCGAGCTCAGACCTGTGCACAGAGGCAGAAGCTGTGTCATGCAGGCCTGTAAGGGTAGCCAAGGACAAGCATTGAAAGAGGGAGAATGTAGGGGAGGATGGGAGGAATATCCAGAGCTTATTAATGAGAACAGATACTGCAGTAGGATTCTATACTGCCTTATGGGGAAGGCACACAGGATCCTCCCAGGCAGTGGCTGACGCTGCTCAGGATGGAGGTCGGTAAGGCATGAAGCGCAGATGCTGCCTTCCACGTGCATCTGACCCCAGGCAGTGGTGTGGGCTCCCTGCATCACCCAAGGCTCTCAGTTGCAATGCTTCCTATAGGAAGGGCCACATCTGCACCACAGACCCAAGGAAGGAGTAAAGACACTCAGGCTAGCCTTAAATGCGCTGCTGAGGACTGAGCAGTCTGGTCTAACTTAGCCTAGCAACAGGCTGGATAAATTGGCCTAATTAATTTGTGCTAATTCTGCCTGTCTCCTGCTGGACTCACGTCAGTGTGAGCGAGGTGGGCTGAGGATGGCTCTCGTGTCTCTGCTTTGCATCGCGGCGTGACACGCAGACATGCACCAAGCCTTGATTTAAAGGCTGTCACAGGAATCTTGTTCGTCCCTAGATAAGATACCGCAGTGATTAATTGCCCTCATTGTTAAAATTGTGCGTGTTATTTATTAGTAGATGCAGTCTCTGATGTTGACATTCTGTTCTTAAAGGGAAAGGGCTTCTAACAACCATGGCTGGTGCCATGAACCTCTTGGCTGCTTCTGAATATTGCTTTCTTCTGATAATAACAGTGCTCCAAGATCTAAGCAGGAATAGCTGTTTGCTCCTTGGTTTGGTTCACACTTCTGTTCATCATTTCCTTATAGAAAAAAACGCGATTTAAAAAACAAGCCATATAAAATTTTGTTTCTCTAGTGATTTATTTTATTTTCATGGTGTCTGGAGACATGATGTACTCCCATGCTCTGAGTGCTTATTACCGTTTTGCCTGGCTGTTTCTTGTGGAAAATCATAAAAATATTTGGTGAGCAGAAGAGAGAAGCTAAGTGCTTTGGTGGTCTGATCAGGGAGGGTATTTTGAAAGACTGCAAGTTTTGTTTTGAATGAAGTGACTAGCTGTATCTTTTATTGATGGCAGAGACGCGCTGAATTGCAGCAGAGCTCTGTATTTTTCTTCTAAATCATTCTTTTCATTTAGACTGTTTGAATGTTTTGCATGAAACTCCTAACTGGTATGTTTTCAGTTTAAACTACTTCTGGTGTTTTGGTGAAGGTAAATAAGCATCCTGACAAGGCAACCCTCAGAGCAGGCCGGTAGCCAAGACCAGCTGAAATTTAATAGGACAGTTAGAGGTTGAATAATTTCCACTGTCACACAAGTCTGGGAGACATGGGCAGTGGGGCTGAGTCAGAGGGTGGAAGTCAGGGAAGTCAGCCCCAAAAGGCCTTGGCTCGGGCCGGTGGGAGAGCTGGTGAGCACAGAGAGAGCAGCTGCCCCAGGAAGCCTGTGAGTAACTGCTGGGGGGTGAAAGGCTGCAGTCAAATCAGGGCAGAAGTTCTCTGCTCTGTCATGGAGAGCATTCAGCTTATAGGAATTAGGGGTAACTCTTCAGTGAAAGTGCTTGTTAACTCAGGATTAACAAGTATGTCCTCTTAGAAAACCAAATTTTCTTCGATTTTTAGTGCTTTCAGCCTGCACTACTATTGAAAAAAATAACAGTTCAGAGCATCAATAAATATTTCTTAATCAGTGTGAGAAACTTGAGAAGAGCTTTCACTGGTATTAAGAATTACACTGGGACAAACTGAGCTGAAAATATTCAGTTGCTCAAAATCAAATGAACTCCTACAAGAGTAAAAGCAGGATTCAAAGGCAAAAAAATAATATTCACTATAAACACTCAGCACCGTGGCTGCTTTCACACTGGCTGATAAAACATTTTTAAAGATGGCAGTTTTATAAATAGTCCGAAGTCTCTTGCAGGCCAGGCATGGAATTATTTCTCTTACCAGCATCGGCACTGCTGTCATTACTACAGGGACCTAAAATAGCTTTGTGCAGCTTCTTGAAGACCTGCAGGAGTCCTTGCACCTCAACACGTCCTGATTTATTCTGCTTTTATGATTCCTGCAGAAGTATTGCCTAACTTGTAACTGAGTGCCTGGAGAGCTCAGCTGCTGCCGCCCGGGGAGTGGAGCTGGGAGTGAAATCTGCCCTTTCCCAAAGCATCAGCAATGCCATCTGCAGGGCAGCCATTACCACAGTTCTGGGGTCAGACGGCACAGTGCAGTCATGCTGTGGAACAAATGGTCAGAATCACCAAGGAATTCTGCTTGGGGAATATTTTGCCCTCCTTACGTTAAAAGGAATGGGTGCGGGAAAGGTTGGTTTGGTGCCTTCCTGTTGGAAATGGCAAAGGTATAATGATGGAGCAGCTAAGTGAGTCCCTTGCAAGAATTCATTTTATTTCTTGCAAGGGATCTAAGTGAGTGCAGATGTAAATGGATTTTTTCTGGTAACTTTGATTTCACAGTAGGTCGTGGTATCAGGCCAGAATTTCTGCTGGAAAGAATGATGGGGGCAGTCAGAACAGTATTCTGTTCCTAAGTCTTCATGCATGGGCTTGAAATTAGCATTTCCTTCATTATGGATCTATTATCAGCACTAATTAACGACATAGGTCTATGAGAAGAGCCACTTATCAGGTGTAGATGCACTGGGAAGCCAATGAAGGCCCGAATTACCAGCATTAACCCCTCAGCACTTATCCTTGTGCAGCGCTGCATTCCCATGTCCTCCCATCAGCTCCCCACACATCAGGGCTGAATTCTGGGTCAACAGGTGGTGTCTTTTCTCCTGACTTGGCTTTCAAAGCCAGTTTCTGTTTGCATTGGACATTACAAATAAACACTGCTCTGAACCAATTATTTTTGCATATATATTCTTATCAGCCATGAACTAGTTACACTGGTGATATGTACAGGAACTGTTTAACCCTAGGCTTTGACCTAGTCTAGCATCAGAATGAATATACCTTTTCTTTCCCTAGACCTTGCATTGCAGACTGTCAGCTGGTTCAGGGCAGCAGTGGTCTAACTCTTTCCACAAAGTGATTTGAAGAGAATTGCATAAGGAACCTGAAATTCCAGGCTGGAAGCTCAAAACTTCATGTATCTGCCAGCTCCAGCTCAGAAAGAAGATATCTTGGGTAAGGCAGAAAACCTGTGCAATACACAGACAATATTCTGGATGGGTCAGTATTGTTCATCAGCACCTTTTTCCTGAAGTCCACACTTTGTATCTCTAGTTAATGTATATGCATGCACGTATACACATGTTTTGATTTACTACTTCATTTAACTTCTCTGTGCTAAGAAAAATACTAAAGTTTAATTCGGAACACCATAAAGCTTTTTTTTGCTGCAGTGTCTGCCTCCTGATTCCATGAGAACATGTCATGTGAAAGAACCTATTCAAAATCCATTGCATTCCCGTCCTTTTAATTTATGCAGTCAGACTCACGCTGTAACTTCACATATCAGTTCTTGTCTGCTCTTGAGTTCATTTCTTTCATAGCAGACAGAGCTGCTGAAGTGCTGCATACATGCTGGCTTCCTTACAGTGGAATGATATTGTCCCTAGGTGTGTTTCCTTCTAATTGCCACAGATCCTTCCAAAAATTCTGGCAGAGCACGAGGCACATCACAGGTTTAGCAAATGTGAGACTATCAGATGATAAAAGCCTGTTTGTGCTGCTCACTCAGCAGCAGCAATAGCCGATTCTTCACGTGCCCAAAGTGAAATTAAGGGGGCTCTCAGAGAGGCTGTGGTTACACGGCCGCTTTCATCTGGCATAAATCTGGCTGCAGCTGGAGGAGCAGTGCTGGGCTCTCTCCTCCTTCCTCTGCACCAAGCCATCTCTCTTGCCTGCTTTTGTCCAGCACTGCAGTTTGCATGGCTGTACAATGAGCAGGACCACGAACCTGAGCAAAGTGAATATCAACTAAGAAAAAAAACAACCAAAAAGAGTACAGGTAATTCCTTTATTGGAGTAGTGCAGCGACATGAATGCATGTGCTGGTGTCAGAAAGTGCAGAAATGAGCATCTGTGGGAAGAGGAATGGAAGAACTGCTTTTTCAGTAGCATTGAAGGATACTCTGATAGACCAGCAGCGTCTGAGCCACACAGATGAGGCTATCCAGGCAGGCAGCAAACTTCTTGCACTGCTGGGTAACTCCTCTGCTGTAGTGCTGTTCCTCAGCACCTTGTCCTGGGAATCCTCTCTGCACCCCTTCAGTGGTGAACAAAGTTATCTGTGCTGCCTTCTTTCTCAGTAACCAATTCCTACCATCCCCCAGCAGTACTACTCCCAGCATGTCAAATTCATTCAAATCCCTTGTTTGTTCTCATTTTTTCCTCTTTACCACAATGTGCATGCTATCCCAAACGTTCCAGAGACCAGTCAACCGAAGAATAACAAGGTATTTTTCCAAATTACCTAAACAATGAGTATTTCAGTTCTGTAACATAGCCCAATTCCCAATTCAGTGAAATGTTGTCCTAGTTCTACTGGACCAACCTGGGGCAACACGCAGCACATGGCTGAGTTATCCCAGCAGCAAAGCAGCGCTTCAGTTGTGGCTCCTGGGTTTCCTCCTTTCCAAAAGAAGCAATCCATGTTCACATTGTGCTTGGCTCCGGCTGCGCTCCCCTCCTTGCCGCCTGGCTGCCTCGGTGCACGAGGGATGCCAAACCAGAATTCCTCTGCTCCCCTTCCCAGCCCACCCGATCCCCACCCGTCTGTGTGGGAACAGGGAGGGCCAGGGCTGACCTGCGGCACCAGCAGCCACGGGAAGAGGGGAAAGGGAAAAGTCCTGCTCCCAAACAGCCCCACGATGGGAACGGTCTCCTGCCCGCTAAGACTGGGCAGGTCCAGGCCCATGACAGTAACAGCATTTGTAGCATCTGTAACTTTTTCTTTAATATTATATATAACTGTAAAAAATCCTTGCGTATGGCACATTAGCACAAGAGCAGTGATGTGCTGACAAAGAGGAGCTTTAAACCCAGTAACAGGACAGAAAAATGCAGACTGGTCCTGGAAAGACATCTATCTTCCAGGCCGGTGTTTTGCACCTTTGCTCATCTTGTCTTGGTTTTAGCACAGAGCTTAGGACAACAAGTGCTGCTTCAAAGCACCAGTTCTCTGGTACAAAGCAGCCCGACAAAATGCAGATTTCAGCATCCTCTGGGCCTAATTCCCAGAAACCTACAGTCTAATGAAAAACAATCCCAAAAGGGGCAGGTGAGGTGTCTGTGAGCTAGAATTGTGGTCTGGAAGCATTACATTGATCTATCTCAAGGTCCAGGATCCCTGTGGTAGCTGCTGGTGTGAGCGAGCTCTCACTGCCTGTAGGACAGCCTCACATGCCTGCTTTCAGACACACCAGCTCCCACTAAAGAAACAGAACAGCTGTAAAGCTCCCCAGAACGGTGACCAGTTTCAGTCACAATGCAGACTAATAGCAGTTGATATCCATGGCATCAGTGATCTGTCCAGGTTTATGACAAATGAGGGTCTGGCCATTCAACCAAAAATCCCCCGGAGGAAAAAATCATCCTGAAATGAGGTTTTATTTTCAGGTGCAACCTCTGAAATGATTTGCTAAGACTTGCCTTAGGAGTAGAATCGTTGTACTAAAATCCGGTCTCATGCAAGATGCTTGCACTGTTAGAATAAAACTCAAGGTGACAGCAGGCGACAGGCTGACAGCCTTACTGTGACCATGCTCTGAGGTAAATCATACGTGAAGTTTAGCAAAACATTGAAAGAAACGAACTGGAGGTACTTCACAGAATTATCTTCGTAGTTTTAATCAAAACTTGGGGAAAGATTCTTGGCTCTTTCATTTTACACAATTTTAGAAAAAAATATTCTTTTTTTCCTTCTCATTTTGGTAGCTTAAAATTATTTGTTATTCTCTAAACTGATCTGAAACATTCCCTCCCTCTTTTGGAGCTAATTTCCATTTCTTTGACTCAAAAATGGGTTGTGTTTGTATCATCTCCAGGCGGTGCACTCAGGGCACACTGGCTGTGTTACACATCTGGTTTATATCCCCCTCCACTGAGCCACCTCACATCCCAGAATGCCATATTTCTGTGTTGTTGCCATATATCAAAACAGAAAAAGGATGCGCAGGGGAGCTCAGCAGGCACAGCTACATAAGCCAATTAGAACTCAATTTAAAATAGCCACTTCTATTTTAAGCTCTGTTCCTGAATCTTGAAGAAATGATACCAAACTAAAGAATTATGCAACACAATGTAAAGTACATGAGGCAAAAATTGTCAACAAACTCAATATTCCAGGTTTTCTTCTGGAGGAAATTTGGAAGGACT
This sequence comes from Centrocercus urophasianus, assembly GCF_019232065.1. Classification (NCBI taxonomy): domain Eukaryota; kingdom Metazoa; phylum Chordata; class Aves; order Galliformes; family Phasianidae; genus Centrocercus; species Centrocercus urophasianus. The sequence goes on along the minus strand of NW_024884978.1, from coordinate 3,355,911 downwards.
GAAGCCAGCGCAGACCCTGGGGCACTGCTGGGTGTGCCAGGAGATCCTCAGAGCACAGGAGGAGGTAAGGGCACGTACTTCATGCTGCCCTTAGGCTCCTCCATCAGGCAGTCTCACTGTGAACGTCCCACAGACAGGTTTGGTTTGGCCTGGTACAGCAATGGAATGTTTCTCTGGGGTCATCTGTCGCTTTGAACTGGTCTTTACCCAGATCTGCTCAGTGTTTCGGACAGGCACAGTGCCACAGGCCGGGCAGCATTTCAGCCATCTGTGTGCTTCAGGAGCCAATGTGATGTGATGCTGTTTGTGAGGTGGGCAGGCAATGATGACCCAGGTTTGAAAGAAAAAAAAAAAGTCCCTCTGCGTGTCAGACCTGAGCCCCAGCAAGGTGTGACCAGCATGGGGTGGAAGGTGCTGGGAAATGGGGCAGCAGTTGCCCTTTGTGTCCGTCTTTCCATCCAACCATCCCTCCCCCACACAGACGTGCACACCTGCACACACACACACCCAGTTTCACTGTGATTTCCCCAGGATTGAATTAAAGAACAAAGAGCAAAGGCAGGAGGCTGATTCCGCACAGGGCATGGGCCGGCACTCAGCCCGCTCAGAAGCCAGCCTGTTTGTCCCTGCTGGCCTCACCTGATTCAATCACACCACAACCAAAGGTCTTCTGTTTCCAGCCCTAACTCCCTAACTCCTGCCAGAAAGCGTAATTCCTTTTTTTTCTCCCCTTGAGTAGGCACTGAAGCTGGAAGCAAAGACATTTCTGTCTCGTCAGAGCAGGAGAGAATATCTGTTCCAAAATGCTTTTGAAATAGGCACACATTTTGAAATGCACATCAAACTTTATGACACTTCTTTTAGAATAGTGGATTCTATTTTTCTTACATAAACTTTGGTGGAGCAATTTTCCACGTCCGCACACACGCAGACTGCCTTCTTCCTGGGTTTGGGGAGACTGGGTGTCCATTAATTGAGTGGCACACACACTTCTTTAATGTGAGCTTGCATTTTTGGATGCATTACATCTTCAATGTTAGCTTCAGGTCCTTTTGAAATTGTAACTGTAAATAAGAACACGCCGTTTATGGAGCTATTCAGTTAAATGAAAACTCTTACTGCTAATTTAAGCAAAATTAAGGTATTTTATTTGTGCTCAGATCACACAGTCCCTTATTCCACCCTAAAAATCTAAGGAGATTAGAGGTGATGTATTTATAGTTCCTGAGTACCTCAGGCCAGTAACAATCAAAGCAGCGGCACGCAGTGTTTGTGTGATAGCACAGGAGATCAGCAGAGGTTTGTGGGCAGTGACATCTGGTCACGATGCAAATGCAGCAAACGATGTCAGAATGCTAACATTATGGTAAATGCTGAGCTAGATTTTCAGTAACCACGACAATAGTTTGCAGCCTAACCCTGTCGCAGCTGGGTGAGTACAGCCGCTGCAGTCTAAAATCAGCCCGTTCGCCTGCAGAACGTGTCACCACGTTGCGTGGGGAGATGTTTGAACTCTGCTTGCCATAGTAGGACTTGAGTTTTAGCAGAGTATCTTAGGCATTTCAGGAAATGAATTTAAAACAGAGAAAGGGAAATTACCAGCAACAGCACAAGCTGGTACACAGCTAGGATCCTTGTGGTCCTTTTCCACCGATAGTATTCTGTGAGCATCCCTTTCAAAACAGAGTTAGCAGAGGAGCAAAGATGAAAATAAATGAGAGATACATGGGCTTAAATTTGAGCAACAGATAAGGAAAAAGTACCTTTGGTGTCATTTCATTTATTTCCTTGTCTTGTTTAATTTCAAGAGTCATGTTCTAAAAGAACTGAGATAATCCAATTCAATCTTAAAGCTTCAGGTGGGAACAGGAAGGTTTTCTGAGATCATTGTAAACTATTGCACCCACAAGCTATTCTTTACTCAGGTTGGGCTGGACAGCTGTATCTGTTGCAGCCACACACGATGAGTTCTGCAGGCACACACTAACAAATAAATACATTGGCTTACTGGAGGGATTTGGGTTGTTGACTCTATTTTTGTGGCTGTTCACTTTGCCGAAAATCATTGTATTGAAGTGCCTCTTAAGAAATACTTTTAGCTCTCTAAGCCATATTAATATTTAAACTGTTTTCCTCCAGCAGTGCAACAGCTGTGCAGTATGAAATAGAAAACATTTTTCTCCCTTTCCCTGAGCAGCTCTAAAGCATCAAATGGTAAATAGGGAAGAAGGAGGGGAAAAAATAAAAAAGAAAGATTTTGCTTCTGGTACGGCTCTTATATAAACCAGCAGATATCAACCCTCTGCCAAATCCCCTCCAGAGCTATAGATTTGTGTTAACAAAACTTGGTGTAATGCTGAAATGCACCAAATATTCAGGACTCAAAAACAAATTACTCTGGGCAGACAGTGTTCTCAGAAACTTCAGATTCTGCAGCTGGAGTGCTGAAATGCATTCAGATCCATTCACAGTTTAAATGTAAGCTTAGTTTCTATAACTTAAACTACATAAAAAAATCTATTTCCATACATATTTGTATAAACATAAACATCAAGCATAAATATAAATCTACTTCGTTTATTACTTTGTTTCACTCTTGCTTTGATATGAAGTTTGTTGTAGATGTGCTATGAGACGGCAGTTATGGTTTTCACAGCTGAAGAATGTGTGGCCAGCAGGGCTGCCTGCATCCAGCCACAGCCTGCCATGCTGTCCCACTGCCTGCAGCCCAGCCCTCCTTCAAAGCACCCAGAAATATTAGAACTGGAAAAAACAGGGAATGTCACAAGCCTTGGAAGTAGGAGATGGCTGGTAGCAGTTCAGTCCATCCCAGACAGTGCCCTTAATGACAGCCTGCTGGCCCCTTCCTTGTTAGCAAGGAAGTGAGTATATTTACGAGTTACCAAAACTGTATTTAGTGACAACAGAAGAAAATATTTGAGTACCACGCACCGTAGCAACTTCACTCCTGTGGAAGGTTGGAATTCACTGGATGACTTCCATGGGTGAGATGTACTCATGATTTACAGAATGAAGCCCTGAATATTTATTTTCTAATTATATCTTCAGTGATTTATTTTTCAAGCTTAAGGTCTCTGATTATTTTGAATTGTGGTATTTTTGCTGTCTGAGAGTTTCCTCTGCTTTGACCTACTTGAAATGTGATTCACACAATATTGCAGTATGGCCGTAGCTTAAAATAGTAGTAGATAGTATAGAATAATGCAGTGATTGCAGTGTAAAAGAACTTGACTAGAAACAAACCAGGTTTACAGCTGCACAGGATTGTCATGAACAGTATTCCTTACATAGCACTTGGCCACAGGTCTAGCTGGTGTGCGAATGAGTATGAATCCTGAAACCTTCGTTTGCTGTGCAGATGTCCGTCCTTATTTAACCTTGATCACCTGTCCATTGATTCCAGGAAGATTCTGCTTTGTGAACGTAACATTTTGAAAGGTATTTTTTAAGTCATGGCAGTTGTAGAAAGGCGTGGATTCCAACACATCTGACTCGCAGTAGTGCTCTTGGATGGTTTGGGATGCTGCATGAATGGTAAATATATCTGCAGGCTCAGTAAATACTCAGTGGCATGTAACTGAGGTATAAAGAAGTAAATTTTGTACAGGTTGGCCACAGATGCCTTGTTATTTCCTAAATTAAAGAGTCTTCCATTGGACTTATAAATTTATCATAATAGTATCCTTCCACGACTACGGAAACAGCTAATCCGTGTGTGCCATGGCACTAATAAACTGAGGATAAAACTATTTTTGCTGCTGCTCTTGTTGCTGTTGCTTAGTGTTAGTTTTCCTCTTGCACAGTTGTATTTTCCAGAACCTTTATCAGATTCTTTGTGAGGAAAAAAGTGCCCTGCTAATTATGTATAGGTTTGTAAAGCATGTCTTGATAATGGGAGCATAGCAGTAGGGTGTAAACCCTTCTTCTCCTGTTGGTAGATCACCAGCACTGCTCCAAAAGCTTCGTTGCTTCCCAGCACAGTCTGATCTAAAGTAATGGAGTTGAAGGCCATGCTGTTGGACTGAATTTCAGAGCCCTGAATCTTTGTGCATCTGAGATAAAACTTGTACCACTCTACCAGAAAAAGGAGGGAGAGCTCTGCTCTTCTGCCAGAAAAAGTGAGGCCAAACCATGTGCTGCAAAGGGTCTGCAACATCCTAGACAGGATTTATTTGTACAGAAAAGTTTTGCTAATGCTCTATGATGAGAGCATGAAGATTTTCCCTCCCTAGAGGACACCACCTGCCTCTCCAGGTATTTCTGAGCAAAGATGCTGCAGAACTTCATTGGGGTTGGGTGTTCTTCACCCTTTGATGTTCAAAGTACTGGGAGTAAGTGCCTCAGCATAAAAATAGCCATGCTGGTGCTACATAATTACTGTTCCAGCATAACTGTTGAAGATAATATTTTGATAAAATGCAGTTACAATTTTTTAGGCTTCAGGGCCATCCATAATCAATGAAAAGAAATGGGCCCCAGTAGAATGCCTGTTCTGAGAACCTACTTCAGGATGACATGAATCCTGACCTAGAACAAGCAGGTCAGTCCTATCCTTGCTCATTATAAATTTAAGCATGCTTTATTTGTACCTGATCCATTCCTATTACTGCTAAGACTTAGCTTTCATGCTTGCCTCTTTTTCTACACGCAGCAAGCCCTGATTGAGTAAATCACCTGTGACTGATCACCCCCAGACCCTGGTGAGGTTGGAGCCATCTTATGGATACTGCTTGGTGCATTTTCTTCTGAACAGGGAGTGCCATCGTTCTGCACTTCAACCCATCGTTCTGCTGTTGAAGCTGTGCCTCATTCTGCAGCTCAACAGAGGCTGTGAGAACCCTCAGGAATAGGGCTTTCTCTCTTAGGCTTGTTTTTGGCCAAGAGTGAAACTGTCCTACCAAAACATGAACAGTCTGCTAGGTGAATTGAATAAATCATCTATACTAGGCCTATAATCTCAAATAACCAGGACAGACTCTTATCCTGCAAGTAATTATGTGTCAATAATTCTTCTCATCTGCTTAAGGTATATTGCTGACCATGAAACTATTCCTGTGCAGTCTACAGGAAGCATACAGAGGCGTATCCTGATTGCACTGGGCTCTGTTGGTGTCCAGGTATTCTGTGGGCTGGTTTCTGGTCTCATTTTTATAGGCAGATAATCTGAGTCCCACCAAAACAGCTCGAGGGCAAAGCTCTAAGCCAACTATATTCTGAACATTTGGAGCACGTTGCTGAATACATTTTTTGGAGCCACTCACTGGTTTCTCTTTATTCTGAAAAATCCAAAATTAAGCAACATTATGCCCCTCTTGCTCTGTCTTGGGTCGAAGATCTCCTGTGTTTAAGGTTGGCTCACTCAGATGAATAGTTACATGTAGGATTCTCATGTTGTATGATTGTGCAAAAAGATTAATGTCTAAATGAATCCTTAGAGCCAAATACCCCCAAATCTGGAAAAACTGTACTTCAGCTGACCAACACTCATTGAAATGTCCTGGAGCAAAAAAAAGAAAACAAAAATGAAAGCAGGAAGTACTGAGATGAGCTTAGGATTTGAAGTAGCACTGATGATTCAGGCTTTTGGTTTCGCCTCGAGCCTGCAGTGCACTGCACTGGATTGCCTATGTGCTAGAATAAGGGTGATTGTATGAGCTCCAAGTTCATTAAAGCTTTTCTGCTTTTTACTGTTATTCACTTTAGTGCACATCTCTCCTCCCAGACCTGAAAAAGGATTAAAATGCCAAAAAGGAGACATATCGCTCAGCAATTCTAATCACATACCAGAAATCTCAAGACACACGGTTCTCACAAGATTTTCTACCCTTTGTAGGCCATAAAAGGCTCAGATAACCTTCTGATGTCCAATCTGATCTCTTTAGTCATTTTAAAATTGTTTTTTTTTACTGAGAAACTAAGCTAGATTCCTACTGCAGTGATTGCATTCGATCAATCTGATTTCCCTCCCGTTTCAGAATTTGTTTTTGTATTCATTCATTAAGACAGAGAAACAGAAGCCTTAATTCCAAACCAGATTCTGACATCCAAAACAAGGCTCTAACTAGTTGTAAAACAAAAAGAAAAAAGAAAAAAAGAAGGTTTTGCAGGGAAGCATTTTCATACACACGATTTGATTTGAGGTTGTCATCTGCATTTGCTGTCCTTCACTCCTTCATGTTCACATTTCAGAAATACTGGAGGGAAGCAGTTCTGTCACTGTAGATAGAAGAGTATACTGACCTGTTTGGCCTCCGTGTATCATCTAACCTACAAACAGACAAATTGCATTTTGCATTCTGTGTTACCTTCACCACTGTGAAAGTGGATTTCAAGTGAAGGAAGTGATCGATTTGCTTTCAGTGGCATTTCTGGGAATTCCAGTCTTAGTAATTAAGTACCTCTGATGCATGTTCTCTGAAAGGTAAGGCAGTCTGCTAGAAATAAACCATTAGTTGAACTGCCACGTTGTTAGTGGCAATATGATAGCTACTTCATGTCGTATTGATCAGGTTTTTGAGTAAGTCTTTCCATCTCGGCCTTGCTGAAGAAAGCGATGCATTCCGAACTCACAGCCTTTTCTTCTCCCTGAATTGTTGCATACTTAAATTGCAGTTGATATTATTTATCCACCCTGTTTATAGAGGGGTGATACATTTCAGACACAGACTCTGGGCACAGACTGATTTTTCAGTGCTGGTTTGTACAGCACCTAACACATAGTCTCCTAAGCTACTAGAGATAATAAATGTTGCAAGATAATGTCGTGCCACAAAGGGAGAAGCTGTTACCGTGCAGTGAGTCTGCAGCTTTCAGTCTGGGGCTACTGAAGGCTGATCAAATGGGATCCACTCTGCGAGTGAAGAACCTCTGCCAGTGCACAGAACCCATCCCACTGTCTGTGTTTGAATCAGTCCCACACCTCTAGCATGTGAAACTTTCAACCATTTCCTTCTATGATGTAACAGGGTGCACCCACATAAGCAGGCAGATACTGCATTAAAATCCACATCCACTGCAATCTTGGATCCAAAGGGGAAAAATAATAGCCGTTTTCTAAAGGTCTTCTTTTCTCCTATTTAGGGGTGACTTTTAATTTCAGTCATCTGAGCTGAATATTTTGAGAAAAGAAGATAAAAAAAAAAACACAACAGGAGAGGAGAAGGAGGGATGCGAAAATATCTTGAGACAAACGTCCGTTGTGGGCTGCGGTGCAGTTTGTATGCGGAAACACTGGCATCTAGTGGTCAGTTCTGCACATGAGAGGTGACGATGTTACCAGGCGCAGTGAATGTGGAACAGGCAGTGGTTAAAGCTAATGACACCTCTGTCTTTCTTAGGTGAAAGATCTTCCCAAGTCTTGCAGTTCTTTTCTGTAAAAGCATTTGAAAATCGGCTGTTCTGCCACCTTTCCCATCTCCAGCATACAGCTTGCAGAACACTTCTTTATTTTTCTTTATATTAAGCCTTCTATGGCTGTCCTGTTCAGCTCTATTGGCCTACTGTTCTACAGATCATCAAAAACCTTCACCCAGTGGGAAAGCTAATGGTTTGCATGCATGTATGGTTTGCATGCATGTACTGAAGCCTATCGTTTTCCTCTAGATTTTAGATATGGGCAAAAATAAACCCCTAACTGCTCCCAGAATGTACTTGTTTTGTTCAACTTCAGATGTGTGTGAGCAGAGTGTGCCTCTAAAGGAAATATCTGTATAGAGGAAGAGAACAAAATCAAAGTGGAGCAGCCATGCTGAAGGACTTTGGAAAAAGCTTAATTACATCATTTATGTAGTTAGAACTAAATATAATGTTTCTGCAGTGTTCACCTTTTATGCTGAAAAAAGTAAGAGTTTTTTCAGGGTCTAAAAAGCCTGAAGTTCTCATGTTCTTGCCTTCTTTCTCTTTAGACTGCAGTGTTTGCCAGTGCTGAGTAAACTTCCAATACTCTGCTGTACTCTGCTGGCCCTCCTCTTCTTTGGCACTCTCTCAGCTGGGTTAAAGGGTGCTTCTCTGTTTTACTTGCAGGGCACAAAAATTATTTTGTGTGAATGGAAGACGTGGCTTCTTGAATCAGTTTGCATTAGGATTAGCTCCGTGTTACTGAGGTAGACCTAGCAGCTCCCACTTAACCCCACTAATTATCTAACCTGTGACTGGATGTAAGTAAGTAGGAGTTCTGTTATTTCAGAGATGTACTTAAATTTCAGTGGGGGGAAATTGGCACAACTGGGATCACTGTGATTTTTTTTAATTAAGCAAGAGAAATCAAAGCCAAGATTTCATCCAGTGACATTAAGAGTATTATGAATGGAGGCAGTAGCAACCTCATTGCACTTTGTCACACTCCCAGATTTAATCTGTGATTCTATCTTGACTGCTGGGGACAGTAAGCCTTTGATGCTTTGAGATTTAAATTATTTCCATGGAGTCATCCAAGGGAGTCATCTTACTGGAAGGAAAGTGTATTAGCACTGTTGTGCTATTTGAGCCTAATAAATGCTCTGATGATGCAGTAATGTTATCTTCATCAGATTGCTTTTAATTTAGCTACCCGTCATCGGGGTCTCAGTGTGACTGCAGTGAAGCTAAGCTGTTAGCTGAGTCTGTCCATAACTAATTCTATTGCTGTTACAAATCATGACTGTTAGGTCAGAGCAGTTGAGACTTCTCTCGTGATGTTCAGCAGATATCATCTGTTTACCATCCAATTGTACAAGATATTCTGTACCAAGCCATGAGTTAGAAAGGCACACAGGCAGAAGGGGGATGGCTGGATACATGTGGCTGATCTGAGAATGAAAAGGAGTGGGAAAAGATTTGCTGTGAAACCACAGAGTGATTAGACTGCCCCTTCCCTCCCACCTGCTGAACGTAGAAAGCCCTCACACTGAAATGCTTGCAATGCAAAAAGAAATCACTTTGCAATCCTGAGCCTCACTTCCAGTAATCTTTTTTAGCACATATTGTCAAGGCATAACAGAATCGTGTGAAGATGGATTTGAATTAAGCATTTATTATGAAACCATACACGAAGTGCTCATCAAGTGATTGAACATAGATCAGCGTTGCATAAATGTTTGTGTCTTCATATGATGTTATTTAAGCTACAAAACTATAATTAACATTTCCTCCAAAGTCCATTTAAGTTCCGTTTACTTCAGATGGACTAAAGCTGTCCTCTTAGAAAGCATCCTCTAGACTCATTAGTGATTTATTCTTGCCTGTAGCTCAGAACTTGGAGGAAAGTCTTTATTTATTCATGCATGCAGTCACTATTTCCTTTACAGGTGGAAAATGTATATTGGTCTATAATATGGCTGGCTACCTATGTTTGGAAGTTTTGCCATAGCACGAAGATTGTAATTATTGCAAAGAGATTCAGCTCCACAATGAGCACATAGCCAATGCAGTAATAATCTTGTCCTCAGCACAGTCACACTATGTATCTTCTTCCACAGCCATGAAGAGATCTGCAGGGAAAAAGAATGAAAATATACTTAAAACACATGGAGAAATTGGCCAGAATAATAACATACAAAAGGCTTCAAATCTTTTAAGCACTTTTCTAACATTAATTCTTCACCTCACTGTGAGCAGGATAGAAGTGAGCCAGCTTTCAGCTGTGTCTCAGCTGGAAAGGCTTTTTGAAATCTGCCCACTTACCTCCCAGGGCTCAGGTCTGGGAATCCTGTGGTTTTGTTTTTAAATAAGTTGCAGACCTTTGGCTTACTGTGGATTAGCATAGCTCCATTGAAGTCTGCCCCAGTATCCAGGTTTTCAAAGGCATTTAGATGCATACAGGTACAGATAGATGCCTAGCATAATTTTAAGCAGATGAACTTTCTAACTTTCAAATCGCACCAGCCCTGACAGATGTCATCTTTGTATTTTACTGCTGAAATGCTTTTGAAGGTATGCTCCTGAATCTGCAGTTTTTATGGTGAGAAGTTGATTGTGAGTGATACAGCATTGTCATTATGGTGGGAACAAGCTTATCCCAGCTGAGAAATCTCATGTCTGTTTGAAGAATGTAAGCTGGAAGGCTTATCCTGTTATATAGAGATATATAGATACACAGATACACAAATATCTGTATGTACATATACAGATATACAGGATATACAAATGTAGGTGTCTTCTCTTTCAGTGTCACAAACAGCCACTAAGAATTAGAAAAATTTGGGATTAATCCTTATACTTTACAAGTTTATATCTGTCTTCCCCCAAAACATCTTCAGTTTGTGAAGTTTGTGTATCTGCAGACAAAACACACAAGGAAAAAGGAAAGCATGACTGCATCACAACCCCAGTGTTCTGTTGGGATGTGGCATATTGTTACCAGTTGGATTATGAGTAATGCCTAGTTTCTGGGCTGTGCTTCAGACTATATTTTCCCATTGAACATTATGATGTATATGATAAGCGGAGGCAAGAAAGAAAATATTCTGTCTATTATACTGATGTTGAAAATCACAAACAGAACTAATAACCCATGCAGATGCTCTGTGTTAATGCTTACCAGCACGTGTACTAAGCAGAAAGTTCCATTTAAAAAATCAGCACTTAGCAAATTGCTGCAGCTGAGGTGCTGCAGAACAGCCTCCGCTCCTAGCAGGTCAGACTGCATCTCAAACACCTCAGGGTGCAGACTGAGGTTCATCCTGCCACAGCCCTTACTGAAAGTTAGGTGAGTACGAGACTTTAAACAGACGCACTGGAAATGGAGCACAAGCAGACAGGAAAGAAACAGGAGCAATATCAAGCAAAGTTAATAAGCATGTTATGTAGTTACCAACTTATATCCATACAGCAGTGTATAATCAAATGGTTTACTAACCTGAACAGAACTACAGCGACACAGTTGGTGCCACTGCCCTGTTCCACTGCCAGACACGTTTCAGCATAAGGTGCCTCTCTAGCCACTAGTTCTTTCTCTCCTCTTCTGGCTTGTGGCTCTACTTTTTATTCTAAATAGGAAATATGCACTGTAAAAGAAATGGATACATACCAGTCACAGGGTAGGCGAGACCATTAGATTGGATGGACTAAATCCCGGTTGCAGTGCGGCAAGCAGTGTGGGTTCAACCAGTGTTCCAGGAACTGCTCTTCTGATCTCTGCTCCAAGCGCTGGAGATAAAGCATGTGCTCCTACTTGAAGACAAGAAGGTGTAATTTAATTATGCAACCACTCAGACCTGATGTCAGGCCAATGAACCCGGTCAATTTTACAGCTTGCACAAGGACAATTAACTTACCTCTGAAAATTGTCAGATGTAATGAAATGGGATTTCTAGTTAGTTTGTCGTAACGCAGCAATACTTAATGATTGGTATCAGCCAGACTAGTAAAGGTGTTGGGCAAGAATTTTGTAAAAATATTCATAATTAAAGAATTCTGCATACACGTATTTTATTGGCATATCCACACAGAAGCCTCTTTGGTCCTTGGGTTACAAAAGGAATCTCAGAGGCAGGCTTGTTGTAGCCTCTTTTGACAATCGATTTGATCAGATCTGTGGCAGTACCCTGCAGGGTTCCAGCAACCACTTTGCATCAGTGCTGACTGCTGGTGTGTAAAATATAAATAATACGAATTAGAGGGTTTGCAACAAGTTGTTGAACTGAATGAGTCATGTGCCAAAAACTCGACCTCCGTCAGGAAGAAAATTTGCTTTTAAACAGTTACAGTGCTAATGCATGTGGGCTTACAAGCCTAGGGAGAGAGAGGGATTTTTTCAGACAGATAGCCCATTGCTCAGCACACTGGGTAATGCAGCAACTGAAGCTGTAGCATAAACTCTCTGCACAAGCCAAGCATTCCTGCTGTTATCCAGTTCTCTGCTTTCTGAGCTGCCCAGAGGGCTGGAGCAGGATGGCAGCAGGAAGCAGGAGCATCGCTGTGCTCTGTGCTCCTCACAGTGCAAAGTGCCCTGGCTCCAGTCCCTCAGTGGGGCTGCGTCATGGACTTGCAGAGAACAGGACTGTATGACTGGAAAGATTCTACATGACAGAAAGCAGCGCCTTGGTTAAAGTAAGACTGAAATGTGTTGATAACATAAACGACATTTTAAAATAATCAAAGATGGCAGATCTCGCTGTCTGTAACTGGATGGCTTTTTTAGTAAAACAGCACTGTGGAAGTCAAACTGTGTCACAAAGAATTGCAAATTAAATTCCTCAGCTCAGCATGAGCTGGCCTGGACAAACAGCTTTTGCTTAAAAAGGCTGAACAGAGGCAGGTTCATCTCAGCATTAATTTCATTCCGCTACAAAGAATCCATACAAAATCAATTTTTCTCTTTGAGTCTGGGGTAGAATTGTGCACAGGGATACAGCAGCCATGGCCCTTCATGCACAACTGAAAATCTCCATGTTCCACTTGGGAGGAGGGATGGATTTTTTTATTGAAGGATATTTTCTTTTCTACTGAAAACATTGACTTTCAGTGAGCAAAACAAATACCCTTACATTTGGGTTTTCTTGCAGAGAAGTGTTTGCAAAGTGGCCAGGGCAGAGCAGCAGAGATCAGTAATCAAATGCTTCTCTAGCCCTAGCTCATTTCACTTCCTGTAACACAGAGTTTAACTCGATCTCACTCTCCTGCTGTTTGATTTTATATTTAAGATATTTACTACATAATGTATATATAATCATGGTGTTATATGGAGCATTAGCGTGGTTGGGATGTGTTCCCACCAATCGTCAACAACTGCAAAGCACCTTCAACAACAGCATGGAAACCAACCCAACCCTGAAGCGTGCACCCATTGGTTTCTTGGTGCTGTCGTACATTCGTAATTGTTCAAGATTGTTAACAAGCATGGTGCAGTATTTTTGTGACAGCTTTGGTTTGTTGTGGCTGTCACAGTTGACAAATAAGTGTATGTTGGAAGTGCTGTGTGGTCAGGACTGCCAGGTGGATTCTTTTTGGCTGGGATACAATAAGCATTAGAAAGAGAAAACCACTAGCTGTCTCCACGAGCCTGGCACGCATTGAGCTCAGCCTTACAAGGTAGGTAGTGCTCTTTGTGCCTATGGAGTTCAGAAGTGTCCAGCACCTTGCTAAACTGAGCCCCTGTACTCCTCATATATGCACAATCTATTGTGTTCTTTCTGGATTCTGTGGCTTTTGCCTCTTCAGAGCCATATAATTTTAGCTTGGTTTATTTACCTTGGAACAAAGTAGGTACTAATTTTAAAATACCTTAAGTAATACTCAAGAAGTGCAGAACTGTATGTTAGATCTTCTTGAAGCATGCAAAACAGAAGGTTCCTAATTCTTTCATGTTCCTTTTGTTGTAATTTGGGTTAGAGATCAATAAAAGTAAATATTACACATGAAAAGAATGCTGCTGCATTAAGCTAGCAGCTGAAAATCTCTACAATGTCATATACTGCTGTAGCAGTCATAAAAAAGCAAATGAAAGTAAGTGAATTAAAAGCTGGTGCAGAGCTGCCTCAACCTCCACACTGACCACTGACACCTGCACCTCCTTTCTGCCTTGAGTGCAGAACGTGCTGGAAGCAGAAGACATTTCCTGTTATTTCATTTCTCAGGAACAACCTGATGAACTCCACATTTCTGTAAATGAAAAGCCACTGCTTCTCAATAACCTAACCGGCATTTATGATACATAATTTCTGCACTGTACATGTCCTGAGCAGCGTTCAGCACTTACAAAATGCTACCTGACACAAACTGAAGGAATGCAACAGAGTTTTTTAATATTTCACAGAAGAACTCGGCTGCTTAAGTAACTTCCATAACTTACTCTCTGGAATTTTACCTGTACAAATCTAATATTAAGCACTCCCCCCCTCCCTATTTTTTTTTTTTTTTTAATAAATGCAATGCAAAAGTAAATGCCATAAATCACCCTCATTGGCTCATCAGGGAAACCAGCTTTTCTTTGTCTGTCTTCACGACGAGTTCTCAGAATCTGTTTGGCTTCTTTCTCAGCCAAAATTGGTGAAGTGTCTACGGATGGAAAAGCAGCAGCTAGTTATGAAATTACCATGAAGTTAATGTTTTATCTGTCAGTTGTAAAAAGAAATGTCTCCAAACTTTATTTTTGTCTATATACAAAGTGTTCTTTCATTACAGCCCCTTCCCAGGGGATACTGCATTCCAGAAGATACGAGTGGAATTTTAAACCATTTTTATACTTGTGCTTTCTATAGTCTGGTCCTACCAGCATGTAACAAATCCTACATATTAATGTTACTGCCTAAATTGAAAAAATATAACAGCACCATCTAATCACTAACGTTAGTAACTCTTCCGATTCTTTTCTGTTTCGCTTTACTTTTCAAGATTATTTCTCTATGTAAAGCAAAGGAGAGTTTGGTGAAATAATATTAAAATTATAAGCTCGTAAAATGGTGTTTTGGTTTTAGAATAAATGACTGCAGTGTGCACACAGAGAGTAAAACATCTGATACAATAGCTCACTTGTTCCAAGTCAGATCATGGAACGCCTGCAATGTATAAAAAGTTAAGTATTAAAACTGAAATATGAAGATCCTAAAATACAAAGCACTAATATTATGACAATGTGTTCTGCATCTCTTACTCCGTAATCACATCCATGCACGGGTTTATTTTATATAGACTCCTACCTGCAAAGGCGGTCATGAGGGCCAGGAGGAAGATAAACACAAGCAACTGCTTCATTCTGATTCTGCTTTCTCTCAGCCTGTTCCAGTCTGAGCAGTGCTGACGGGGGCACGAGCCTATTTGAAGTAGCTACGTCAGTCACAAATGTTTGTTGATGCTTTAACTAATGTGACCTACAGTACGATTTTGAAGACATCTGGAGCGAAGCTTTGAATATGGCTATTCTCTGCTCGAACATTCTCAGCATAGCTCTGCTCCTGAGGGGAGGAAAACAGAAGACCATTTTTCCACTTGAGCCTTCTGATCTTTGCAGGGTGTTTTAATTGTGTGAAAACAGGCCTGCTTTCCACCTAGCACAGCAATGGGCTCAGCTGCCTGAGAAAAACGAGCGCTTTGCTGAAAGCCAAACTGAATGGTTAAAAGCTCCTGTCTCTAACACAGAGGAATCGATTCACCTGGTTTAACTCTCAGCAGGACAAACACAAAGCAGAAATTTGTATCGAGTTAATGGAATCACACAGCTGAAAACACAGAAAACTCTTCCTCGGACAAGTTGCTTGAAAACGGGATGGTAAACGCCTTCACCATTTAGCAGAGCGGGAAGCGAGGGCAGGACTTTAAGAAACGTGTTTCGTTCATAGGTGTCACGGGCCAAACACCGCCCAGCGGCGCTGAGCCGGACTGTAGTCAGTTCCGTGTGGATGCGGTGGGAAGGCCGGATGATGAGTGCACTGCCCGGACTGCGCTCACAGCTGAACCTTTTGTTCTTGACTCGCAAAGAACTGCGGCTTCTAATGGCACCGACTGTCGGTTTTGAGAACTGCTACAGGGGAGCCTTCACAGCACAGCACTGCACAGCACAGCATAGCACTGCATTGCACTGCACTGTACAGCACAGCATTGCGGCGCGAGGCTTCGAAACGCCGGGCACAGATCGCACCTCGGCGCCGGCTGCAGCAGCCACTTTCCGGGCGGCGCCCGTTGCCCGGCAACCGCCGCGGCCATTTCCGCTTCCGCTTCGCGCCCCCCCACGGCCGCTGCGGGCCGGGCCGGCCGGGCTGGCGGCATCGGAGTTCCTCGTCCCTGCCGGCGCCGAGGCCCCGCAGCGGGGTGGGTGGGATCGGAGGCGCTTAGAGCCGGCGAGGGGTCGGAAGATGCTTTCCGAAGCCGCCCGTCGTTTCCTCGCGGCGGGCAGCCGGCCCCGGCCTCGCCGTGCCGTCTCCTCGGGCGACGTGAGGGGGTAGGCGGGGAGGCCGCGCCGGTGGGGATGGCGGGAGCAGAGAGCGGGAGCGGAGCCTTCTCCATGTCGTCGGTCGTGGCGGACCGGAGCTTGGTGTTCTGGACGCTGTGCTCCGTCATCCTGCCCGTGCTGATCACCCTGTGGTGCAGCTTCCACCGCTCCCGGCGGCAGATGCTGATACGTGACATCTTTTACAAGAGCGAGCACGACTGGCACTACACGGACCTCTTCGGGCAGCCCTCCTACTGCTGCGTGTGCTCTCAGCACGTCCTCCGGGGCACTTTCTGCAGCTGCTGCGGGCTGCGCGTCTGCGAGGGATGCCTGAAGAAGGCCGACCAGCATTTCCTCTGCAAGGAAATCGTGATGAGGAGCGAAGGTGGAGCCCGCGGCTCTATGCCGCACCATTGGATCAGGGGCAACGTCCCGCTCTGCAGCCACTGCGTGGTGTGCAAGCAGCAGTGCGGCACGCAGCCCAAGCTCTGCGATTACAGGTACTGCGGTGGAGACTGGCTTTCCGTGGGAAAGTGTGCTGCCGTTTCTGTGCTGTATTTACCCCGGTATTGTTGGAGCACGTTGCCACAAAAACTGTGTGGAAGAATCTATGACAAAATGAGTTGTGGTCAATAATTTCACTCATATGTTAAGACGTTGCCTCTTGTGTCTGCTTGTTCTCTTAATTGCATTTCTCCATCGTGATATGCTAGCTGCTATATAATTACATCTAGAAGACTAAGCCCAAGAGAGCTTGTGTTTTGAGGACAGGCATGAGGAAGTTCTGATGCGCCTGTTTGTACGGTGTGATTACAGCAGTGGCACAGCACGTGTTTCAGGTTGCCAAAAATGCCCATGTAACTGTAAAATTGGCATCTGATCAGTGCAGCTAGAACAACCAACCCTACCATAACTGTTTCATTTTTCCCTTTTAGAAACACCCAGAATAAGCAAATAGGAAGGTTTTAAAACCTGGTGTAATATAGTCCATTGTTACAGTTTGTGGCAATAATGATAAAGAAATTATAAGACAACATTCAAGGGCTCATACTGCATCAGCAAGGGTGCTTTTAAAGTTATCAGCATGAGATGTTGGGCCAGGATAGAGAGCTGATAGTCCTCATCCTGTGAGCAGTGCAAAGTGTGACCTCTGCCTTCCCAGAGGATGTCAGCTGTCTGCTTTTCTTTACTCCTGTGTCATACTGTCAGTTTGGCAGTAAGTCAGCAGAATTCAGTCTAAACAGGCATACTGTCAGAAATGAGATCTTGAGAGTGTGCCTAGCAGAGTAGAAAAGGGTCCGGATTTGGGAATCAAAAGTGTGAGAGGGAGAAAACGCAGTGTCTTGATATTCACTGTCTACAGTGCAGGCAGATATCTCTGCTGCTCTAGTTGTGTGCTGGGTTAAGCAGAAGGACTCCAAAAATAGCTTTCACAGCTGCTTAAACCCAGGCTTTGGATGTGGCAAGTGAGGATTAACGTTTTGCAGAGGCTGGCAGGAGGTGTTGCAGTATTCCCTCTTGTTCTACTCTGTTTTCCAGGATGGCTTCTAGAATAGGCCAAAAAGCTGAGCAGTTTTGCATAACGAAATCCAATGGGCCTTGCACAGTACTGTGCAAGTGCAATGTTTTGGGCTTCAGACTTGAGAATATTACCACTATTAAGAAATATACTTAAAAGGCATTTAATGTAGCAGTAACATCTTAAATTAGTGAGCTGTACTGTAGTATATGCTCAGGAAGGATGGATAGGAGCTCAGTTTCACATATGAGCTCTGAGTGTGGCTTTATATTGCACTGGCTGCAAGTGAATATTTGTAGCGTCTGACTTTTGGAGTTAAAAGCATGTAATTAATTTAAAAGTAATTTAGTTCACAAAATTCAGACGTTTTTCTAAACATTCAGTGACATGATGAAGTTCTGTATTTGTCTTTGTAGCCAACAGATTGTCGTTCCAAATTCTACAGACTGCACAGTGTTTTCTGTAACGGGCTTAGAGTATTACCTGTAGCAGTGCATGTGATGTGAGTGCTTTCCAGTCTCTCTAAAATAAATGTGCAACATTTATATGCCAGTTACTTGAGGATGAATTCTCTCGGTTTTTGGTCTCTTCTCCAGGTGTGTGTGGTGTCAGTGCACTGTCCATGATGAATGCATGTTGGATTGTTTAAAGATTGAGGAGTGCACGTTTGGAGAATTCAGAGACCTGATTATTCCACCCTACTACCTGTCTGCAATCAACCAGATGCGTAAAGACAGAAGAACTGATTATGAAAAGGTAATTGTCTGCTGCTTCCTTTTATATATATACATTGTCTGGCTTCTGCTTTGTAATAAAATCTGAAAATTTGGTAAAGGTGTGGGAAGAAGTGTCCTTACATCACAAGAACTGTTGCATACCAAAACTGTGTATGAGAAACATCACTGCTTGAACAGTTCTGTAATATTTTGTTACTTATCTAACTCTGCAGTGTTTGTTGTCCTGGACACTACAGAATGGAAATGTTCAGCCTTGGTGTGCTGAAAATACTTGTTTATTTTGATGAGTTCCAGCTAACCAGCACTTAAACAGGGCAGGTTTTGGAGCAAGACTTGAGGCATTTTCAACCAGGCAGAATTAGTGCAAGTTACTTATTGTTGCCTTTTTGCAGGTGGTCCCTTACTGCAGAGAGCACTGGATCCCAGTAATCGTGCTGGCAAACACTCGTAGTGGGAACAACATGGGTGAGACTTTACTAGGAGAATTTAAAATTCTGCTGAACCCTGTTCAGGTAATTGCAGTGAGAAGCCTCTATAGTAAAATAAAAACAGAAATTAGAATCAGCATCACTTTGCTTCCGTAATGGCAGTAAGATCTTGAGGGAGAGTAAAGGAAACGAATTCATGCAGTTTGTTCTGTTAGAAAGAACAGGTTTACAGGAAGACAAATGTGGGGCCTTCCCACCTCTGTGTTTGTTCTGGTTCTTCTAAGGGTTGCACGTTTTCTGTGTAATACATGCAGGCATTCTGGTGACAAGTATCTGGCCCTCGAAGTAGTCTGCTGGTTCTTAGAAAATGAAATATTTAGATCTTCATTTGAAATGTTGGTTTGTGTGTCTGCTTTCTCGTGGAATGGCGGTGCTGGCGGCCGTTGCTCTGTGCTGACACTTTCCCCTGACAGCACAGGATGTTGACGTGACGGCAGTGAGTTGTTCCTTGGATTTCCTGGCTGCACCTTAATATTCCTCTTCTGAAGTTCAAAAGAGTGCTTTGGAATACAGACTAATAGAAAACACTGCGCCTTTGTTTTAAAGGCATCCCAGTAAGGCTTTAAAAAACAGACCTCTTTGTATCTTGAATATCTTAGAATAACTTTAAACTGAAGTCTTTTATCTTCAGAAAATTCCTTGTAGTGTTTTTAGATACAGGATTTTCTTAGGACTTGGTCAGCTTGATTTATCAGTGGCATTTATTGCTAGTGAAGCACTTGGAGCTATTTTGTGACCCTGGGAGACTGAATCCAGGTCATAAAAAGTCAAAACAGCTCATTTGCTTATGTGATATTATGGAGAATGTTTATTTTGTATTAGAATGAGCATCTTGAAGTTGTTTATTTGTGAGGCAAATCCTGAGTCCCATTCTGTGAACTTGCAGAACTTATTTTCTTTGTTCTAGGTTTTTGATTTAAGCAAAATTACGCCTGCTAAAGCACTCCAACTCTGTTCCTTGCTGCCTTGCAATGCTGTCAGGGTTCTTGTCTGTGGTGGGGATGGTACAGTAGGCTGGGTCCTGGATGCCATCGATGAAATGAAGATAAAGGTATTGTACTTCAAATGAAAAGCTGTCTTATGGTGAGAAGTGCTGCAGCCTAATCTCTTACCTGCCTTTATCACAGACATCTTCCTGAATGAGCCTATAGAAAAATAATTGCAGAACTGCTTATGTGTACTGAGGACAAAAATGCATTGTGTTATGAAGAAAAATGTATAAAAGCTTTGGATGTTAAAAGCTTATTTGAAAATTGCTACAGGATATTTTGTATGTTGCTCTTTGCCTGAAGAAATCATCATCTCTGCATCTGTTCAGGACACTTTGTGCATGTGACACTGCTGAACCTTACATAGTGGCTTTGTTTCTGGGGGCATGTAAATTGCTGTCCATAATTGAGTAGTATTATATATGCGAGGGTTTTCAGAACTGCCATCACTTCAGTGCTGTGAGAGCCTTTTTGTTTCATTGTGGTTGGCAGCCTTTGTGTTCTTTGTGTCACTCCCCAGAGGTGCACACAGTAACAGCAGTAGTGACTTACTGCAGCAGGTCGGGAAATGGGACAAGTAGTTCAGGCTTCCCTTTTTCCAGAACCAAAGCATCATTTTCCTGAGGGATTGTTCTGTTTGCTATTAATAATGCACTGTTTCTCTGCTGCGTTTGCATTTTCTTTTCTCCCCACCATGGCTTGACGTTGCCTTTATTTGCATTATCCTTACTGCAAGTGCTTCTGCTGGCCACCTGCTGTGCTCATAGTGGCAGCTGTGTCGCTCAGCACTGGGTAACAAGCTGCTCTGAGGGTTAATGGTGCTTATGTAACTCCAACGTTAGGGGAGAGAAGGTGGAAAATGAATGCTGAAAAGAAGCTAATGTGCACTGTTTCTGTGTCCTAGGGGCAAGAACGCTTCATCCCACAAGTTGCAATTTTACCTCTAGGAACAGGTAACGACCTGTCCAATACACTGGGCTGGGGTGCAGGCTATGCTGGAGAAGTCCCTGTGGAACAGATCCTACGAAATGTGATGGAGGCAGATGGGATCGTGCTGGACAGGTGGGTAGCAGTGGAAAGGTCAGTTCTGTAGAACCAAATATTACCATAGGTCTATCCAATTAAAGCAGTGGATGTGAAATTCCTAAGTGGGTTAGGAAACTGCAGAATAACTGAGGTCCAAACTTAGCCTATGTTTAGTTGTTCTGCATTGCTTACCTCCTTTATGATGCAATTCAATTAAATGCGAGTCTTTTGAGATCCTTAGCTGCTCTGATACTGAGAGTAGTTTCTTTGTCACAAGTCTAAATAATAGCTTTGTTTTTCAGATGGAAAGTTCAAGTGACAAGCAAAGGATACTACAACTTAAGGAAGCCAAAGGTATGGCTTGCAATTATAAGCACGGATTCTGTGGAATACCTGTACAGTTGTATTTTCTGGTTACCTACTTCCCATTAACTGTGGTGGCTTTTAATTTCTAATTAATAATACTTGATAAGATCATAAATAGAAATCTTCTCTTACAGGTATTCACAATGAACAACTACTTTTCTATAGGACCCGATGCTCTTATGGCTCTAAATTTCCATGCCCATCGTGAGAAGACTCCCTCTCTGTTTTCCAGCAGAATTATTAATAAGGTGTGTTGGGTAAAATGGCATTTTCTCCTTGTTGTTTCTGACTTGTCTTACGCATGTTTTTTCCCCCTCCTGTGATGTAAGTTCTTCTAATTAAATATTGTATATTCATTTCTGTTCAGCTGATTTTCAGTCTTTAGAGCTCTCATTCTGAAAGAAAATGTGTCTTCAGGCATTAGTGAACCGTACTGGTGCAGTCTCTGCACAGCTGTCCTGTTGTGCAGGTGTGTTAGGTGTGCATGTTAGATGATAAGGTTTGGTCCTGACAGCACATGACATTTACAGTAGGCTTCATATGTGTTGCCTTTTTCTAACAGTGTTTTCTGTTTCCCCCTTGTTTTTTGCAGGCCGTTTATTTTTTTTATGGAACCAAAGACTGCTTAGTACAGGAATGTAAAGATCTTAACAAGAAAGTTGAGGTAAGTTTTTTAACTTCCTTATTTACTAGGCAAATAGTGGAGTATAAAAATTTACCTTACAAAAGGAAAGGGAAAAAGCTTTGCAGTTTACTCTGTAAGGACACTTGTGTAAGGACAGCTCTGCGCTGTGTGGAGTTTTCCTGATGCTCAGGTTCCTTTGCTGTCTGCAACTTGCTTCATGGAATTCATGCCTTTGAGCTTACAGAGAATTCCTGAAATGTTTTCAGCTCTTGGCTCAGGTCTCAGTTCAGCTGCAGAGGCTGAGTTAAAATCTGCACCAGAGACTTACACGAATAAGGTTTTTTTGTGTGTTCTCATTTTGTTTGTTTTGTGTTTTCTATTAACAGAAATTGATTACAATTACAAAGCACAACGTATTGATCTTGTCGTAAAATCAGAAATAATTTTTTTTTTTTTTAAGTATGAGAAGAAAATCCATCCTATTTGTCCAGGGTCTGTTTAGCTCACAGGCTGGTTTTGTGTTGTTTTTTTTTTTTTCTTGCTTCAAGCATAAGTCTATTAAACGGATAAAGAGAATAATTAGCATTTCTTGCAGTTCTGAATTCACTATGTGATAATTAACTTCTGTTTCTCTTTTAAAGCTAGAGTTGGATGGTGAGAGAATCGAGTTACCCAATTTGGAAGGCATCATTGTCCTGAACATTGGATACTGGGGAGGTGGCTGTAGGCTCTGGGAAGGAATGGGTGATGAACCTTATCCCTTGGCAAGGTACACAAATAAATACATTCCATAGTTCCCTTAAAATGCCCATGAGGCTGAGCTTCCAAAAATTATTTGGACAAAGTTCTTTGCCAAAAAAAGCTATTTTTTTTTTCTCTGGATTAGTAATGGACTAAAATGACTGAAAGATAGAAGACTTAAAAATTTCTAGAACAGAAATTCATCAAGGGCTTTAAACAGGCACTGTAAGTCTCAGAATGCAACATACCTGTAATTGCCAGTAGCCAGGTAGGGAATACCAGGAGTATTGCTCAGTATTTGACCTGCTTTTGTACAGCTTCCCTTGCTGTTCAGTGTGACCTACTGTTCAGGAGAAATAAATAGTTGTAACATTTATCTTCTCTATGGTAACAACAATGGAAGACTGTAATGTTTGGATGTGTGCTCTAGAGCTCATAAGCCTCCCTAAAAAAGAGCCTGCTTTCTCAATTCATAGGCACGATGATGGACTTCTGGAAGTTGTTGGAGTTCATGGTTCCTTCCACTGTGCTCAGATTCAGGTGAAACTAGCCAATCCTGTTCGTCTAGGGCAGGCACATACAGTGAGGGTAAGTAGCTTTTATGAACGTGTTTCCCTAAGTCTTTTCAGCACGCAGCATACAGCTTCAGGCACTCATCTGTATGGCCTAAGGTTTCAGTCCGCAGCTGAGCTGAATGTTTCTTTACTTAGCAAAGGCTGACATGCATAATTAACAACTTCTGCTGCTGTGGTCGGTGGCCTATGAGTACAAGGAATTATGTTCTAAGTTTCTCTCCTGCAAGTCTCAAACTGTGCAACATCAGTACGCTGTAGTTTAAAAAGGTATCTTCAGAGCTACACTGAGCTGCTGTGATTGTGTCTTCTTCTGTTTAACATTAGCTGATCTTGAAGAGTTCAAAGATGCCAATGCAGGTGGATGGAGAGCCGTGGGCTCAGGGGCCATGCACTGTTACCATAACTCATAAGACACACGCACTGATGTTGTATCATTCGGGTGAACAAACAGACGACGACGCATCCAGCGTGTCTGAGCAGGAGCACGTGAGAGAGCAGACAGATGAAGATGCTTAAATTCCGTGGGACGCAACAGAACGCAGTGAAGAACTTCGACCCATTGAAAACACTGAGAATGCTTGATCTAGCTTAAGGATTATGCTGTAAGGTTCATACTTGTGAATTAATTAGGGTTGAGGAAACCATGGTTTCACATTCACAAACATTTTCGCAGCTGAATTACCACAACTGTTTTGCCTTTTAGACTGGCAGTGGTAGCCAGCCTCTCCAGCTGGACAAGTTACTGTGATGGGAGGGAAGGGCCAGATGCTGCAGTTCTTCCCTGCTGTAGAATCACATCTTGTGCACATATGCAGTATTGCATGCAAAAGGTGTATACCCTTGGAAAGGAGAACCACTGGGAGTTCAGCCTGCTTGCACCTCTTCTTTTTCCCGGGGACAGTTCCATAACAGAAAACCAGAATAGGTAGAATATGAGCTGTTTTTTCTGAGGACAGCCTGCACCTGGCTGCCATCTCTTGGGAGCAGGATAAATTCTTTTTGGTGTGCCTGCTTGTGCAGTAACACATCTTATAGGTTTGACTGGGAAAGTGGAGGATGTGGGGGCTCTTGGCAAGGCACTTTGCAAGTAAGATGTTCTTGGACCAAAGGTTTCTGAGAGGGGTATGTTAGCAAATGACTCTGTTAGTGGCTTTGTAAGCCCTAGTACCCAAAATGCAGCTTGGAAATAGTTGTACCGTGATTTGCACTGGATGATCCTCTGACTGCCTGCTTCAGTTCAGTGAGAGATTAATTCTACTTTTTGTAAATAGCAATGCATTTTAATTCTTAAGGAGGCTTGCTGGAGGAAAACTTGACAAAGGAGCTGTTCAAAATATATATGGTATATATGGATGGTTTTAAATGATGATGGCTGGCAAACCATCATTATTAGGGTATTCAAGAGGCTTTTTAAAGGTCTTGCTATGAATTACCTGAAAACAATTGGTAGCAAGTCCATCTGTTCACTGTTTCAGTCTGAGGAGGAGGGCTAGGTTTGCAGAGGTTAGAAGGTTCAGTTGTTCACATGTTCATTGGGCTGGAGGGGGAATTAAACGTTTGATTTCTGACTGGCCCTTAAGGAATCAGATCTCTATCGACCCCGAGTCGTCATTCCCCATGTGAGTGTAGGGCCATAGTAAGTGGCTTATACTCATATTGAAGGCTAAGTACACATACACCAGTGCTTGTACACTGTCACTTTGACATATCTGAAGCTTCTCAGGTGAAAACACCTTCACAGTTAACAGAAGTGAAAACCTGCTTCCTATTTTTCTTCTTCTGATAGGTATATTAAACCCGCAGCAGATGAGAGCTACGAGTTAAGATCAGGGACCTGAACTTCCAAATGTTGCTGCTTTTGTCAAATTTCCCCCATCACTTTTCATTTTTCTTTATGCTGACTGTGAGAGACACCATTAGGTAAGGCAGGTTGTCTCTGGGTCTTGCAAGAAGAAACTTTTTCAACAATCTATAAAAAGAAGTTTGCATTAACAGTGAATGAGCTATTTACATTTTAAAATAAGTTATTAAGCCTTGGGGAAGTTAGTATTTTTAAAACCCTTAATTGTAGTTCTATCTGGATGTTTAAATTGATAGTATTCATTCTAGGAAGTGTACGTGCTAGGTCTGGCACTACTGCTGGTTATCTGGAAATGTGATCGGAGTAGAATGAACTGTAAGGCAGATACCATTTGAAATGTCTCATTCATCAGCCTCCCACACCTCAGCTGAGTTGTTTTATAGTATGTAAATATAGAGGTCTATGTAAAAAGTATTTAAAATATGCAAAAACATGCAATGTTAGATAAACCTGTTGCCCTAACTTTTTTGTTTTGTTACAGAGTTTCAATTTGTAGCTTCAGAAGCCTTGTAGTGGAAAGTTGTTTTTATTTGTTAACTTACAGACACGAGCATCCTACAGATATTTAAGTTCTACATTGTGCTTCTCACGTAACTCCCATGTACAAACAGATGGCTCTGGAAAAGCAGAGGATGTGCTCTGAAGGGCAGTATTTCCTCACAAGAAGTCGCACCCACTGGCTGCTTGATCTGAACTGTTCAGAGTGCAATTTAAGAGCTCCCTGACATTGATCAGGTGATTTTTCACATTATCTTATAGCTTAAGAATCTTCAGCGGATCAAAAACTTCCTTCTTTAAACTCCCAACATCTAGAAAAACGACTTGGAAAGCTTCGCTTTTCTTTTCTCCCCTCTTTGCTGGTAGGTAAGCTGGTTTTCCACATCTGTTCTGCCTGGGCAGGTTCCAGTGACGCACACTTAGTGCACTTTGCCAGGAATCCAGTCCTGAGTGTGAAATACTCTTTGGGAAATGGAAATCTATCAGTACCTTTGCAGAAAGCAAGGAGGATGAGAATTGAAAGTAACATCTAGGTGTGCGTTTGTTGGCAGAGCCCCTGGTAAATGGTCTTGTCTGTATTGCACAGATCGTTCCATGCCTGGGTGTGGGAGTAAAGAGGTTTGTTTCATGAACTGACTTGGTGATTGCAGGAAGCAATAGGTGGCAAGTCTAACTGTTACAGACATGGAGAGAGTCTTGTAAATTTGCATTGATAGGGTGGAGAATATGCTGTATGTGTCCAGTTTCCAACCGGGCATGTGGTCATCCTTCTATTGCAACTGTATATAGTTGTCATATGCATGACGACAAAAGCTTTTTAAGCAGATGTTAGCACTAGGATCCATTGGGAAGTCTTGCTGCTGCTTCCTGTGCTCTGTCCTTTCATTTAAATGTGTCCTCTTTTCCACTGTGTTGCAAATAGAGTTGGTTATTTTGAGTTACTCTTATGGGACTGTTTAAATTTTGGTCCAACTTTTAAAAGTGAATGTGAGCAATGGGCTCCCAGATTGTAACGCTGACATAGATTATTTTCTGTAGCCTGTAATATAGCAGTAGTTGTTTAATGTTGACTTGTGTTGTGGCTTTAAAACTGCTACATGTTTTTGTTTTAATGTTGTTGGTACAGAAAGCACTGGTACAAATAGCTGCTGTACAGATAGCTCCCTGAAAGCACTGCAAACCTCAAAATACTGCAGTACATCGTTTACCCAGAAGAGGGTATTCTGCAGCTGGGCCTCACAGCCTGCCCAGAAGGATTCTCCCTTGCCCTCTTACTGATGAATAATGAGGAAAAATAAAGGCAAACAATGAGTAGGTTATTCTGGCAGTCTTCATACAGTGTAACCTTAGGTAAAATGTGGAGAGTGAATACTAACAAAAACTGTCAAGCACTCAAAAGTGGTTGCCAGGAGTTGATTTTGAACATGCTGGCGTTACAGAAGCTTGGTCACATTCTGTAGCATCCTTTGCTGTAGGCTCCCAGTCTTGTGAAATGCAAACAGCAAACTGAAGGAGAGCCTTCCTGTGCATGGCTTCCTGCCTGGCTCCAACCTCGTTTGTTTGTGTGCATGTTGAGAGGAGGGTGCATGTGTGCATTTCCATACGCACAGAACTTTTTGTCTTGGGCTTCGTTGGACTTCTTTATTTATGCATTTCTCCACTTTGAGCTTTCTCTTCGATGCTTTATGCTGGCTAACTTGTCAGCAAAGCACGTTGAATGGTTTCACACAGCAGCCCACCTTGTTCAGTTGCCTCAGTCACTGATTTATTCAGATAATTCCTGGGAAATATTAGAACGGGCACCTCAGGCGTAGCATTCCTAGCCCCCAGGCCTGTTCTCACAGTGCAGTTTTTGCTCTCTGCTGCTGGGGATGAGTGTCCACATTTTCCACAGGTTCTCAGAACCAGGAGTTGAAGTTCTTGTTTCAGTTCCTGCTGCCTCTGCATTACACGCAGTGATGCTCACAGCTTTTTTTCAGTGTATATTATCATATCTAACTGGTTAAAGCAAACCAACTTGAAGCACTGTACCTTAGCTGTAAACAGCATAACAGTATGAATGTTACAGTACTTAGGAATGCTTTTTGGAAGAGCAGCACTGCATCATAGCTACTTAATCTGTGGGTAGGAGAAGGACACATAGGAACCTTCACATGTTCTAGCTGAAAATCCTTTTTTGTTCTGTATTTCATACTTAGCACTACTTGCAGTTTTCTTAAAAAAGAAGCAAGATTGTACTCAGTAGGAGTAGATCAGGATATCAGATTTAAAAAGAGTAGCAGCATCAGTGATCCTGGTGAATGTGAACCACTTACTTAAAAATGCTCTGATTTTTGCTCTGAGACACTATAGCTGCACCTTGAACGCGGGGAAGAAACAACAGAGGGCATTTAGCAATTAGATGTATTGAGAGAATTTACAGGTTCTGTATTGCAGCATTGTTTAGGCCACTGTTCTAAAGGCACAGCAGAGTGCTGAATACCCAGTGCAGGTTTTGGGCATCTCAGGGACAGACTTCAGCTGGAGTAAAGCCACATGCCTCCATTAAAACTAGTAATGTTACACTGTCATGCTTTAGCTGAGGATCTGGCCTTTGCTGCTTGAAAGTATGAATGTATGTAAAATTTTACTTCTCATTAATACTACCCTGTTTACTGTGCTGTAAACTCTTTATTATTGTATATAATTGTTGCACTGCTTCATTTGCCAGTTGTTTACAGCTTTCAGCATAAATCCTTTTCTCCTAGGGCTAAGTGGGAGCTCATGTTGTGAGTTTGTTGCATTCTGCATTCTTTGAAGTTTACATCCCTCAGAAGCCATTTTGTCACCTACCAATGTTGTAATCCTTGAGTACCTCCAGCCATCTTCTCTTTATAGGGTTTTTATAGTTAAACAGAATGGATTTTTATTTTTGTAGCTTGTAACTTCAACTGTATAGTAGTTATTCCTATTTAGTAATGAGTGGTCAGAATACTGTACAAACGTGACTCTGAAAAGCTGTAACTAATAATAACTACTTACAAGAAAATACCAGCATGTTAAAAGTTTAAAAAAGAAAAGTTATTCTTTAGCTTGGAACTACTGTGACTTGGAATTTGTATTGGATGTGTGTGCATATTCTGAAGTTGCTTTAAATAAGGAAAGAAAAAAAAAAAAAAAAAAAAAACACTGAGCTTAGCATGCAAATAATAGACCAAAAGGGGAAGTTGTAAACAGTTTTATCAACCAAGAAAGACATTTAGAACTGGGTGGGTTTTATGTTTCTCTTACAGGCATGGTATGAACAGGAATGGTCATGAAACAGTTGTTTCCTTATGATGCAGTTTAAGTGTCCAACCTCAACAAAAGCCATCTGCACCATTCTCTCTGCACACCCAGGAACAGATCTCAGAGCAGATCTGAATGCTCGGTGCTGTCAGCTGCGTGAGGTCTTACAGCATAACACTGAACCTCCAATGCAGATTCTGAAGGCGAGTGGTTACATGGTTCTTGATGTGGCAATGCTCTTAAATGCCACATTCTCCTTTGGTGTTCGGAAGGGGGGGTAAGGAGTGGGACTGCAGCCCTCACTGCCAGCAGCTGGGCCGTCCCCACTGTGAATCTGGAGCTTTCCATGCAGCTCTGTGTTGTTTGCGATTCTCGCTGGCTTAATCCAATGTTTCTGAAGCAGGTGATGCTGGCACTGACCTGTGGGCTAGTGCCACGTTCACTCCAGTCATAATAAGGGTAATAATGTGTTATTTGCCCGGGTGAGGTTCTGCCTATAAAAGCTGCACCTCGTGCAGTCACAGCAGCTGTCAGGGCTGAACCCCGCCCAACAGAAGTGAAACTGAAACCCTGGTAGTCAGTGGCACTGCAGCCTGTTGTGGCTGAGCTCCCCAAGGCTCTTTGGAGGAAGGCCGGCGCCGCGCTCCTCACAGAGCCTTGCAAGTGCACATTTTGCAAGGACTGGCTGCTCCTGAGCGTCCTGACGAGCTGTTGTGTTGTCCTGTTGTTTGTGCTGTATTTATCTCTGGTCTAAAGCGTGTGGATTAAAGTATTTAAACTCATTATTTTCCTGTTTCTCACTGCGCACGGAAGCAAAAGATGAGTTCTGGGAGCTGCACGGGCCTGCCGGCGAACGTGGCCGGCGCTCAGGTGCTCAGCACGGGGCGCGAGGCGGGAGAGCGGCCTGCAGCCGAGCAGAGCGTCCCGTCCCGCCGGGCCGTGCAGCCGTGCGACGGGTCGAGGTCCGGAGGGCGCAGCGCCGCTGCTCCTCGGCTGTGGGAGCCCCGCGTGCCCGCGCGAGGCCGCGCTGAGCTGAGCCGAGCCGAGCGCCCCCACAGCCCGTCCTGCCATCGCCGCGCGCTGTGCTGCCTCAGGGGCGCGGCCCTCACAGCTCCCGGCGGGAACGCGGCCCGTCGTCGTGCCTTGCCAGCGCTGCGCTGATTATTCGTAAGAGGTATGACTGAAATTAACTGCGCCGAAGACGGCGGAATTGCAGAGCCCTGAGCGAAAAGCTCGACCGGCTTTAATTAGAAACGTTTAATCGATTGATTCTTACGGACAGCGTTTAGAAATGTTAGAAACGTGGGGTTTTACCCCAGGCTCCCAGCCCTGACATGGCGCCCACTTGGCTCCCCGCCCGCCCTGCCTTGAGGAGGCGCCGCCCGCTGCTGCTCCCTGACAGCTGCGGCTCCTGGACGCTGAAGGTCATCCGCTTTTCTTCTGAACATCCCAGCCCTTCGGTTCTCCATGGACGCGGCGGTGCACGGCTCATCTCAGGCCGCACGGCTTTCCTTCCCTCCCCCCTTTGGTGCTCCTCACCGCGTCACACAGTAAGACAGCAGTGGTTTGAACAGGACAGCAACTTTATTTCTGCTTTCCGTGCTGCTCGCTTCAAGTCTGAGCACGGAAGAAAACCTTTAGAGCTCGGGTTTGCAATTAATATTTCTTGAATTAAAAAAATCAGTTCACTGAGATAACTGAAATGATCAACGATATCTAAGAGATGACAGGTGTGACAATAAAACATTAATAATTACAATAATTAATAAAAAGCCATAAAATCAGTGTTGCTGCCCTGAGAAGCATACCGAGCTGAAACTGCTGCAGCACTGAGCAGCTCCCGTTTGTGCTGAAGCTCAGGGCTGATAGCAGCACGACTGGCACATCTAGACATGCACAAGCATTTACTAATTGTAGTACTTTACTACTTTACTACTAGTTTTCATTGAGGAAAAATTAATACAGATGAAGGCATGCAGTGGGTAAGGATCTCACCAGTTACTCTCATTTGTACATCAGTGTGCAAATCATGTAACATTCACGGCTTTATTAACACCAGGATTCATTTTCTTTCTAGACTGATGAAGTCAGGTTCTTTAGAAAAGTGTAACTGGAATCTGTGTTTATGTTTTATTTAAAACCATTGTAGCTTTGATAGTATTACTGGCTGAGTAAAAGCACTCTAGTTTTCCTAAGCCATTAGTTAATCATGCTGTAACTAAGTCAATCCTAGACATAGCAGACAGGTTGAAACTCGATGATCATTGTGGTCCTTTTCAATCCAGGCCATTCTATGAACTAATATTTGACTCTGTTATATCAGCCCCAATGTTCTGATAAATCCAGAGATATCTGAAATAACACCTTTCAGAAGTGTGGCAGCTGTACGTTTCTCTCTTTGTTCCAAACTAACAGACCTTCATTCTACTATTCTAGTTCATTTCTGGCACAAAAGCAAACCAAAAACAAGAACCCCCTATAGTACAGTGGAAGGCTTGTTTCAGTGCTCATGGTAAACCAGAACATGTCTTACATGATACATGCTGATGTCACATTTAAAGAATCTACCGTTGTCCACCGTGGCAGAATAAGAGCTCTTCTATCCTTAGCTTGAGTGTCACTCCATGCTATGGCTAAAGGAAATCCAAAGACTTAGAGGTTAATGTTGACACCCTTTTGAAACCCAAAGAGCAAAAAGATAACAGAAGAGCTGGACTCTCTCCACTGCACATGCCCCTGAAGTACCTTTTTTCCCCATAAAAAGGGGACAGGGTACTCCTCCAGCATCCCACTGGGTGAATCTGCAGCCCCATGCCATGGCTGAGCAGCTCACTGGAAAGGATTTCTCAGATGAAACTGCTCATGTCCCCACAGCTGGAGAGCTGGAAATGCAGGAAAAAGAAGTTCTGACTGCACTCTTGGTTCCTAACAGGACCCATCCTCCTTCCTCGCCTTTTGAAGTGTTTCAGTGCATTGGAAGGGTGGGACTCTTGAAATAGAACAACCATTACAAAAAAAGCAGTCGCACTTTTAGATCCAGCATCAATTCCATATACCATTCTGGACCAAGGAATGGAAGTATCAGAATGATGCTATCCTTTGCAAAGTACTATGAGCTTTCAAACCAAGTAACCAAAGACCACAAAGTTTAAGTTCCTACAAGTTGCCCTCTAAAACTCTTTGACTAATATGAAATGTAGTCAGAGGTTCTTTTGAGCATTCTAACAGTTCCCTTTCAAACTGTCAGAAGTAGCTTTGTGGTTTTTTTCCTCAGCACATACTAAATCCCACTGGAGTCCAAGAATTCCATTACATGAGCTTCCTTGTTCTCCATGGGGAACTCCAAGACATAGAGCTAGCATAGTCAGTCCAGAGTCATCACCAAGGAACAGGCTCAATACCTCAGAGATCCAAATACCTCGATTGCCTACTGATTGTTTTAAAGCCGTGATTAAGAAAAGCTGAGGTACAGATCCTTCTGCACATGATGAGGACTTCTGGGAACATACCACAACCCAAAGAAGACCAGGAGAATTAAAGATCCATTTCAGAGGAGATGGAAATGTATTCCCTTTTGCGCTGATTTCTTGTAGGCTTCAAAGGATGCTTCTCACAAAGAGGAAACATCATTCTTTATGCACTGTGCTCCTCAAATCAGAGTCACAGTAACATATTTACCCCACAGGAAATCCAGTCTCTACCCACTAAGCAAATGAAAATATGCCAACAGAGAACATCCTGCCTTCCAAAGGGGAAAGGTTTTATGACAGGAGACTCTGCTTTGAGTGAACAGCATGTTTATGCTCCTCTACAAACCAAACATACACTCCCTAAACTCCTCAACACACAACAGAAACTCCAAAGAGCCTTCACTGTGAGGATGTGAAGCATATTGTGGGTCAGAACACGACACAGAATGCTTCAACCCATAGACTATTGTTACATATCCACACTGCTAGACAGGATATCTTCCTGAAATATTCTGTGATATAGTCACTGTCATTTATTTCCTGGTGATTCTGATACCATGTCTTATCCATCAGCTTCTAATGAGATCTATCGTAACAATTTTTACAACCGAGTGTTACAAGACCTGAATTTACCTCTTTCAACAGTTCCTTCCATTGCAGCTCAGTGGCAGTCACACACTGAGAACACGCACTGTAAATCCTGGCCGCAGACAACAGTCTGAATATAGAGAAAAAGTTAATGCAAAACAGAGACCAACCTCAAAGCCTGAAACACTTTTCAGGGAATCTCTCCTATTTCCTTCTCAAACAGTCATATTGCTACCTGTGAAACACAGGCCTGAAAACTGAAGATCCTTTACAACAACTGCAGAATCTACAGCAGCTACTGAACAACTCATTTGTTAGTGGGTTGTATTGTAGTCTTTGCAAATCCTTTCTCTCTGCTTTTTAGCGTCATCGTTTTACTCGATCGCTACCTAAAGGCTATAGCAATGCAGGCCATAGAATCATCCAACATCCTAAACTACCTAAGAGTCATTAATTTTCATGCAAAGAAAAAACAGAAAAACACCAAAACCCACAAAAACAAGAAAAAGCAACCAACCCAGAATCTTTGACACTGCTTAGACTAAGACAAATAAGTAAATATTTATGAATTCAACATATGTTTTATAGCTGCAAAGATGAGATGCTGCAGGGAATGATTATCTGTATGTCAGTATCCAGGCAAACTACATGAAGGTACCAGGCCTTATGGTTTCATTTGGCAGAGAGAGAGGACAGTGCCACTGGAAAATAACCAAAAGGCAGGGTGCACAGCTTCAGTAAACTGGGCTTTGAATTTATAGATCAAGTTAAGGTTTTCCCCAACAGTCAAGAAGAGCACGAACCCTCCATCACAGTGGAGCAGCACACCGATCTTAGTAGCCCTTGTACTGGGTAAGCACTTTTCAACATCATTATGCCAGGCTGAAATTTTGGAATTAAACCACTCGATACACCAAGATCTGCTGTTCCTACCCAGGCGGCTGTCCGGGCCCTGCCGCTCCATGCTGCCATAGCAGATGCCAATGCCACAGAAGTTGTTCTGCTGCAGTTCCACTTCCCAGTAGTGGATGCCTCTCTTGAAGCACTGGAACCCCAGCACCTGGGGACAGTCGGTGAAACGCTGAGGGTGGTGGTTGTAATTCAGTAGGATGTCTGAAACGGACATCTTGGTGTATCGCTCAGACAGAGCCACTCTGTTGTGGGCTGTGTTGAAATCCAGTGTGACATTAGCAGCATCTGCAAAGACAAGAATCAACAGGAGGTAATAAAGATCAACGCACTTCTGTTTATTCACTCCCGTGCAGGCAGCAGAATTCGACATCTCTATCTCTGCTCAACACTCCTCCACAGCGCAGGCAGTTCTGGCTGCAGTGGTAGCTGCTGGGCTGACCTGCAGCTCTGTGTCACTGAGCAGGCAGGCAGCAGTGGGTAAGCATCCTTCCTTCCTACAGCCCCAGGGTTTCCCTCACCACCCAAACATATGCCAGCAGCAGAGGGAGACTGCTGATCTGGCAGTGAAAGGATATCACCGCCTCCGTGGGCTCACACAAGGCCTGCATTTAATTCCAAAGAAAAGTACAGCGGGTTTCATTGCTTTTCTAGACTCCCCCTAGTGCAGTCATCTGGGAAAAATCAAAAGATGTTACTGATAAAACTTCATTTACTCTCTGACAAATACCAGGATGCTGAAGATTAATTTGATTCATCTGGCAAAAGAATCACTTAAGTTAAGTTTCCCACCTCCTAACGCTTCAAAACTTGTAACTATTTTATAACCTACCAAAGGCCACCTACTTAACAAAACCCCTCATAAGTCTTTTTGTCAGGTGACCACAAAAGTCACATGGCACCAGTGCAATAAGCACAGAGAGTTCATCTTTAAATAGTGCAATGTTTTCTGTCTTACACTGCAAAAGCTCCACTCTGGTTTTTTTCAGGAAGCTGCTGATAAGTTCTTTCACTTTAGCAGCAGTTGCAGCATTTGGTGCTCCCACGCTTGGTGCTGTGTTGACAGAAGAGAATTTGGTCAGTTGGGAAGAAGCTCCACATGCATAACAGAAGCAGAGAGGTTCAGGTTGGAGTAGATCTCCAGAGTTATCTGGACTAGCTGTGTGCTGCGAGGAGGGCTCATTTCAGTATCAGCTCAGGCTGCTCACTGTCTTGTCAAGCTTTACACACTATACATATACATATATATATATATACACAATATACCGCCATTAGCAATCATCTGCTTATCACTTTACGAGCAGTCAGTGAAAATCAGAGTCTGAACTTCCCGAATTTAACGGGATTCTTTTTGTCCTCTGGAAAAAAAAAGTTAACAGTTTACTCTCTGCCAACTGTAATTCCATCATCATGGCTCTTCTGGAACTGCAGCAATAGATAAAGCTGACAGTGCAGCACATTGAGGCCACCCATACTGCAGTGCTACACAAGAAACACAACCTACCATTTGCCTCCCATTTCAGAGGGTCATCAACCCAGAACTCTAGGCTGGAACACATCGGGGGAAGTGGCAGCCTTAGAATGGAAGCAATCTGCCCATCAAAATGTTGGAGGCTGCCTCTAATCACTACTTACGGGTATCTGTCTCCTCCAGCAGAGTGATTTTCATTTGTTGAGAGGTTTTCTCTTTGTGGGTACGTGCTTCGAGGAGGAAAAAAACCAGAACATGATTAGCTCATAAGCAGAATTTGTTTCATATAAGTAGATGGAAGAAGCAACCCAGATGTTTAGTACAAGTAAAAGAAGAAATATTCCAAAGCATTGCGAGGCAGAAGAGCAGTGGGTACTGCAGGAACCAGAGGTTGGAGGCTTGGCTTCACTTTGCCATCCACACTGACTACTACAAGCACACATGCATGCTGAAGCTGATGGTACTGAATCTGTGCAGATTGCAGCTCACACAGTATCCATCACTAAACAGCACAAAACATCCTGCCCTTCCCAGGCCCAGTGCCCATTATACATAATTGCTGCATCACCACCAGAGCAGAAAGCTCTGGGGTACGTGCTTGAAGTCTTCTTTAATGGTAAAGCCATGGTTAGGACAGGATGATGTTCTTCAATACTTACAGTCTGCAGCAAGCTTTTTTTTAAAAACAGGTTTGTTTGGAGAAGGCATTGAAGGTGGCTTCATTTTCCCAGGAGGTGGTTTTGCTGCAAGGGCAATATTTCACATTACGGTCTGTATTGCCAAGAAGAGTAATGCATGAACAACCTTCTTTTTCAGGTGTGTGATCAGAACTTAAGTGACACTTGGCAGAAGTGGAACTGCACCGAAGTTACCCATGCTCCAATCCAGGAGAGACTCCTGCTTAACTCGGTAAGTAGGGCTTTATTCTATAAAATGACACCATTAGTACCTTTACAATTGTTTAACCATACTCCTATCACTCCTAAGGCATTTTATGTTTCCCTCTTAAATCTATATCGTGACTGCATCCAACCCTACTACATAATAAAAATGTAAATTACTTTAAAAAAAAATGAAGGACATGCTGTGCCAGAGGGGCACAGTATCACAATACTCATAACTTATCCAAGTACAGAGAAAAGTAAGAGTCACCAGCACATTCTGTTCCCATATAGTTCAGCCCAGACTACACGTTTTTGTTTGGAAGTTGGAAGACACAAAGTATATTGATGGGCTCTATTTGCTGCACTAGTTTTTATATTTGGATTGGAGGGGGAATCTCTCTCATTTGAACTCAAAGCCAAGGCACAAAATGCCAGTTCCCACAGTGATACAGTACCATCCGTTCTTTTATCCACAGGCACATTCACTGCCAGTTTGACAGCGTCTTTAAGGTTAATGGCAGACTGATAAGCAGCATGTATCATGTTGTGGTCCATTTCAATCACTGGGACAAAAGCCTCTTTTACTGATGTTCGTTGCAGTGCTGCTGCTCTCTGAAATGAGAAACGGAAAATCTCATGCAGAGCAATTTATGTGAGAAATACAACCAGGTTACTTTAAATGGGTTGGGTTTTGTCCATTTATCTCAAATGCAAAAGAGCACAGGTGACAATCAGACAAAGCCTTGGCAAAATTTCAGCAGCAACTCAGCAGCCCATAAGCATTACTTCCTGATAGCTGAAGCAATAAGAAAGCTCTGCCTCACAGCACGGAGATGTAACACCTCACAGAGGGGAGCTCTCCCTCAGAGGCCTTTCTGCACGCAGCACAAATAGTGGCTGAACTGGGGAGAGGTGGAATCGCAGACAGCAGTTTGTTCCAGCGTTCCTTCACTTGTGTTTGTGTACTTATCAGTACATCTTGTTATACAAGGGTCTTGCACATGACTGCATTATCATTTGACTAAAGGATCTGGAAAGCACGACTACCAGGGCAGTTTTTTGTGATTCTGCTTCTAAAAACCTAAAGAATTAGATTTGTATTTAAAGGACACATTACCTTTAAAAAGAGAATATCATCACCTTCGGTCAGTGCCATCTCAATCTGGTCTCTCAGAGACTGAATTTCATTCTTCTTGCTTCCCAGAATTTTATATATGTAATCAAACTTATTGCAAACTCTTTTTTCTTCTTCCATAACTACTTTCACGGTCTGGTTTTCTTTTTCTTCTATTAAAGCTTTAATTTCCAAAAATTCAGCTCTCAGCAAATCTCGCTTTCTGGCAGCTGCCTCCTGGAGCAGACACAAACAGGCAGAAACTGGTTTCAAACCAACAGTTAGGGGAAAAGTGCTGCTACTACTGCAAGAAAAAAAAATGTATTTGGGGAGCATGTAAACTCCAATTACTCACTATGTATTCTATGTAGTTTGGAAAGAAAAGTCATTTACTCCTAAGTAGAAATTAAGACAGTTCTGTGTCTGTTCTGCGGGGCTGGACAGCCAGGCCATCTCACAGTTAGAACAGCTGCTGCTCACTAATGCTTTAGCTTGGGCTGCACAGATGCACACTTTCTGGTGCAGTGGCAATGGATGGGTTCATCCCAGTTACTGCTCAGGTAACTCCTGTGTGGGTGAGAACCACCCCTGTCAGGAGTTGCGTTTGCTCCCATCTGCCATGAAGCTGCCTGGCTCTGCCAAAATGGCTCTTTTCTGTCCTTCTCAGTGAGGTTTTTTCCTGACAAGGCAATCTCAGTACAACTACTGCCACAGGAGTACAAACAGCATTCAGGAGCCAACACACGCCAAGCAAAAGTGTTGTCACTTACAGCAGCTTGACTTTGGATTGTTTTCACAGAGTTCATTGCTTGCACAGATCTTTCACTCTGGCTGTGCAGCTCTGCCAGCTTCTTCTTCAGTGCTGACTGCAAGAGAGGAGATGAGAGAGCAGTTTAGAAAAGGTGTTGCTGTGCTGTCGGTCGGGTCATGGTTACTGAAGTAAGAATCACAGTTGAGAGCTCTAGATAACCACTGTAAGCATTCAGTACTACTCATTTAAAACCCATAACCCTGCTCCTTGTGCTCTCCTGCATGCATGCAGTTTGTGGGGCCAGCAGCCCCACCTTTTCTAAAAGATGGGCGTCCTTGAGTCATTCTCCTGATAAGGGAGAATGCTCTCATCAGCAGAGCAGCTCCCAGCACTGAAAATAAACTTTGCTTTAGCTTTTACCCTGGACTTTGGGCACTGGGTAAATACTGCTGCTCACCTCTCGTTTTAACAGAGCATTTTATTTCTCAGATGTGATTGGATCACTTCTGAGTGCTGTGAGATGCACTGGCCAGCTTTCCTTCCCCACAGCCCCACGGATAACAGCTCCTGGCTCATTTTGCTCATGCTACAGATCTCCCTAAGCTACTTTTATGATTCTTTGCTTTGTTAGAACACACTCTGTGCAGTGTCTGCCTGCAGTCTCTCAGGCCACACAGCAGACCCCGTGCAGAGGGCTGGGCGCTGTGCCGCAGGCCAAGCATTGCTGGGGCCTCTAAGGCACAGAGCAGGGATTGCCCTCAGCACTGCTTTGTGCTCAGCCACAGCACAGCCTTAGAGAGAAGGAACACACGCGCAATGGAGGCACACTCAGGCAAGTGTGGAAGGGCAGACAGTTACCTGCCAAACCACACACAGGACTGCAGCCCATGTGTGGCTGCTGGCACTCTGCCACCCGTGGCCCTCGCACACAACGGGCAGTTCTGCCATCACCCAGGGAGTGTCTGCAGACAGTTCTGCTCCTGGTCACCCCGTTCTCACCTCGGCTTTGTCTTTGGCCTGCTGCAGCGGGCTGGTGTGGCACAGCTTGTGGCTCAGCAGGCAGAGCGAGCAGATGCAGTAGCTGTGCTGGCTGCAGAAGAACTCAAAGAGCTTGTTGTGCTGCGGGCACTTCCTCTGCTGCAGGTCCCGCACGGGTGGGCACAGCTGATGGTCGCGGAAGGCCGGGCTGTCGTGGTGTGGCCGCAGGTGCTCGGGGCAGAAGGAGGCCATGCAGGTGAGACAGGTCTGCGTGGCGGCTGCCTGCAGACAGCTGTCGCAGTAGATGGGAGCTGCCACCTCCCGCTCTTCCTCCTCACACTCATCGTCGTCCTTCTTGTCCCCGGCGCCCTGCAGCTGCTCTACCACCCGGCACAGCACCGTGTTCTTGCGGAGCTGCGGGCGGCCCGGGAAGGTGGTGCGGCACTGCGGGCAGCTGAAGTCCTGCACCTGGTCGGACCAGGTGAGCTCCAGGCAGGAGGCGCAGAAGTTGTGCCCGCAGGGCACCGTCACGGGGACGCTGAAGATGCAGAGGCAGATGGAGCACGTCAGCTCCTCTTCCAGCGCCAGCAGGTTCGGCTCCGACTGAGCTTTGGTCAACGCCGCCATCCTCCCGCTGCTGCCGCCCGGTCCCGAAGAAACGAAACTGGGGTTGCTGCTTTCCCGAGTATTACGTGGCGTTTCCCCGCCCCGAGGGCGGCGCGCCGGGTGCGGCCCGGGCTGCGCCCAGCGGGAGCGGCGGCCGGGACGGGGCGGGCGGGGTGAGGGAAGCGCCGGGGCAGCGATGTCAGGGGAGGTGGGATGCGCGCCGGGACGGAACGAGGCCGCCCCGAGCGGCGTCCCGCTGGGGGATCTCGAGTGCGGGCGGCGGCTGCGGCGTCACCGCGGGCTGTGCCGGATCGGCTGCTCGTAAAGGTGCAATCGGGAGCTGCTCCGACCGCCCTGAGCGGGATGCAGCCCGGCGGGCGCTGGTGCGGGCGGTTCCGGCGAAGTAACTGTTTGTTACTGACACCGCTGAGTGCGGGCAGAAACCACCCGAGGTTTTTGCTCTTGTTTTTTTTGGGGGGGGCTTTGGTTTTTCCTCAAGCCCACAAAGTGAGTCAGGAGCAAAGCACGGGTTCGCGGCTGAGCAGGGAGCTCAAAGGGCAGCGGCCGCAGCCCTGGCCGCCCGCTGTGCTCGGGAGAAGCGGGGCGGGCCGCAGCAGGGCGCGGGGCTGTCCGGCACCGCAGAGCTTTCCTCGGAACGGACGGGTGCTGAACCGCGCCGCGCGGCTGCTCGGGCGTTTGTTGCAGCCGGTGCGGTTTTCTTGTTTTGTTCCGAACAAAGGCAGCACAGACACTTCAGCACTGGAAGGGCAGAAGGGTTCGGCTCCGAAGGTTTTCACGGCCCGCTGACAACATGCTGGGACACCATTTTGTCTGGGATTCATTTGTATCGCACTGGTTCTAGGCACAGTTCTGTCACCAACACCGTTCATCTTCCTCTCTAAATTACAGAAGCTTAAAATCCTTAAGCTTTTCTTGATGTTTTCAGGTGAACCCTGTACAGAACCGTAAGGTCTAGACATGTGTGTCACACTCTGCGGTAAAGGAAGACTCATGAATGTCAATGTATATTGTTTTCAATGGCGGTTTTTAATTATCCTTACAGCAAGCTCTGTATAGCAGATACACTGCTCTAGACAAAACAGAACATAGCAGCAGAGCTACCAACACAGCACAAGGTCATATTTTATATTTTCTATCAAACCATTCCAGTTTTGCAGCTCGCAGAAGTAGAATATAAAAACTAAGATTCTATTTAAAAAAAAAATCGAATCTATATTAAATCTATACTAAACAAAGCATTCTCGTATCAACACAAAACCATACCTTAAGAAAACAGTGTTTATTTTAAAACCATTTACGAAAAATAACCACCAGTGCACCTGCTGCCCTCAGAACTGGAAGGCAGCTTCTCATGAAACAAGTCCACACAAGTATTTACACATGTTCACATCTCAGACTGCTCCGTTTTCAACGCCTGATCCGTTAACTGGAGGCTCAACAATTAATCTGGGCTCAATCAGTGAATCCCAACTTTCAGTTATCTGGAAGCAAAATACAGACAATGTTAGCACGTACAAGGAGTACAGACAGGTGCAATTTCTTCTGCACCACACTTTGGATGTGAACAGCAGCACTACAGAACAAAGGTCACGGATCATTCCTCCAACTCAGTGATCTTCATCAGCCTTGACCTGCTAATGTGCAGGTAGGAAAAGCAGAACCTCGTGGATAACTGAGCCAAGAAGTTACACACAATGGTGACCTTCTAAATCTAATTAATTGAAATCATACACAAGAATTTATTATCTCACGATAATTCACATTCTTGTTAGAAAGGATTTTTTTTTGCTTTCATTTACTTTAATGAAATGCACCATTATAAAAGGACAGAAATGAACAGTGTTGTAAAGCAGGGCAATGTGCCAGCAAAACCACGGGGCCGCCTTCAGAAGAAGGCAGCACGTACCTTTGTGTCCTGAGGAACGGCGTACTCGATCAGCTCAGCCCCATCTGCAGACTGATAAACCAGATCAAACTTCCCTGGCTCTTTAGCAACTTTTTAAAACAAAGCAAAAAACCAACAGTTAACTATAAACAAAAAGCAAAAGGTTTACATTTTTACCATAGTTATAAAGTGAGGCACAGTTGGATGCATGCTTTTTTTGTTTTGTTTGTTTGGTAGGATGTGGTTTTTTGTTTAAAGTATTACTCCAAGCAGTTCCAATAATTGAGGCTCCATTCCTTCAGGCGATCACCGCATTTGCAGGAGTGTCACTCTGTACTTATCCTTTATCACAGCACTGTAACAGCACCTCACCTTACCAGCCTGTGAGGGATGAGCTCTCTCAGCATCTTTTGAATTGCAAGCATC
Source organism: Centrocercus urophasianus (assembly GCF_019232065.1). Classification (NCBI taxonomy): domain Eukaryota; kingdom Metazoa; phylum Chordata; class Aves; order Galliformes; family Phasianidae; genus Centrocercus; species Centrocercus urophasianus. The sequence continues at coordinate 3,314,251 of NW_024884978.1, read as the reverse complement.
TCAGCAATGTTTAGAACTCTAACAAAATCTGACAAGAATTGAATTCTACACACCAAAAGTAAGGTGGCTATCTAATAAAACCGTGTGCCTGAGAACATTCATCCAAATGTGCTGCCTAAATTTGAGAAAATGCTCTGGTGATTCATCCCCACCAGTATAAAGGTCAGGTGCCACACACAGCCTCGCTGCCAGGTCATTGCATGGGCTCCTTCCACACCCAGTGGAAGACTTTTTAAGGAAAGAATGGGGACAGAAGGAGGTTAAGAAAGAAGCTGAGGAGATTATATATGGTCCCAAGTGCCTCACACAGGCTGCTCCCCAGTGATGCACAAAGCAACAAGCATTCAGTGTCCCAGGGTACGTACTTTGGCTTGCTGATGAGGAAAGGATCTCAAGCTCGATCTGTTTTTTATCAGCATTCCAACTGATTATTCTCCCCTCCTTTACAAGGGAACAAGAAAAGAATCAGATAGGATATACTTCAGCACTGGATAACTATTCCATGTTACAACCACTGTGATACTGGATTACAATTACAGGAAGTATGTGTTTGTTAATTTTTTTCTATCTCTCTATATATACAAAATCTGCAAGCTATTACAATTGAGCATTCTGCAGTTTCTGGCATAGATAAACTCATGATCCTGTCACTGACCTGGCAGTAGTTTAAATCATGACCTTTCTAGAAACCAAGTTATTTCAAGTAGGTGCTGAATTACTTACACCAGAACCAGGAATTTGTCTTGACTTTCAAGAGCAATGCACTCAAATACAGCTACAGTTTTCTCCTTGAAGGCCTGCGTTTGTCATCTCTAAAACAGTGATATCATTAATACTCTAATACTCTTTGTTTTCTTTTTTAAGTAACTGCTACACCTTTCACATTTTCAATTAGTTTCAGGTTTTAGAGTTTTGATTTTACTGCTGCACCAGGAATAGTCTGCAGAGTGACATGAGAGATAGTATTAACCTAAAAATATTGAAGTTCTACCCCACATGATAGTTTTTTCAGTGAATTAAGGAGGGAGAAAAAATAATACCTTATATGATGAAACTTCAGGACTGTAGTTCTCATTTAGTTCCAAGCGCTGTTGAAAGAAACACAAATCAGTGACAGCTTCTCCTGATCCTCTCCCCAGGCACGGCTCCTTCAGCAATGGGAAGCACAGGGACCAAGGCACCCCGCTCCCAGTGCCTATCACACTGCCAGGACTCACTGCTCTGAAGGACTCCGGTTCAGGTCAGGCTGTGAAAGGAGATCATGGAGAGGATCCAGTCTCCTCAGCAGCAATTATTTCATTTTTCTTTACTTCTTTCAAAAAAATCATTTTATTTTGCAGTGAAGTGTAGCTATTTGTATGGCTAATTTTGTAATAATACTGTAGAAACACTACAGAGAGAAATAAGAACATAGGGATGCTAACACCAAACAGTGGTGTTTTCTATTCTGTGGAAAACTGTTAGGTTAGAAAGACAGCAAGAGAGGGGTGAATGCCTTCAGAGCTGCCTACAGAGATTTGGACAGTTGGAAATTCTGAACCACACACTGAAGTTTAAAGCAGATTTTTGACTAATGAACAAGCAAGCGAGATTAAAATAATTCATGGATTCCTAATTCTTGTACTTTCAAGGCAACGGTCCCAGATCCAATTCTAAAATACAAGCTTTTGGTTGGCAGGACTATGTATGGTTCCCTGCAAAACTTACAGTGCCCGAATAAAACAACACTGACCTACTGATGTTCAGAACCTCCAAAGATCTTTACCTTAAAGGCAATTCTTTCTCCCACTTGTGGTGGGGCAGCTAGAAGTGGTAGAACGCTGTAGTCTCTCTTGGGAACATCCACAGCATTCTGCAAAACAAACAGCTGCTGATAAATCCACCGTCTGCAAAGAACTAAGAATAATACAGCCTGGCCACACGTGTGCTAGGTTATAAACAACTCCACAGAGATTTCTGAGTTTCCCAGGGAAGCACCCAGTGTAACCAAGTGTGTGAATCTCACCTGGGGGGGAAGAGTTTTTAAAGGTATAGGCTAAAGACTTCAGAGCAGTGCTCAGTGAGGGGAGGTCGTGCCTTGGGGTGGGGCTGTGCTTTGGTATTATAACGAGTGCATAATGAGCAAAGTTCACCTGAAGGACGGCATTTTGTCTAAGAATGACAGACTGGCAGCCCAGGGTAGCACATCTACAGCTTAGTACCACCAAGTTCCCATGCCAGCATTGCATTTAAAGTCAGTAACATCAGTTCTCCAGATGTTGCCCAGGGAGCTGCTGTGGAACAGAACCTGGCTGTAGTTTCTGCTCCACCCACAGTGCCATCTGCTGGCATATCAGCTGCACTCTGCTCTGCACCCCTGTGAACAGTGCTGTGCCTTCATTTCCAGGTAGCCCATAGCAATTATTCCACCAGTACAATCACTTAAGTGTTGTTTCATAAATGCTTCTGCAGGATATATACTGCGAACATCAGAATTACTGTTCAGATCTACCAGCCTTTACCCTTACATTTTTCAGCTTTTCTGAATTACTTTCATGCTGTACTTTATTTGTACAGTTAAAGCTGTGAGAGAGCTGGTCATTGACTGTGTAAGTCACTCACCTGGACAGGAACAGAAGTGTTTGTCACAGCTTCGTGTAACTGCCTCTGTTTCTGGCCTTCACTGCTGTAACTATAGAAGAAGCCAGGGCTTTCTCCTCTGCCCCGGCCCCTCACCATCCCCCGGAACCCCCGGCCCCTCGGTCCTCTCCAGAAGTTCCCCTCTCCTGCTGCACGCCCTCTCCCACGCCCTGGCCCGGCAGCAGGCCCTTGGATTCCCGCTGGTGACTGTTTGGAACCATTTGTTGCTATGGAATTACTCAGTCCAGCATTGGCTGCAGGTTTTTTAATGACGAGTGTTTCCGAATCGGAACTGTCCGACTCGGAGGAGGAGCTCCTGGCTTTGGGAGCACCAGTGGGCCCAGTCTGTGCTGCTGCTGCACTGTTGGGCAGCGCCTGCTTTGCAGTACTGCCTTGTGCTGCTGCTGCTCTTTCATCCTCGGAGCTTGAGTCAGAATCTGAACTGGAGGACTGCGATTTCTTAGCGTTTTTACTAACTGCAGTCTTACTGCAATGTTCAGCATTAGACATTTGATTACGAGCAACAGCAGTCATTGCAGTTTGTGCTTTGTCTCTGGGAAGCGCTGTTGCTGCAGGTCTGTAGGAAGATTTACTGTGCTTTACATTTGATTCACTGCTGTCAATGTCGGACGACGCGCTGGAGGACTCCGATGTTCCCACCCTCTGCTTCCGGACCTCTGGTATCAGATTTTTGGAGGTGCTCTTAGCAGCCATCAGAGTAGCACTGCCATCTGCCCGCCCATGGGCCACCTTTGCTGCCCGCTGCCCGTCCTTCTCTCTGGCTGCCGGCCGCTCCTCCCTCTGTGCCTTCTGGAGCTTTGGGGGTCTGTCAGCACTGCCCTTCTTCCCTTCAGAAGATCTGGGAACCATCCCACTGTTTTCTTCCCTTCTCTTTCTCTTTTTGGATTTTTTCCGAGTGTCAGAAACATCTCCCGTGGTGTCCTCCCTACCAGAGGAACACTCCGGGTTACGTTTACTCTTTTTCTTTTCCTTTTGGTTTTTTTCTTCTCCGCTTCTGGACATCCCTTGCGCCTTCTGCCTTCGTTTGTGCCTTTTTCTATCATCTTTCGGTGCGCAGAAGTCATCGTCCGCCTCTTCGCACCCCTCTGCTGCGATTTCCTCCAGCGTAACTCTGCACAGACCCAAACAAACGGCGCTCAGCATCGCCCCCATCTCCCTCCCTCCCTCCCTCCCTCCCTCCCTCTCGTATCTCCCCCCCCATCCCGCCCGTACCGCCGTACCGCAGCGCGTCGTTGTCCCGCACGAGGCGGGCGCTCTCGGTGGGCGGCAGCAGCGCTCCGTCCAAGAAGAGGCTGAGACGGGCCCGGCGGCTGAAGCCGAAGCGGTGGCGGATGATGCTGAGCAGGTCGGTGACCAGGCGCGCCTGGCCGGGCTCCAGCAGCAACCAGCACAGCGCGCAGCCCGGGCTGCCCGGCGGCGGGAAATCGAACTGCAGCCGCAGCCGCACCGGAGCGCCGCCGGCAGCCGCCATCTTGGGGGCAGGGGGAAGGGCGGAGAGGGGCGGGGAGGGGCGGGGGGACGGCACGCCGTCTGGGACAAAAAGGGCGGGCGGGAAAGGCGGACCCGGAGCTGCAGGAGAGCCGCGGGCGGGATGGGCGCGCTGCGTGCTGCTGTGGGGCTGGCGCTGTTCGCAGCGCTGGCAGCAGGTACGGGCGGGGAGAGGGTCGCGGGTCGGGTCGGTTCGGGGCCGTGTCCCGGGCAGCCTCTGGAGTCCGCGTGCGCGGCGTTTCTTGTGCCCCGTTGGGAGGGCCGTGGCTGAGCGGGGCGATCCCCGCGGCCTCAGCGCGGCGTTGCGGGGTGCTTCTGTTTATCACACCCAAGGCTGAAATGCGATGTCCCGGGGCGGGTTCGGTGGGCCGCCCGTTGCTCCCCCCGCTGACGGCCGCTCTGCCCGCAGGTGCGGCTCTGCAGCCCCCCCGGGAGCTGTGGGGGTACGTGCAGGTGCGCAGCAAGGCGCACATCTTCTGGTGGCTGTACTACGCCGACAGCCGCACCGCGGGATTCGCCGAGCTGCCGCTCATCCTCTGGCTGCAGGTGAGCACAGCGCGGTGCTGCGCTGCCGGCCGTCCCGTTCCAGCCCTTCAGAGAACGCTCGGGTTAGTGGGCAGGAATGCTGGTGGCTGAAGGCACGTCGCGGCTCTCGATAACCTGTCCCGGTCAAATCGCAGAAGCAGACGCTGCCGGGAGCTGTGATGCCGCAGCGGTGCTCTGTGCCGTGCTGTATCGCGGCTTGGAGGCTCCGCGGTGCCTGCAGCCCGAGCAGTGCTGTGGGAGGGGGAAAAGCGGTCAGAGATCCGAGGTGAGTTCTGTAAGGGAGCTTCTGTAAGCTACCGAGAGAGGCTGATTGTCACCGTGATTGGCTTCGTTCAGTCACAACTGACAGCGGTCGTCAGTGTGTGCTCTGCATTCACCGCCAGAACAACGTTTCAGAAAAGAATATTGGATGTGGCCACTTGGTGACTTGGACCTTACCTCTTTGTGTTATTGAAGAGTAAAACGTGTGTGCTGTATGTGCTGCTTAAAAAGAGCAAACACCTTATGACTCAAACTTCTGTATTTTGGCTGATTTTTGTACTTGGGATTAAGGAAATAAGGGTAAAAGTTCTCAAACAGCATCCAGCATGCAACTCATTGGATGCTTTCACATGTGGGCGGTTACTTCTCTGATCAGAAGCAGTGTGTGTGTAGTGGAAGACAGTGAGGAACAGAGCCCTCTTTGCAAGTTGCTGAGGAGTGCAAAGGGCACTTTGAACTTCCTGTGTGATGTTGTGCTTACTGGGTTGTTTTATTCTGCTCCTGTCTCCCACATCTATGGTGTGCTGCCTTCTAACTCAGTTATTTGCTCTTTCCCCTTAGGGAGGTCCGGGATCTTCAGGCTGTGGATTTGGGAACTTTGAAGAGATTGGTCCATTAGACAAGGAACTGAAACCAAGAAATACAACCTGGGTATAACAGAGTTCAGCTTCTAATTATTGATTGCAAAACTTATTGCCTGTGTAAGCAGGTGCTTGCTAGGTTAAAATGCACACAGAACAGGTTTCATTTAAAATTCAACAGAACTGTGGTGCTTTATCTTAAAGTAGTCAGACTAATAACAATGGCTTATATTAATAGCCTTCTTAAGAACTGAAGAGGAGGCCTGTTAATTTGTTTTGATGGAATACATAGGCCTCCATGAATGTGTGCTGGGGGGAAATGGAGCGAGTGGGGAATTTCTAGGAAAATGTTACTTCTGATCATAGCTTTGTTGCTTATAGTCTTGAGGGCTTTTCTAGGTGGCTGGCAACATATAAACAGTGGCTGGTAATTACAACCCTCTTATGACTTCAAGGGAAACCAGCTGTAATTACAGCTGCCTCTGGAAGTAGAGGTTTATTCACTGAGCTGTGAGCAACTAAGAGTCTTAACTATCTGGGAGGTCCCTGGTTCATGTGAGTGAGCTGCCCTTGGATGGTTAGGAGTTCTGGGTGCCTTTCCTGTTGCATGCTGGGCAAATTGAAAGATGTTGTATCATTATTATTTTTTTTTTTTTTTTAAATAAACCTCATTGCTTTGATCCATCCTAGCTACCTCTGTGTGGATCCCTTGATTTTATCTGTGAGTTTGTAACTCTACAGCTTAGCTCCAGCTGATAGCTTTTGCTGCGTTCTGACAGACAGAAGGCCCACCTGTACCATTCTCTGTGTTGGACTTGTACCCAGTTTTTCTCCAGTTTCTTTCAGGGTTGGGGATGCAGTGGCTGTTAGATCTTTGTGCCATCAAAACTGAAGTTTGTACTGGTGCTCTGCTAGTACTGAAACCTTTCTGCTTTTGCAGTTGCAGGCAGCCAGTATCTTGTTTGTGGACAATCCTGTGGGCACTGGATTCAGCTATGTAGATGACTGCAGCTTGTTTGCCAAAAACCTAACCACAGTAGTCTCCGATATGATGGTTTTTCTTAATGAATTCTTCACACACAGAACAGAATTTCAGGTAGGTGATTTGAATTACGGGTTACAATCCTGTTTTTCATTGCAATTGAACAGGTCTCAAAAGGAATTGGTGAGCAGCCTTCTAGGTGAGGCAGGTAGTGTGCAGGGGAGGCACTGCAGGTATAACCCCACTGTCTCATATTTTCTGCAGTTCAGATGTGATATCATGGATTGCTGGTCTTGGCACCAGTGAGATAATCAGAAGGCTGTGTTATTGTCTGCTGTGATCTGAGAAGCACATAGGCTCTTGGCTGTTCCTAGTTCCAAAATACTGAGGGGCCCACTTCAGAACTTGCCTTAGTAATTACACCAGGATGTTATGGCAGCTGAGACTCAAAAATCCCCAGGGTTTGGAAATGAAAGGTGGGGAGCCTACCCCTGGGTGCTGTGGGATGTGGGAGATGGCTGGGGGTCTGTCCTCCATCTAACAGGTTCATTGTGTGGCTTCTCTCACCAGAACGTCCCATTCTACATATTTTCTGAGTCTTACGGAGGTAAAATGGCTGCTGGCATTGCTTTAGAGCTGCATAAGGTAAGTAATTTGAGGATGTAGTTCACGTTAGAAGGTGATGTTCTACAAGTACTTGTGTTTCCTAGATCATGCTGTTTCTGCTGCCTGAGTCAGACCAGTAACTGATTGGTTTTGTGTCGTTTGGGTTTTTTCTGTGTGAAGAAAACTGGTTCTAAGGTCCCAACTAAAAGCAGGCTTGTTTTTGTTCTTCCTCTTATCACCAAGGCTGTACAAGAAGGAAGCATAAAGTGCAATTTTGCCGGGGTCGCTCTTGGGGACTCATGGATTTCTCCCCTGGGTATGTTGAAAATTCTCAGACTGTCATTGATTTTACTTTTTATTTTTTGGATTATTTAATGGATACCTGCAGTCAAAAATGCCAGCCTTGCCTTAAGTAAATGCCATCTCTAGAGAGTCTGGTATATCAAGTCACTAAAAATACTTCAATATATCAAGGAGTGAATTGAAGTGTCTGCCTTTGGAATGTATGTGAATCTTGAGCAACCTGAGAGCCAAGTCAGTGAGGAGCACAGCTGCATTTGAAGTGGAGCGTAGTGAAAAGTCTGTGTAAATTTCTACAGCCACTCTGGTGATTTGCATTTAAAGTGATGCCACCAAATGGTTCACAAGTTTGCAACTGAGGTTTTCTCACTATTTTCACAAGAAGACCTTGTGCTGAGGACCTGATGTCCTTGCTGACCTGAGAAAGACAGGGTGTGTGTCTGGTGAAGGATGAAAAACTAGTTTGTTTTTTTTTTCCCCCTCAGTAATATTTGCTAATAGATCAGTTCAGGCTGTGCCTGGGAGGGTTCTCTCCCTGTAACGTATTGATGTGTTACAGTTCTGGGGTGAGAACACTTCAGCAAGAGCGTGTGTTTCTTTGTTTTTTAAATAAATTTCAGTGACTGATGCTTAGGAGGCTTGTGGCACTGAAGTAATTCTAGGGGTTCTCAGGATTAGTGAAGAACTTGCTCTGTGCTGTGCAAGCTTCTGGCAAAACAAGCTGGCTGTACCTTTTTACTGAACAATTCTTGTACTTCTTTTGTCACAACCATTTTTGCTACGGAAAATTAAAAGTAAAAGGAAAAAAAAAGCCTTTAATGTTTGTAATCTATTCTGTTGTTTTTCATTTTATTATTGTTTTTAGATTCTGTGCTGTCTTGGGGACCCTACCTTTATAGCACTGTGAGTACCTTCTTAAACTCTTGGCCTTCTCCTGAGAACTTGTACTGCTATGTAGTATAAATGGAGGTTGATTTTTTTTATTTTTTTTTTTTTAATTAACTCTTGGTATGAAATTTCTGATATCTGAAGCCTGTTCCTGAGAAATGAATGTGAAACTATCAATAAAGCTGTCCTCATATGTTTCTCTTCCAGTCTCTCCTTGATGATCATGGTCTAGCAGAGGTGACTGCTGTTGCTAAAGAAATAATGGATGCAATAAATAAAAATGAGTATGGACTGGCCACTGAGCTCTGGAGTAAGGCTGAAGGTATCATTGAACAGGTGAGATCTTTGAGCAGCTTTAATAAGAAGTCAGTGTTTAGGGGAGCACACAGCTTCAGGTTTTTCTTTCAATGAGCCCTGGGCTCGTGTGCATCCCTCCCACATCCTGCCCAGCCATTTTCAGCTGTTTGTGCTTTATGACGTGTTGATGTAAAAGAGCTGTTTGCTGTGCACCACTGTGATTGCAAGAGGCAGTGGGAAGGGCAGCCCATGTGAGCCTTGTTGTGGTTTAGTACAAGAAAAATTCTGGCTTCCTCAAACTGAAAGACTCATCTAGAGCTGCTTTTTCTCTCTGATAACCTTCACATAGTTGGTGTCACTTCTTGCTCTTTGGCAGGAACTTGTGGTTCCCATTTTGTCTTTCTCCTCAAGCCTGCTTGTTTTTTCATTCCAGCTGAGGTATCAACATAAGGTGCAGGTACTTCTTCCTGTAGTGTGACTCCTGTGTGCTGATTCACTACCAGTGCCTCTCATCTTCTATGACTCAACAGTTAAAGGAGAGCAGCTCTGCGAAACTTGAGTAACTTCTCTGCTGGCAACATTAACTGCACTTGTCCTATGGATGCAGCACGCTGTCTGCATTGGAGCTGTCATTCAATGATTCTTAGACTTTTCTAGATGTCATCAATTCCAGAAGAGGGGTGAGGGTGACAGCTGTCTGTCCCATGTTTTAGAGGAGGCATTTGGGTTGTTCAGGGGTTGTAGGTTAGGTGGATGTTGAGCAAGAGGCAGCATTGGGCTAGACTGGATCCAGCAGAACTGCATTTGAAAGCATCATCTGGTGTTGCAGCTGTCTCTGTCATGAGTAATAACAATCTGCAGTCACTTGCAGCTTCCTGTAGTTTCACACCCTTTTCAGAGAAGAGCACAAACCATGTAGTCTGGAGAAAGCTCTTTATGAACTGTAGAACTGTTTCTCTATGAATACCTTCCTGATCTGTAGAAAAGTTTAGCACTTCCTAACCTCTCCATTTTGGAAGGGAATCTGTTTACAAAAACCTTCTGCTGTGAGGAGCAGTGCTAAACATCTTATCTTTTCAGAACACAGACAATGTGAACTTTTATAACATCATGACTAAGGAAGTTCCAGAAATGAAAGCAAATGAACAAGAAAATTTTCATCTTGGTAAGTCATATTTAAGTAGTTGAACTTCTGAGGCTCTGTTTGCATTCCCATGCTATCAGCTCAGACCATAGGAACAGCCTTGGGTCAGCACATCCTTAAAGTGGACCTTTGGATCCAGAGGATATTGATGGTCTCTTGAGAAGAACTTGATTGCTGTTGCGTAAATAGGGATTAACAGGAATGTGGAGCAACCCTTCTATAGATTACACCTCCACCTATGCATTCTGCACAATTACTCCAAGGAAGTAGTTAGTGTGTCACAATGACCTAAGTTGCATCTTTATTTCTTTTGCTTGTCTTCAAGCTAGGATACAAAAATGTCCCATCTATATAAACAGTCTGAGTCTAGTTACATGGTGCTAATGCATGTAAAAAAATACTTGGCTTTTTTCAAGCACTTTATCTCTTTCTTGCCTTCAGTGGGGGGAGGGAATAGCACAACTGATTCCCAGAAGTAAAACATCACAGCACAAAAACAATTGTTTTGAGATGTATCTGTGCCAAGTGGCTGAAACAGAAGCTTCTCCTGGAGAAGTGCTGTGAGAGCCAGAAGTGAAAATGGATATTTGGGCTCTTCCCATATTACCTCTTGACTTAAATGAAGGTTGGCATCAGGGACTTTTACTATAAGTCTACAAACTGTTCTCTGTGGTGGTGCATTTTCACTAGAAGAATTTAGCTGTGACTGTAGCACTGAAAATTGTTATTTATACAGGATGGCTGTCTTAAATGTGCAACTAATCCAAATGTTTTGTCTCTTTCAGTTAGGCTTTACCAACGTCACGTGGAAGTCATGCATAAGAACAACCTAAGTGAATTGATGAATGGACCTATCAGAAAGAAACTAAAAGTTATTCCTGACTGTGTAAAATGGGGAGGTACTTTCCTGTCTGTTAGTGTGGATCTAATGAGTGTATTATGGCCTTCCACTATATTGCAGTCTGAAGGGAGATATTTTATTGTAGTAAGCATTCACATTAAATTTTCATCTGTGACAGTAAGTCCTCTTTTTGGGATGGAGGACAATGAAAATGTAACAGCAGGCCAGTGGTAGACAGTTCTGGTTCTACTGCTTTTATCTGTCATTAGCCAAGCAGCTAAAAGTACAGGGACCAAAGAAGATCCTCAACTGATTTATGTCCTTGCAGTCTTACTGAGAGAATTTGTCAGTCTTTCTCTGCCAGAGTGCTGGCGTTGTGCAGGATGGTGTGAAGGGGAGGGTATAAAGCAGACAGGAGGGTTTAGAAGGACTGATGGCAGCACTCTGTGTGTAATAAGAGCCAGAAGCAACAGTGCTGTGTGAGCTCTGGTGTGAGTGTGGCTGCTTTCTGGTTCTCTTAGTTCCTCTAACTGGCTGCCTGATGCTTCATGTGAAGCCTTGCTCTTACACAGCCATGAGCTGTATGTTGAGACCCCTGTCCAGCTGCTTCTGTCCCAGCTTGGGAGTGACATCTTTCAGCAGTTAAACTCTGTCTCCTTTCTGGTTCCATCAGGTCAGTCCACAAAAGTCTTTGAGAACATGGCTGAGGACTTCATGAGGCCTGTCATCGACATTGTTGATCAGCTCCTAGCAGCCAATGTCAGCGTCACAGTCTATAATGGGCAGCTGGATCTCATTGTTGACACCATGGGTAAGAGGCTTTTTGACTTGAGCTGGGAGCAGAACAGGTAATGAGTAGAATGTGCAGTCACTAATAACATTGGTAGCTAGATCTCTCTTCTGCAGATCTCCTTTGTAACAGGCAATACAGTTATAAATGAGCAGCTCTTAATGTTTTGTTAATACCCTTGTGAGAGAGACAGTTCTTCTCTCTCCGTTGGTTTGTTTCTATTTGTACAAAACTATTTGCATCCTTAGTAGCTTTTCTAGGCACAGCAACATTGCTTTTAGAATCTGAGCATGCAGGAATCTAAATCCTTCCTAACAGGCCAGGAGGCATGGATCCGAAAACTGAAATGGCCCGGCTTGAAGGCGTTCAGCCAGCAGAGGTGGAAGGCGCTTTATGTGTCCCCAGAATCCACGGATACAGCTGCTTTCCACAAGGCCCATGAGAACTTTGCTTTCTTCTGGATTCTTAAGGCTGGGCACATGGTAAATAATATAGCTATTGGGGTAGGTAGGGTGCATCATTACCAACAAGAAAACTTGAGCATGTGTATGTTCTTGCTGTTGTCTTCTCTACAGCAGCTGCTTACTGTGTGCTTCATCTCCATGCTAGGTACCATCTGATCAAGGAGAGATGGCCCTGAAAATGGTCAGGATGGTGACCCAGCAGAAGCACTAGGGAAAGGGAGGCCAGCTGGCATGGCCTCCTGCTGAGTGCCAGTGTTCTTGTGGAATGCGAGTTTGAGAACAAAGAAGCTGCAGGAGGACCAACTGGTATTTGGACACAGCCTCTCTGATCATCCTGATGTTGCTTGAAAGTGTTTATGAAAAGGCATATTTCTCCTTGAATATGCTCTTGCTTTTGAATTTCTAAGATGTGATTTGCTTAATACTTAATGACTCTTCCAAGATAATTCCCGTGTCATAAACAACTGTAAGCTGTAAGCCTCTGCCTTTGTCTTGGAAGGATTTTGTGCTTTTGTAAAAAAGCTGTCCTCCCCATCTTGTTTGAACGTCAAAACTAAAATGGACTTTTGTCCTGATAGATTGGCTGCTTGTTCCTCTCTAAGAGCAAACCTGCTTTATGAGGTTTTGAAGTATTTCCTTTCTTTGTCCTTGGGCCTTTGTCCTTGAGTTACCTGGCTGGATTAGAAGTTGCAAATTTGAAGACGCCAGGATAGAAGACCTGCACAAGAGGGTCTGCAGCCCATCTCAGTGAGATGAGATACGTGAATTAGGATGCACAGTTCCTCAGGCTTTCTCACAACCTCCCTTCCAGGGGAGGTCTTGATCTCTTTCATCTGCCTGTTTCTTCATTTTCATTCACTTTTTAATGACCCAAATTTTGTCTTTAGCCTTAACACCTGAAGCACATCCAGCAGCAATTCCTGCTTTCCTTTATGCCAAAGGAGGAGCCCTGCTAATACCCTCTTGTGCAGAAGAGAATCCTTATGAACTAAAGCCTCCTACAAGCTTCTGAGCATAGGCTGGAGAGTGGAAAGCAGAATGTTATTGAAACAATAGTAGCATAATACTGGAAGTCAATAGCAGTATCTAAAACAAGAGTTTACAAAAAGCCAGTGTTTGCATTACTTTTTCTAGATCTCTTAAGTCTTGTAGAGACTTCCTGTTTTGGAAGCAACATTTCATATGGAATACTGTCAAAAGGAGACTTGATCAGACATCATTTGACTTCTGCTGTGGAGTGTAAGGTGACCATTTTTTATCACTGTCTGATAGGAAGCATAACAGCTCGTTCCAGCTGTCAGAATACCAAATGAATAGCAACCAGCCAATTCCTCCTGCAACTGAAACTATCATAAGATGTCTGATATCATTGGCTTAGCAAAGACTGAGGCATAATGATATGTAAACACACGTGCAGTCTCCCAGCAGATGGAGTATTGGCACCTACTAATTGCTTTCCTTCTTGTTCTGTGCTTGAACTGTGTTCATGAGAACTTTAGCAGTGCAAATCCAGACTTTTCAAACATGTATCTTAATAAATACAAGAGGTTCAATGTAATTTCTCTCTTGAGCATTATACTGACTTCGCTACTTGAAAATCTCTTCTGTTTTGGCTTTTCAGTGTAAAGCCTCTGCAAGTGGGAACAGATGCAGTCATACTTGAGAGTGAAGTATTCATGGCTGTTTGCACAGTAAGAACATGCTGGGTCTGCAGCCTCTCCCTCCCTTCCTCAGGATATCTTCCATAAGAGCATGAAGAGCCACCTGAAATTGCTAAGCAGCATCAAATTGGCAATTTTTCTGCTCTCTTTCTGGGTGAACATAAGAGGATAGCTCTAGAGGTGTGTAAACCTACACATCAGCGTTTGTGGAATACTTCAAAATAACTCCAAGCAAGCATGTTTGTGTTGGTCTGTAGTCCTGAATCCTGCTATGCACAATACTTGGTGTTATGCCTAAACAGCCAGCACTGCAGGGCTTGGTAGAAGGAAAGAACTGAGAAAATGTTATTGCAGCATTTACTGCTGTTATGTTTTTTCTATCTAATAGGACATTCATTCATACTGCCTCCAGCTTCAGCTCTTTGAGTGCCATGAATACCTGTTTCTTGCCCCAACTTTCTTAGTTTCTTTAGGTTTTTCCACTTTTGTCAAAGAGATGGGGGGGGTGGGAGATGGCTTCAAGAAGACTGGTGACTTGTTGGTTTTAGGGGCTATGCCAAACCTAAGCATGTTGGCTGCTGGAGACAGGCTCTTAAATGTGGCCATTTAAGTGCAAACAACAAATAAGCAGCAGTCCTTTAATATAAGGGAAGTTTAGTTCCATCTACTTTGCCAAAGGCTCTGTAACTGGTGTCACAGCATACACTGTGCCTTAACCTGTGTGCTCTGGTGCCCTATGATTGCTAGCACACAGAATACTGGGAAGATGCACCTTTGGTCTGGCTTTTATAGCTCTTCTGTGCAAGAGTCTGAGACTGTTATGAACAAATGAATGTGGGAGGCAAGAGATGTCTCACTTGTGACCATGGCTGTGCAGGGGCAATATCTGTAATGATCTGGCATGAGAGCTTTGCTGGAGGAAGAGCGAATCACTTGAGCTTCTCCTAAAGGGAATTTGGTATGTAATGCTCATTGGCTTCATGTCTAAAGTGTGAGGCTGAAGGGGGTGAACATGCAGATATGTGCTGAGCTGTCTCTGAGAAGATGAACATCTTGAAATGTTGCAACATCTGCTTATCTCATGATTCAAACCTGCAGCAAAAGAACATCTGTGTACTGAGATGGGGATCTTGGAGCACTTCTTCACTGTCACATTATGCCTGTTACACTGTAAACATTCTGCTGTATGGCAGCACAATTTGTGTGTGTCACTTTGGAGCTCTGGGGTATGCTCATGTTTTCCAGAAGACATTCAGGAAAGAAATAACAATTTATTTGACTGGCAGGCAGTGGCAAAGGAATTGTAATAATTTGAGTAGTGTGGCTCACCCTCGTGAGGTTTCTTTGAACACTGCTTTTTGTGGGGCTTTGGTTTGTTTTTGTAGTTGCTATACAGTAGATTTTGTAGTGAGAAGAGCAGCTCATCTCTGCCATCCTGGTTGCTGTTTGGCGTGGGGAGATGTTCTTTATTTCTTACTGTGGCTGATGATTGAGGTAGGAGGAAACTGTTGGATATATCTGCAAGTGTGGAGATATGCTGGATGAATGGTTTAATGCTGTGCTTGTCAATCCATCCCGCTTTACAGACCACTTAAAATGCTTCCAAGAAAAGCAAATCGCCCTTAAAAATTTCGTGTGTTGGCTGTTAATTTTCAATAGTCTGATAATCAGGTGAGGTAGTTCAGTACTGGCATTATTAGAGCATTGACAACGTTGATGTGCCAGTGCTCTAAACCAGATGGGAACATTAAGAGGCCTGTAAGGGACCTCAGAATTTCCATCTTTGGGTTGAAATAGTCTTCAGGCCTTGCTGCAATTCATGCTAGGACTCCTCCCATCTCTCCCCAGCCCACGGAAAGTAACTGTAAGGCAAGGAGGCAGAAATTATACTTTAGCTGAAGCTACTTCAGATCTGTGAGTTTATCTCTGTTCTCTCCCCGTTTTTATTGTCAGTATCAATACCAAGATTCCTAGGTAGCAACAAGGATAAATAGGGCTGTGGTGGTTTCTTAAATGCTGTGAATCATCCAAGTGTAACAAACAGCTGGAATAATTGCATCTTCAGCCTGTAGATCTGATCATGCCTGCTTCAATCATTTTTCGAAGGCAATTAGCTCAACCAGGCTGCTTCTAGCGGCTTTTCTGCTTTTCTAATTGTTTTGCTGTTCCTAAAAATGTCTTTTTCAGGGCTGTTTCTCTACAAGCAAGCTGCCTGCAGGCTCTCATTGGCACGGTCAGACTGCTCACACCATTAATCCAACAGGCAATTTGGTCCAGTGATGGTCATAGCAGTAACAATGCTGTGCCTGCATTGTCTTACAGAAATATTCTCGTTCTGTGCTTTATCTCTTATTAGTCAGCTGGGTTGGACTCAGCTCCCGCAATCTGTTTTGAGATGTGAGTAATGGCTGTTTGGCTTTAGCAGCACTGTGCTATAGCGTGTTCTAATTTTATTATTCTGACCCAGATCTTGTTGCTAAATGCAGCAGTGAATGGGAATTGCACTTGTTCAGCTATAATAAGTCACAGATGGAACGTGCTTTTAGAGCTGTACAGTCCTGTCTAGGATGGGGCAGGAAAGCAGAGCTTCAGAAAGCTTTGTTTAGAGCTGTAAGAGTCAACTTAGTGAGCAGTTCATACGCTGCGTGTGCTGTGGGTGAGTCTGCTTAGGGAAATACATGGGCTGGTGTGCCCTCAGGCATTACAGCTGCGAGGTGACTTGCAAAATAGCAGCCTTTGTTTTAACGAATGCAGGGTCTGTGCAGAAGTTCAGGTGCTTTCGAGCACCCTTAAGGCTTTCAGGAGGCTGCTGCGTGTTACAATTGGAGGCAAACAGAAGCTCTCCCGACTGCCTGCAGTGAGAAGTTAGCAGGTCTGTCCCCTCCCTGGAAGAATGCAGCTTGGTGCCTCTTCGTGGACCGGTGCGCTTTGTGGAACCAACCGCTGTAGCTGCAGGGTCTGACCGCTGGGGGGCGCGAGCGGACCTCCGGGTACCGCGGGGCGCCGGTCCGCGCGGCACGGCTGGGAGCGGCGCTGGGCGCTCAGCGGGGGCTTGGCGTGAAACTGTGGGAGCTGAATGGAGCGTGTTGTGTTTTAGGTCTGCGATGACGGCACGGCTGCAAGCGGCAGCTAAAGAGGGAGAAAACTTCCTTACCTCCTGAGTAACGGTGATGAGGTTTCAGGCAGGATAGCAATAGAAATAAGCTTGGTTTTGCTGCCTGTTGTTTATGGCATTTTAGTAGAGGATGTAACTGGGGAGAAGTGATAAAATTAAAAAAGGAGTAATTAAAGACCAGAGTGCAGCTGTTACCTTGCTAATCAGAGCTACAGTTGCTGATGGGAAGCAGGGTTTGGCTCGGGATGCGGCAGGGGGTGACGTGCTGTCACTGTGCTGGAACACAGCCCGAGCTGCAGCCCGTGTCACCAGCCCTGGGAGTGCGATCCTTAAACGCTCTGACACCGAGCTACTAAACAAAGTGGAAGTGACACTGATGGAGGGTGGCGACTGTAACGAAATGCCGACGCCCGCAGCCCGTGCCCTTCGATGCTCCGTTTCCCTGGAGCCGTTTCTTCCCGCCACCTCGCGGTCCCGCTCCGCCCGCCCGGCGCGCGCTCCCTCAGCCGCCGCTCGCGCCCGGCGCGCACCTGCCGCCCCGCCGCTCGTCCCACAGCGCCCCCTGGCGGCCGCCTGCCCCTCGCCGCCCCTCCCTCTCCATCACCGAGCTCTGCCCTATTGTTCTCCCTTCCCTCCCTCCCTCCGCCCGGAGCTCTCGTTCCTCCCCGGCTCTCCTCCTTCCTTCCCTCCCTCTCTTCTCCCGCGCTCGCCGTCCCCTCCCGCCCCGCTCCTCGGAGCTGATGTCACGCGCCCGCTGAAGGCGATGATGGCTGCTGCGGCCGCGCCGCCGGCCTCCAGCTAACGGCCGCGATGGAGCCGGCCGGCCTGCTGCGGTTCCTGCGGAAGCTCAAGGAGGTTTTCGACGTTTGCGACGAGGATGCGGACGGCTTCATCCGGGTGGAGCATTTCGTCGCCCTGGGGCTGCAGTTCGGCCAAGGCGATGAGGTGAGCGGGACGCCCCTCGACGCGGCTCGGTCCTCCCCGACCCCCGCGGGGCGCTCGGCGGGTCCCGGAGCCGCCTCCCCGCGATGCTCGGTCGGGCGGAGCCCCTCCCGGGGGTCCCGGAGCCCCTCCGAGCCCCCCAGCCCTCGTCGGATCCCGGTTGCAGCTCGGGCTTTCCCGCCCGGTTCCGGTACGGCCGCTCCGTCGGTGGCACCGCTGTAAATCCGCGCATCGCGGAGCGGGATGCGGACCCGTCGAGGTGCCGACACGCCTCGGGTTCGGAACAGTTCCCAGTTTGCAATGAAGGGCCGTAAACGCTTTCCCTAAAAAAACCTCGCTCGGCCGCTGCGAGGATCGGAGCGGCGCGGTGCGGGCGTTCTGCTGGCGGCCGAACGCGGCTGCTGAGCGGGGACGGCAGACAGAAGGTTGATTGCCTGCACGGAGCCACAGGTCCGCTAAACGGCTGCTGAATGAGAAGCCTTACTTTCTTGTTTCATCCACCAAAACAAGGCCGCGCGGGGCCCGCGCTTGAACAATAGTAGAGAGCCGCGATCTGTGGGTTTATTTGCCTCCGGGTAAGTTGTACGCTTTTATATAAACGAATAGAACTGTTTCTAAACCCTTGTTGCCAGATGTGTTGTGTTAGAATCGCTCCGTTAATTTGGAGGCAGATCGCTGGCAGCGCAGAGGAAGGTCGGTCCCACGGGCTGTCACAGAACGGCTTGGATCGTAACAATCCGTTTTGGTCTTGGAAATTGATGTGTGAGGCTGTGAGGGACGAGCAGGTTCTGAAGGAGGATTCGGGTGGTCCCAGAGGCCCGGGGTGAATCAGAGCCTATTGGGAGGAGAATATTGAAATGAAACAAAGAAAAGAATGAAACTGATAATCTCAACAGAGATGGCAGTAGAAAAGCATCAGTTGTCAGCGGTGACATCCTGCAGGTTTCAGGGGAGGCTGCGTAGAGACACTGCTGGAGCATGCTTTGCTTTAACGCATCAGGATGTATTTACTGCCGCTGAAAGCAAGTTTGAGGATGTAGCACTTCTTGGGCACAGTGCACCTTGTCTCCTTTTGCATTCAAAAGAAACCTTTCATTGGTATCACTAGAAGATTGGCTGACCCTGGGGCTGTTATTTGCTCCTGTGAATGTCATTCTGGCCACAGAAGGGCCCTGTTTTGTAGCATTGTGGCCCAAATAATTCTGACTCTTAGCAATGGTCACATCTCTGTCCTTTAAGCTGTGCCAACCTGATACACTCAGCTTTCCATGTCTCTACCTTCTCAATCCCTCCAAAGTTTGCAGTCTATACATTCTCAGTGCCTGCTTCCCCGCAGCTTGTGGCTCAGGCATTCAGCCTTTCTGTCTTCTCTTTATCTTTCTATGCCCTTTCTACTTCTTACTTTTTATTCTGGATGTGTGTGCAGGCAACGTGCTGAAATTTATTATTCCTGAAAGACCTACAGCTCTCTGAAAACTGTCCTAAGGAAAAGCATTGCAGCAAGGCAGCAACTTTCTGTTCAAGTAACGGGACTCATACCTGCTCACTCAAAGTAATGAATTTTAGAATTTCTATTTATTTTTTTTTTTACTATTTTACTTCAGAGGCCTTCACCTCTAATAGTGTGATGCTTTTCTTTTCTCTTTTAACACCACACCACTGCTGCTGATCCCCACACAGCAATCCTTGTGCTTGCAGTCACTGAGCCCAGCCCAGCAGAGCAGTGTTTGTGCCCAAGCAGCCATTCAGGCAAAGTGCTCCAGCTGTGGAAGCACTCTTAGCAAGTTTGCTTCCATGCTGCAATATTCTGTTGTTGTTACTGCTTATTAGCACCAGCTCTAAGTGGTTCTGGCTGTTTTCCTGCTGTTGCTGTGGAGTGCAGAGCTGTGGCCATCCCACATGTCCAGGACTTGGTCCTTAGCAGTGCCTGCAGGCACGGCGCCGGCCTTCAGCCCAGCCCTTATGAACATGGAATGTGTTTCAGTTGGATTAAGAAATGGCTAGGCTATTTAACTTGGCCATGAGCAAAATCATCTCTCTGTGGTGCTTGAGCTATCGCATGTTACCAACACGGCCGTTGAGCCCTGCTTGCCCATAGAAACAGCTGTGAAACTTCTCACTCTTCTCAGCAATTCAGTTAGCATTCTGGTCTCTATTCTCCTCATCTGACTGTAAGCATCTAACTCCTCTACGGTCTTTAATGAGCAATTGAACACTCTGAGGTAACAGATCCCAAGGATGAAATTCATCCTTCAGAGGTGTTTCTTTATTTCTCCTGACAACAGAAACTCTGAGCGTGAGACGTTTTGGTTCAGTGCTTAAAAATAACAGGCTTGGGCCTTGCTTTCCTGTTGCAGGGTCTGTCTGTGGAAGGATCTGCAGAGAGATGTGCAGGGCTGTTTCCAAAGCAGTGTGGCTGGGTGGTGTACGCACGAGCTGAAGAAACACTTCACATAACACTGAAAGATGCCAGGAGTCTTTTGCCATCTGGTTCCCACTGGGTCGCACTCACAGCTGAGTGTCTGGGAGCTCTGAGCGACGCGTTCGGCAAACCCCGGTCTGGCAGAGGATTGTGTGAATGTGTATTTCAGGGTAGTGCCAGCTGATGTTTCGTTATGCCAGACTGTTTAAGTTCTACATTCAGTTTTCTGCAACAAGTGGAACACGCTGAATATGTGGACTATTTCTTTTTGAGAGTTGGAGTCATCTTTGGAGGTGTGCAGACTGCGTGGATGCTGAGGCAGTAACCTCATCGTGGTGAGATCAGCAAATGCTTATTGACTTGAGAGGGAAGCTGAGCAGCTAATAAAGTCTGTTAGCCAAAATCAATTATTCTGGTGATTGGACAGTAATGTAATTGAAGTCAGTGGTTTTCTAGTAGCATAGAACAGAAGTAGCTGAAAACAAGTTGATTTTTTGTGTGGATAGATGAAACTTCTTGGCCAAAAGAAGCTACTGAAATGAGGAGAGCTCAGTTACCATGCTCAGTTGCTTCCATTTGATGAGTATCACCATTCTGGGCTGACAGTAAAGGCATCAGCCTTGCATGGTACCCGGCTAGCAGGCAGTGGCTGCTGGCTGAGCTTGCACTGGCCGTCCTGGCAGACACGCAAAGCTCCTTTCCAACTTGTCCAGGGACACGTGGCAGAGCCCTGCCCTGAGCACAGCTCCCCCCATGCCCACATCCATGAGAAAAAAGGCTTTGGCACTGAGACATTAAGATGTAAATGTTACAGAGTGTTACTGCCGTTCTCTGAATGGAGGCAGAATGGAGTTATGACTTTTCTTCTCTGATATTCCTGGAAATAATTACTGTAAGTGCAGATCAACTTGCCGAGATGTCACAGGATGCAAAGGGCTCTCCCGTGTGACAGTGTTCTCTGAATAACAGCAAAGCTGCCACGCATACAGACTCCTTAAAAATCTGTTTACTAATAACCCAGATAATTCATATCATTTTGAGTTACTTAGAAAATGTGTAGTTGTGGAACGGCGCGAAGGGGGTATTTGGCTTGTGGATTAATCCTGTTGCTGCAGTTTTATTAATTCAATGCAGCCTCTCAGAGCAATGTGTTTAAGACAGCCTTTTGGTGTACACTGAGTGTGGATTTCCAAACAGCTGACAGAGCCAGCTTAGCACTTGCTGTTAATCAAAGGTCTTCTGAGGCGCTGTTATGAAGAGGAAGCTGTAGGTTTGCTGAGCACTCAGGAGTTTAATTTGTTATGTAATATGTTTGCACTTCAAAGGTATGGCCGTGTGATTTTTTTTCTCTCCTTTGCTGCCATCCTTTCCCCACACCTCATTCACTCCGCGCGGTTGAGCTGTAAAATTGCGACATGTCTGCCGGTTCTCTAGAAATTTACTCTTGCACATCCAAGGGATGGTTTGGAGTTTCTAACACACACCGATTTTCTTCCTGTGACACGATTAAGCTTTGAAAAGTGAGTTATATGCAATTGCTTCAAGGAGGGGTAGATCTGGGAGAGGGGGGACATGCAGGGCCTTGCAGCCCTGGGGGTGATCCCAGCACGGAGCTTTTGGTGCTTGCTGATCTGTTTGTTACCTGCAGTTTGGCACGGTTGACTCACGCACTGCAGCAGTGCTTTTACAGCAACATAGCAGGGAAGAAATCATTTGCCTTGTAATGTTTGGATACATAAACGTGATTTTTTAATTTTTTATTGTGTAGTTTACAATATCATTTCCTGCTCATTTTGTCTACAAACGTTTTGCAGTCCCAGAGCGTGGCTTTGTAATATAGCTGAACTGAGTCAGGCTGCCTGTTCGGGAGCTGGGAATGGAGTTCTGAGAGTTCCTCAGGTCTGCAGTGCTGCGTCTCAGACTGAGGGACCTGTGTGGCTGCTGGTGAGCAGCTGGCCATGTGTGGGGCTCCTTGTGGGGCAGTGATAAGAAGGTGAATGAAACACATGGTTTTACAGCAGCACTGCCAATGTAAACAAAGCACTCTGTAATACATCTCAGCTCCTTCTTACTGAGGCTGCAACTAAAGGGCCTCACTTTGAGAAGAGGCAAGTGGTTCCTTATGGCCACGAGTGTTGCCATCACATTCTGTGTGCAGTTGAAACCAAAGCCAGCAGGGCTCTTTCCTAAGCCCTGCGTCCTGCTCAGCATCGTGGTGTGTTCTGCTCCAGCGGGAGTGACCAGAATGAGCTGGGGGGGCAAAACAGACTGCAGGAGGGACAGTGACTGCACAGCACATGGGCTTGGAAGAAGTACACTGGAAGAAGTGCTGTTCGGACTGCAGAGCTGCTGTGGTGTTTACTTTGGGGTTAGCACTGCAGCTTTGGATTTGTTTCTTCATTAAGTGGAAAGCTTAGAGGTGGCTGAGACTTCCTCTGTTTGGTTTCCTGAAATCAGAGGTGCAGGTGGTGGGATTGCTATGGAGCAGGTGTCCTGTTGGCTTAGAGGAGCAAGAGGTATCAACCAACCCCATTTCTCTCTTCAGAGTGGTCTCAGCTTTTAAAGTACCTACATTGGGATGCTCAAATACATCTTCACAAGTGTAATGTTGCACTTACACCTGCATTACCACGCTTCTTTTTTTGCCCTCAGCTCAGGGCTGCCCTTGGGGCTGTCCCCATGGCAGGCTGTGCCGTGCTGCATCCAGCAGCGAGCTCAGGGCATGGCTCAGTGCTGCAGTAGCCCTCTGTTTTAGGATGATCCAGATGGCTTCTGGAATATGGGGATATTCTTTTCCAATGACGCTTCTGTTGTTATGATTAAAAAACCAAAAGAAATGAGCAGATAAAACAGCTTTATCCGTATGTTTGTGTGGTATAAATAGATTTGAGAAACTGTTCCCAAATATTCACTGTTTTTGTAGTAAGTGATTATAGGATCAGTTGAACATATTTTACCTAATTAAACCACATGATGTGTATGTTTGGATGAGTAGCTAGTAGAAGTTCAGAAAGTGAAATGCAACAGTGTAATCTGTCACCCTGAAGCAGTATAGAATCCTCCAGTAAAGGCAGGACTACATTTCTCAGTGCTGTTAGCTATTGGGAAAAGTAGGGCTGTCATTAGGAGGCTCTTGTATTTGTGGTATTGTGTCAGAATACAATAGAGTCTGCTTGGGAAGAGAGATAAAGGCAGCAGCGTGCTCCTAAGGGAGGTGTGCTGTTAATGAAGGGAGAAGGGATGTAGGAAGAGAGATGTCACTGTCATTACGGGACGACAAGCAGCATCGGTGGGAGTTGGGCAGTTCAACCCAAGGAATCCTGATCCCATCAGAATCAGGGCTGTGACCAGTGTATGTTGCAAAGGAATAAGTGCTGACCATAGGATTTGCAGCCCTGCAGTAAAACCTGCCTTTGTTGCTGTTTCCTTTGCTGCTGCTTTATTTGCTTTTGATGTCCATCGTGCCACAGGTCAGGCACGGCCTTGTGGTCATGGCATGGCAGAAGTCAGGATCCTGCCATCTCCGTGCTGAGCTGTTGTGGATGCTCCCCTTGTTGAGACCTCTGCTCCAGCTGCTGGTTGTTGTAAGGATGGCCTCAGCGTGGCCCAGTGCTGTGGTGGTGCACAGGGTGCTGCAGGCTGACCTGGCCAAGCAGGGATGGCCTCAGCTGCCCAGGCTGGCCTGTCTGAGCTGCGAGCGGCATGGGAACAGATGTGCCGGAATGGGAACAAAGCAAAGCAGTTTGGCCTCATACAAAAATGTATTTTATGGGAGCGTAATTTTTGTACAGCATGATTCCAGGCTCTGTGCAGACTCTGTACCAATTGCTATATAGCTCTCCACTAGATCCACGCACTGCTGGGTCCAGTTGTGCCTGGCAGAGCGTTGGCTTGCCGATGCAGTCCAGAGGGGAGTTCTGCTCTGTAAATGGAGGGACAGCCCTGAGCAGCAGCTTGGAGGCAGCGCCCTTGACTTCAGAGGCTGTTTGAAGTGCTGTGCTGAGTGAGGGCATCGATCTGGGAATTCAGGCTGAGGCAAGAGTGTAATAACACTCAGACCCTGGACTTAACTGTTCTTCAGATGTGTGCACAGCATCTTGAAGTACAGATGTTCTCATGGTGCAGTAATGTTTCTCAGTAGAGCCAGCAGTTTGGATAGCTTTGTAGAACAGAAGGGAGTTTTGCATTTGTTGTTAGAGGGAAATCTCAGGGAAAAAAAGGTTGCTGAAGAGTTGCAGTAGGAGCCTGATTTCATTGGTGCAGGTGGTGCTGAAGATAACGCACTGTGAGTGATACAGTGTGGTTGCCCCAGTCTAAAGCGAACTTCCAATTTAGTTTTTTTCCTTTCTTTTTTTTTTCCTGACTTCAGGACTTTTCTATCTCTTTCATAATGAAAACTCATCACATCCTGAACCATTCCAAATGGCAAACAAAAAGTGAAAGTTCAGCACAAATAATTCTTTTTTTTTTCCCTATGAAACAGGAAAAAGGAAAAAAGCTTTTGATTTCTTTTACTTGCGTTGCAAGCTGAAAGAATCAATTATTTACCACGTTGTGCATCAGGTACCATACAGAGAGTCTGCAGTCTGCGGGAGGGAGAGAAAATAAGCCATTCAGTACATCTCTCTGCTGCCTAATTGGAGCTGTGTTCAGCACCCAGCTATCCTTGGTGTGGGGAAATAGAGCAACAGGTAAAGCCTTGGAAAGTGTCAAGCAGTCGAAAAGAGACTAGGAGCGTGTAATCTTTGGTAAGAAATCTCGTGGATCTGTGCAGGAAGTCGGAGCAGCTCTAAAGCAGGATGGTACAGGAGAACAGAAGATTCCAGTTTTTCTCTGCTGTGTTTGTCGTTGCTTGATCGTTCCCTCAGTCTCTGTCTTTGAGCATTTGAAGCCTCACTTCCCTTGCTGCAGTTGGACATTGGTGAAACTCATGAATTTTAGATTGAAGTGTGAAGGATGAATTGCATTTTTTTGTTCTTCAGTTCTCTGTGAGATTGCTTGACAAAAAAGAATGGCGGTGTGGTTTGGGATACGTGTTGAAGGGAGGTACAATAATGTCTGTTTTGCTCTTTTCACTGAGCAGTTACAAGGCATGGAAGCTTGCACTGAGGAAAGCTGCACCTTGCCTTTTCCCCTGGGAATGGTACGCCCCTAACCAAGCACAGTTTGCTGGGCAGTGCTGTGCTATTGCTCCCTGTCACACAGTCCAGAGTGTCACCTGTAGAGAACGAAATGGTTTTGAACAGACTGCTGTTGGAAACTATCATTTGTGGAAGTCTAAATTTGCTTTTTGCCTCTTGCAGGCAGTGTAAAGCAGTGTATAAATAATGTACGTCAAGTATTAGGATACAACGTCTTCCTCTTACAGCTGAGAGTGGGAAGATGTAACCAGAAAAATAATTAATGAATGACAAAATGATATTTGTCAAGGAGGACAAATTTCAGAGGGAATTAAAAATCCATTGATGCACAGGTTTTAATTAGCTTTTAACAGAGCTAAGCTGTGTTGCTGCTGTTGAAGTGTGGGAATCCTGCCATCCATTGGGCACACAAAGGGAAGTTTGCATCGCTTGCCTTCAGCTCCACCAGAGGCAGCTCCTGAGCCCACGACAGCCTTTGTTTCACTTTCCTCACTGTGTAGCACTCACTTGTTTAGGAGCTTGTGTCATTCACCAAGCAGTGGGTTTGGATCCCAGATACTGGAAAGAGTCGTTGAGTTCTGTGTCAGCCCTGGGAGGACTGGGGATGTAACACACACACAGTAGCACATCGTTCTCATGAAAGCAATTTTCCCCACTATGGGAAACTGCTGTTGTGTGCTTTGTGAGCAGTGAGGGAGTGCTCGTTTCCTCTAGGTGGTGTTTCCATGGTGTCTGCTGCTTGGTACTGTGCAGACCCTTGTTAAGATATGATTCTTGTGAAGATCTCCTCCAAGTGGGTCACTGCATAGCAGATAAGGTGAGCGTGGGTCAGAGGCTGTAAGTGATCGTGATGGCTGTGTGACTAAATCAATTAGCTTGCTCCTGTGACGCTTTTACACTTTCAAAGCTTTTAATAGATCATGAATATTCAGGATCTGCCACGTGGTAGGAGACCTAAAATGGAGGCTTGGATTCCTACAGCCTGGCGCTTGCTCAGTAGTGTGGTGAGGAAGGAGAGTGTGTTGGATGGTAGGCAGCAGTGCTGCTACCTCCTCCTTTTTCTTTTTGGTGCTGCTAGTAGGAATGCAGTGGTGCTGTACACTCACTAACCAGTGGCCGAGAAGACAGGTTTTATCGTGCTGTATTACTGCTCAGAGCCCATTGTCCTTTTAGCACTACCTGTAGACATCAAATGGATGAGTATCAGAAGGGGACCAGAAGCCTCTCTGGCTTTTAGAAGCAAGTGGGAGCAGCTTCTTACTGCAGCCCTGCAGACAGAGCTGGGCTTCCCTCCTGCTTTTAAGGTAAAACACTCCGCTCTCTTGAAGTTTAGGTGTCTTCTTCAGCACACCAAAATTGCAAACGACTGCTGAGAAACTCAGTTTCCTCTTGGGTGTGGAGCTCCTTAGGTGAGTCAGGCTGTGGGTTTGTCAGGGTGACAGGAGTTTTGTTGGTGACTGCAGGGCTTGGGCTGCACTGTGTGGATCCCTGGGTTCTCATGGTTGGGTCGTGGCAGGCTTGTTGGGCAGCAAGTGGACAGGAGATTTATCAGACCTTCCTGAGCACTGCTGAGTGACTTGAAAGCCTGTATTAATTCCTAATGTGTTAGTTTTTAAAATAACAGAAGTAGCAGGGAAGGAAAATAAAGATGCTAGAGTGAAGTTGGCCAAGTGTTTAAAATTTGTTAGCTTATTTTTGCTTGCGGTAGAGGTTTCTTGCCAAAACTTTCTGTGGAATTAATTTTAAAATCTGAGTTCAAGGTAGCTGGATAAGGGAAAAGGATTTGGCAGCACTGTGCAAGCCTTTAATCAAATAGGGTCTGTGCAGCACCCTGGCAGAGTTCTTGACAGAAAATGGGGAGCCAGAAACTTGGGATGACAGAGGATTTGAATCTGCAAGCATCTGATCTGGCATTTAAGCACATGTTTGGCTTTGAGCATCAGTGCCCTGACTTCAGCAGGCCTGCTTCAGAAAATTGTCCTACTGGGCAACTGGGAGCAGAAATAAGCATGTACCCTGCAGCTGTGCTGAGTTGGGGTTGGACTGCTTGGCTGCCCCACAAAGTCAGCTTCAGAATAGCAAAGCAGACTGGGGAGGGAAATGAGCTTGCTAATCCAGGTGTGCCACAGCATGTCTTCAAGGCAGGTCTGAGTCAAAGCTTTGAGATAATGCCAGGCTAAATGATAATACAGCATATTCTAACAAGCTGCTTGATCTGGAGGCAGACGCTATGAGAAACTGCCGCCAACAAGCAGATGCATTGGGAGCTCCAGTCACCAACAGCCCAGTGCTACCACAGGTCACTGACTGCCTGTTTGGCATAGAACGTGGAAGTATGTAAATCAGGTAAATTCAAGTGAAAGATGGGAATAACTGTGGTGTGTTTTAATGGGGGGAGCTAAGGAAAAATACATCACTTCCACTTTATTAAGTATCTCTGAGAGTTGCCTTAGTTGCAGGCAGCAGTGAGAAAGCCTGCATGCACATGCCACAAAATAAAATATTAGGGATCTCTGGTATCTGCTTCATTTACAGTTCACAGTTACATCTGACCTTTTGAAATAACCCAGGAGCAGAAAAGGTGCTCGAATCACACCCAAGATGAGCTTTGCATACACTTCCCTGTTTCCTGAGAGCTGTGCTCTTCATAGCCAGGAGCAATCAGTTTAATCAAAATAACCAGAAAAAGGAAAACACGTGCAGGAAATCTTTGGCTTATCCAAGTGCACGCACTGTCTGAATGACTTCCATAGTGAAACCTTGCAGACTTTAAAGGCAGAGACCTAAGACACGGAGCAATCTCACTGATGTCTGTGCTGCTGTTATGCATGCTAATGTTTAATGAAAGCTGCTAATTACCTTTATATGTGCTCGTGCATAATGAAAAACATATTCTAAACCTTTTCTTTTTCTTCATGTTTTGCTTTCTCTCAGGTCTATTTTCAATTCCTCTGTCAGCCTCTCTTTCTTTTGCTGCCTACAGCACTACTTTGAGGCCCTTGGCAGGGCTGATTCAGGAACAGCAGTCTTTCCAGTTGTCATTTTCCTTTCTGCTGTTAAATCTTTCATATCTAGTGTCCTAAAAATATGTCCTATTCCCTCTCTGTGCTAAAGACAAGCTGCAAGAATCTAAGTAAGAAAAGGAACATGGCAGTGGAATCAGAGCTGTATTTTATATGCCAACATTTTGGGTGGAAGAAAGATGTTCTTCCTATTAGCATAGGTTTCATTAAAAAAAGAAAAAAGAAACAAAACTAGTGTCTGTATGTCAAAGTGCTGTAGTGATGGGTATGATTCAGGTTAGGAAGGTTTAATCTGAGAGAAAATTGCCCCCCAGAAACTGTAATGCAGTCATTTGTCTGCTGCCCACTAATGTCAGACTTGACGAAGACAACAGTAAAATTTAGTAATTAAAAAGAATCTCTTGACCAAAGAAAAATTTTGTCCTTGTCACACGATGAGTTTGTTAGACTGCAGGCAATGTGAGCAGCACTGTGATTGCCAGTAAAAGCAGCGGAGCTCGGTGTAAACGCTGTGAGGTCTTCTCTCATCTGCCTGCTCTTGTTCCTGGAGCCCCTTTTTAAATACTGCAGTTGTTCCTGGTCTGGAAGCCAGAGCTCCTCTGGGTGCTTCCAGCTAGAGAGGAACCACAGGATTCATTCATCTGGGGTTCTGCATCCTTGGGGAGCTGCTTGGCATGTTAGGGATTTCAAAGAGTGCTCGGACCCTGCAATTCTGAAGTGTCAACAGCACTGTTTATCCAGACCTAAATAAATGTTTAACCATCTACACAGTATCCTCTAAGTGGGGCTTTATCTGTGCACTAGATAATCTGTGTATTGCGAGCAAAAAGACGCGTGCAATTCTGTCTGGTGGGATTACAGTCAGAGGATAAGCGATAAAATAGGTTCCTATCACTACTTGAAGGTCTGTCAACATATTTTGACAGCGTGTTGCAGAGATGCATTAGTCAGCATGAGAGTGCATGATGTGAAGGAGCTGTATCTGTATCTGGCAGCAGTCTGGCTGAGCTACCTGTGACTCTCAGGATTCTTCTTGTATCTTTTCCTGTGACTGACGACCGCTGGTCTTCACTGCTGAAAATCCCAAAGGTTTCATGCTCTTTTTTTTTTTTATTGGCATAAAGGATAACAACAGAGAGAACGTCTGTCCTCTGATGCTCTTGAGAACACTGGAAGTACAAATAAGAGAAACCACATGAAAAAAAAAAATCAGAGTTTCTCTGCTCGTGTTATTGGATGAACAAATTTCTGTTCAGGATTTTAGCACTTAGCTTTGTCCTTGGAGGGTGTAACTGTTCTCCATTACTCTAGTACTGCTGTAACTGTCTGAGCTGTAATGAAATTCTGATAGATGTCACTCTGAGATTGGAACAGGGCCTATAGTTTTTCTATTAGAGTAAAAGGAGCTGTACTGGTTTATGCTTAAAAACTGGGGAGCTCTGTTCCCAAAGAAGCTACGTAACACAGTGAAGAAACAAGAGTCAATTAATAAACCCCATTCAAAACATTAGCAGGTCTCTGGCTTGCTCCAGTGATGCAGGTACAGAGAGCTGTGGGCAAAGAGTGCCCAAGCTCCCTGCTCAGCTGCTGTGGGCTGCAAGGAGCCGGCGTGCAGGAGAGGGCAGTGAGTGCTGGCTGTCCTTGGGAAGCATGTGCTCACCAGTATTGGACTGGTCTCCTCCTTCCTGTGTTGCCCATGAATACTGCAGCTTACTGGCTGCACAAGAACTGCTAGGATTAAAATCAGAGTGTATTTCTTAGGGCTGCCGTGCAGAGTGGGAGCACTCGTGTGATCAGCTTTTTTCATGCGTAGCAGGGAGCAGAGGCCTTTGGCAAAGGGTCTGTCACTGGTAGGTATGTCTGCCCTTGCTCCTTTTGTATTCACACTGCATCAGCAGCCCAGAGCTATAAGAACACACGGTACTTTAAGAGCTGTGTCCCTTTCTTCCATTTCTGTGGCTATTTTACATCAGTTTCACAATTTATTTTTGTTGAGCACTGTTTGTGCTCAGCTTCACAGTGACCCATGTTTGCATTCTTTTTCCTCACATACATCAGCTGCTGCTGGTACCATTGTCACTGGGCTGTGTTGGCTGCAGATATCTGTCAGCTTAGCAGTTGGTATGAAGTGCAAGCTTATGTCTTGGGTGGAAAAAAGGAGTCTGTATTACAATATCTTGGAGTATCTGATGGATTGTTCTGTGCAGTAACTGTGTGAAATGTGGTGTTTTACTGCTGCCATCTGAATATTCCACACTCAGGTTCTTATGCTTCAGCCTTCGTTGTTTCCTCCAAATAGCCCATGGGTTTGCAGTATCTTGCTGTCTGTGCTATTTCTAACAGCTGTAAAGGGCAAAATTTCCTGTTTGGAGGAAAGTAGAGCCCCCAAATCATTTCACTTGTGCAATGTCCTTGCTAGAGAAGAACAAGTTATGTGTACGTCAGACCCAGCAGGAGCCTTTCTGGACTGTCTTTTGTATGAGGTGACAACTAATAATTATATGAAAGGACTTCAGGCTGCCTGTGCTCTGTTACCCCTGCACAACTCTCAGTGCATTCACTAGCAGAAAAAGTGGCACAAGGAGTCTGACAAAACCTTTGATTACAGGGGAGAATTTTTTTCCTGCTTGCTTTTACCTAAACCAGCCAACTGCTAAATCTTGCATCTGCTGCAGTGCAGTGTTGGGAGTGTTGCAGTTGTTTCAGCTCTGTGGCTGGAGGAGATCCTCGCACTGAGGCACACTTCTCTCTGTGCTGTGCTGCTCCATCTCCATTTGGGATGTAGAGCATCTGTGTCAGCTTTAGTGGTACCTTGTGCCTCATTGCCTGCTCTTGCCATATCTGCCCATTTCTCAGCAATAACCTGAAGTCAATGTCAACATTACTAAACAAAGTAGTTGAAAGCATTAGGTAAAGTCTGGGTGTTGTGTCTGCTTGCAGATTGTTCCCAGGTACTCTATAAACTGATGTGATGTAATACAATGTGCTGAGACCATTGATCTACATAGGCATAATTGCTCTCATAACCTCTCCTAGTGCTTTTTGGGAAGCCTTTTTGCACTTGTGCAACACCTGTGCAAGCATTACAGCTCGCTGCAGTTACGTGGCAGTGGTGTGGGAAGGAGTGAGGAGCAGCATTTCTGCTGGTGTGCCATGAGCTTGTGACAGGACCCTGTGACTCAGACCAGCAGAGGAGGAAAGCTTGCACACAAGAATGTGATTTTGCATTGGCTTCAGTAGAAAGGTTTGTGCTGGGGAAGCACAGGGCAGTGTGCAAGTGTGGTTCTTCTTATTTTTAAATGCAGTTTTACAGCTCATAGAGAGACCACTAGCTAAGTAGGCTTGAAACTGACTTAGCAGCTACATGTATTTGTCTTAATGGCAGGGTGATGTCCTGCATCGATTCACTGATGGCTAGCTTTTGTCTTGTCTGAGCTCTGTTTTGGCTGATTTGTCTGTCCACAGACAGACCCAAAATCCCTTCTTGTATGTCTTCTGCACATATTTAGGTCATGTTAGGCTTCCAGAAATGATCTGCCACTGAGCCATTAGGGAATGCAGGCTTGCTAGTAGAGCAGAACTGGAACGAGAGTTCCTTGGGAGTTGTGAGCTGCTGCCTAATCTATTGGCTGGGGCAAAGAAACAATTTCTTCTCTATTCCTCTCTTCCTGCAGGGGTTATTTTTAAAATCTCCATCTCTGAATATCACTTGTGAGAGCTGTGTTACAGTAAATGATAGTGCAGGCCAAATAGTTTCAAACCAGCTAGTCTTGGTGTCTCTAATGAGTTTTATATAAGACTGCATGAGGCATTTGCTCCTTTTTGTACATCTGTGATACATGCCACTTACCCACTGTAGTACAGTACTGTGGTGTTATTCCAGTGCATGCCATAATCAAAACATTGGTTCTGTGACAGAGCTGGTAATTTAACACAACTCTCCTGAGAGCTGAGCTGTTTCTTCAATAACAGAGGCTTATTTTTGTATGGCAGGAGGTGCTGGGAGGAGTGAGTGTGAATGTACACGTGTACAGCATCCAGACCACTTCAGCATGGAATCAGCCTTATTAATTACTTGCCCTCCTTTCTTGATAGAGGATTTACTTAACATTTGACCTCCTTTAATGTAATCCAGCAGCCTAAGTTGGCTTTCCCTAGGAGATGAGTGTGCAGCTCTTTATTTGGGCAGAATTCCCTTCATGTGTGCTCATGCTGGAGCAGGGTCAGCAGCTCCTGCTCAGGGTAAGCCTTGGTCTTCTAGACAGGAGCAGTCTTCCCATCCTTGTCATTGAGTGTTTTATATGCATTGCAAGAATTCTGCTTTAGTGAGGGCAACAGTATGTATGAGATCTTGAGGGACTGTTCATCACTGCAAAAAAAAAGCCATTGTAAGTGGATGGAAAACCAGCTAGGAAACATAACGCCCACCTTCAGGCATTTTGTTATAGACAAGGCCTCCTGGGCAGATATTCAGGAGAGAGAAAGAGGTTCTCAAAATTGTCAGCTTGAGACCAGAGTCTGGTTCAGGGAGGAGTTACTGATATATGCAGCAATAGAAAATAGTTGGAGGTACTGACTTCCTTCCATCCAAATACCCACATTCCTGCCCTTGCTGCTCTCTTTCCTGATCCCTGTGCTCTGAAAGCTTCAGTCTCACCTTCCCTCCAGGGCAGCTTCCTGGCTTTATGGACCCAGTGGTGCTCCATGCTGTTGTCTCTCCTGAAAGAAGTTGCTGGTGTTGCTCTGGTTTTGAAGGAGGAAGACCCTGGGGCAGTAAATGCCAAGCTATGTTTGCAAAATTCCATGAATGAGCAGTCAGTACATGCAGCATAAACTGTCATGAAAGCACAGCATGGTGTGTTCTTTGAGAACAGCATCGTATTATATTCTTCTTCAAGCAGGTAATTTATTCGAGCAGTGACAGATTGTCTGGTCCATCTGAGGCACTGGCCTGCAACTCAGGCCTGCGTATGGCTGCCACAGATTCCCTTTGCTGTCAATGTGTGGAGTCTCCAAGCATAAAACGAGCTATCAGACCACATCTTAGTGCGCTGTGTTCGGTTTGAACGGCAGGATGAGAAACCTTGAGAGGCAGAAGGCTGTACCTGCTGCTATACAGCTGCTCTTCAGGCTTTAGTCTGCAATTTTTGTCCTTAAATTAAAAGTCTATATAGTATAGGTACACGAGAGGGTAAAATGGAAAGCTTCTCAGAAAGCTTCCTTCTTTCAGACTTTCAGCATCCCACCTTGCATTTCATACACAGAGCTTTACTGAGCCTTATCACTGAAAAGCAAACCACATCCCTGTTACTGAACTGCTTTAGGAGAGCTTGCAGATGCCACGTGAAAGAAATGGTGTCCCAGGAGATGCACACAGATCAAGCTGTGGTTTCTTGGGGCTGGCATGCGTTTAGGTGTTAGGGGTGGAAGGGCTCCTCAGATCCAACGCTGCGCAGTGAAATGCAGCTGGGTGAGGGCCTTGTGCTGTAAATCTCCTGTGCTTTCTGCATGCTCTCACCTCTTGATTGTAACTCCTTTAAGACGTCTTTATGTTGGAGAAAAATAGATACAGGCACTTTCTTTTTCTCAGTTTGAGAGAAGGCAGCAGTAGCTGCTCTGAGTCTGAGAGCAAAACTGCACTGTAGAAGATCGGGCAAATGCACAGCAATCAGCTTTTGCCTATTTAGGGATTTCACAAGGGATCAATAAATTGTCAAAAGCTTTTAAACTGATTAACTGTGAAACAAAGAAGAGTCCAGGAGAGTGTCTGTTGCTTTGTTGGTTTTGGTTTTTTTTTGGAAGGGATTTAGTTAGCTTAGAAATAATGTTTTGCTCTGTGTTACACCTATAGTATCAACCAGATATAAGGATGGAGAGTATAGCATGTACTGTAACATGAAGCTCCACTGTTCAGCTTCTAAGGCAGAGAAGAATGTATTTCATATGCATACAGGCTTTACATTTCACCTACACAAGTTCTGGCTAATTATTCCCTTTAATGTCTTTCTCAGTGTACATCAAAGGACAGTGTAGATTTGTGTCATTTTATACGATGAGAACTTGCTCCTTTGCTGTTTTAATGATGCATTCCTATATGGGGGAATGGCTCGTGAGGTGGGAGATGGAAGTACGAGGGGGCTTCTGAGCTATTGCATTGCTCAGCGTTATCCTCTGGGCATCAGCAGTCCTAGCTCTGTGCTCCACCACTGCCTGCTCAGCTGTGCTTCCCTCGTCTTGATGTCAGTGCAGTCAGCTGCTGAACAGACCTGTCAGCCTCGTTTCATACTTGGTAATTATCCCCCCATCAGGTGGTACTTGCTGCACATTCCTCCTCTGCTTTGCTGGGGAAGGATGCTTCCTCCTAGCCACGCTTTTCAGAAAGGTGAAGCATCTTTCTTTTCAGCTAAGTGGAAGATTGTTCCTTTAATCATACCTTTCAGCCTGATGTTTGTCATCTTAACTAATGTGTCTCCCTGTGCCAGATTCATCCAGTACTCAGTCCTCCTGGGATTTCTGTCAAAGCATTAATTTGCTGTGAAATTTCTTTCATTCAGTTTAATTTCAGGACTGCTACTTAGGCTTTTGCATTTGAGATCAGATCTCATGACCTAGATTTCATCCTCTCTGTCTGTGAGCATTCAAAAGGCCAAGCGTGCTCCCTTTTAACAGCTGGGTTCAAAAGTGATTTTGGGAGAGTGGGCTTAGAACTGAGGATGTCCCAGTAGTGCTGTGTGGGGCAGCCCTCTGCTGGGTCTGTGATCTTTCCTGTTTGAAAGTTTGGTGTGAAACACAGCAGTGTGTTCTGGCTGCATGTGTATGGATAGTTTTATGCACGGAGGACAGAAAGTAATAATGGAAGCACGTGGTCAAGAGAAGAGACCAAGTGTAACCCCTGCTTTTTGTCTTTGAGGCTGGATATCCAACCTGTAAGGATTCTGCTGTCAAAACTGGGTGGTACTGTGTCTGGGGAGTCTGTGGTTGCACTTGGCCACGTTCCTGATAGAGTACCAGAATACAGCTGACAGAAAAGGGCCTTGTTCTGATCTTGCATATTTCTCATGTAGTTTTTCCATCCTGTTGTGATGCAGCAGCTGACGCTGCGCAGGCACTGGAAGCACAAGACACCGTATCTACAGACTCTTCTGCCATCCATCAGCCCGTATGTGAGAAGTTCTCACTTCAAATCACTCTTGCACAGCCTGGAGAGTACCTGTGGCGGTGGCATTAGCTTCAGATTCTGGTTCGGTCTATTTTCTGTAGCTTCGTTTTGGCTTTGGGTGCTGTTTTCTCATAAGTGAGAGGAGCTGGCACGGGGCGTGTGAGGTTTGTGCTGAGCCCTGCGGGACAGCTCAGCCTCGCTCAGTTCTGCCATCCCTCTGCAGCCCCCTCCTGCTGCTATCTGTCGTATCGTGCCTGCTCTTTGTATCGTGCCTGCTCTTTGTATCGTGCCTGCTCTTTGTATCGTGCCTGCTCTTTGTATCGTGCCTGCTCTTTGTATCGTGCCTGCTCTTTGTATCGTGCCTGCTCTTCGCATGCGACTGCACCTCAATTGGAGTGTGACTGCAGATGTGTCAGCAAGGAAGGCGCTGAGAAAGAGTTGGCTCAGGAGCCGGTGCTGTTTGCCCCACCTCTCCCCAGTTTTCCTTTAAAGTGATAATTATTCCTGGAGCAGATCCCATTTGGCTGATGTCTCACAACTGGAGGCCATGAAAACTGTTATTTTGTGGAAGTTCCCTTTATGTTCTGGTGGGGATGATCACACACACCACAAGCTGCAGAGAGGGAGAATGGTTTTTTTTTCTGATAATGAATCCATGCTGCATCACTTGTAGATAAGGCAGCTGCAACCCAAACATCTTCCTTTTCATTTAAAGGCAAAGCTTGCTGCGCCCACATGACCAACTGCATCTCTTGAGATCAGACTGTTTTGTGCTATATTTGACATGTGCTAATGGATGAGACAATTCGTTTCAGCTTGTCACAGCTTTTGCTAACAGCCTTATTTTTACAGAAAGACGTGGTTTCAGTTCTGGTAGAAGTGGAGGAGAAGGTGTTAATGCAGCCCTGTTTATTTTAGCAAGTGAGTGAATCAGCGTTCTCCTACGGTTCAGCACATTAACTCTTTGTTTCCAGAACAACACCGAAAAATCACTGGAGAGCCAACAGATGGCTCTGGCATATTTTTAGCCTTGCTCTCTGTTCCCATGGTATTCCAGACTGTGTGGGATTCCCCATAGACTGTTGAAGCATCGGTGGGCACAGCCAAACGTTTTGTTTTGCAACACAGCATCAAAGGGAAGGAGGCAAATGGCCTTCTGCTCACGTTAGCTCTCTTGAAGTAACTTGAGTGAGAGCTTCTCACATATGGGCTGATGGATGGTGGAAGAGTCTGTGGAGATGCTGGTCTTGTGCTCCTGGTGCCTGCTCATTGTCAGCTGCTGCACTGCAGTAGGATGGACAAACTACGTGAGAAATAGAGTTGTAGTAGTATTGTCTGTAGCAGCAGCTGGTGCAGTTACCTCTGCCTGCAGGTTGGATTTGGAAGAAGATGCAATTCTGCATCCTTGAACTAGAAAAGCCAGTGAATGGACTCTCTTGAATTCAATCAGTTTTTTGCACTGCAGCCACAATAGATGGATTTGGCAAGATTAGGAATTAATTCAAAGTCGAGGCAAGACTTTAGCAAATTGCTTACATTGTTTAGGACATTGTCCCAGGATCATCCTTCTAGCTGGTAAAATGGGTGTTCCAAGATAAAGCAGGAGCAGTAACAACAGCTGCTGCTTGCACAAAACTTACTGACAAGTCGACTTTCGGCTCGAAGCCCGCTGGTAAAGCACTGAGGGACTGAAATCAAAATTCAGAGCAAACGTAAAGCCATTGTTTCCAACAGTGATGTGTGTTCCTGCATGTGTTGGGATCAGACAGCAGCTGATGGAAATTCGTGATGCTGTTTGGAGTGGCATGAGTAATTTATGAGACACAGTCTGCTGGTACTGATGGGCCGGGGCAGGATGTTTGTGAGACCTGTGGTTCCTAAATGCAGGCCCTCCACAGCTTGCCTGTGTGACATGGGGACACACTTCATGGGCGTGAAGGCAGGTTCAGAGAGAGCACCAGGTTGCCTAGCATGGTGTCCTTAAATGGCAGCAGCACAGCTTTCAGCCCCCTTGCACTGAGCAAGGGAAACGTCAGGGTTGGTGCATCTTGTCTTCTCAAAAAGTCTCAGATAAGCGGGAGTGGACTGCTTCCTTTTTGTAGTTCTCATAGGTAACCAGCCGTGCTGATAGAAATGTGTGCCTAGTTTCTATTTTGAGCTTTTAGTTTGTGGTTAATGGCTCTTTGTTTTCCATCTACTGGACCAGTGTCCTTTACAACCTGCCATTTTCTGTTTGCACAAATCCCTATGCCTAGTAATGAATCAGCTCCTGGTCTCCCTTTTACTGCGAAAACTCTTAGCCTGGTTGTACGATGCATTTCCACAGCCCTTGAATGTTATGTCTGTTCTCTAATCTTTCTAGATTTTCAGCATCTCTCATGAAAATGTTAATAACACAACTGTGCTAGTATGGTCTCTATACTGCAAGATAAAACATTGTACTCATCTTACCCTCCTTTCCAGAATTGCCAGAATTTAACAGAGAATCCTCATTCCTTTTGGAATCTGTAAATCCCAGACAGTCAGAACGCAGTCCTCCTCTATGTAGATGTGAACAGTTACTTCTTTTCCTTCACTTACGTATCCTTTTCTGTTTGTGCCCTTGCGTAGCAGTGCTTGAAACATATTCTGTCTGTGTGGACTTGGCTTACAAAGCTAACCAAAAGAGTATCAGACTGCACTGCTATTATTTATCAGTCAGAGGGTGGGAACAATCCTACCAACCGGCGGTGAAGATGCTGCTGTTCCATAGCAGTGTGTTCCTGTTGCCCAGGAGAGGTTCAGACAAGGTATTGGGAAAAAATTTCTTTGCTGTGAGGATGGCCAGACGTGGAACAGATTTTTTAGGCAGGTGGTGGATGATGCCACTGCCCCACACCTGTCAGTGTTCAAGAGGCATTTGGATAATACCTTTAATAATACGCCCTAGCTTTTGGTTAGCCCTGAAGTGGTTGGTTGGACTCACTGTTAGTAGGCTCCTTCTGCCTGAACTGCTCTGTTCTGTCAGCCTGTGCAGCTCAGATATGGCAGGCTGGTTTTAGTAGCAGCCCTTTCAATGGAGCTCATTCCTAGCTAGGTTCATCATGTTGGGGCTTCATGTAAGCAAGAAAACGGTGAAGCCTGTAACGAACATTGTCTCTAAAGATACTAGGCTGCGACTTGCTGGAGGCTGGATGTCTGCAGCTGGCACAGGGCAAAGTAACAGAGGAATGTGCTGTGCATCCCTGAGCTGTGCCCCCTGGCAGTGGTGGTGAAACAAACAGCCCCGTGCAGCGGTCCCTGGTGGGAGAGGACACTGAAGCCCTGAAGTCCGTTCAAATTGAAGTGAGTACAGTTCTGCTGCCTCCTCTGTAAATTGCGTGGCAACCTCTAATTCCTCCCTGCAGCATTTACATGTGTAATCTCCTTTTGCTGGAAGTCTTTGTAGGCTTTGAACAAACGCTTCTGCTTCAGGAGATCCTGCCCAAATGTCGCTGCTGCAGCACGGTCTGACCTTTCCTGCCAGCACTTGTCTTGCCAATCCTGCTGCTCCCAGGTGCTCCCTGCGCGCACTACAGAGTGAGACGTGCTCACGGACTCCTGCAGTATGAAGGCAGGCTGCTGAATTATCTATTTCAAATGGCCTCTTCTAGCTGTGACTTGGATCCTGCTGAAAGGTTTTAGTGGATGGAGCCAGTGTGGGGGCCCTGAGAAGTAAATTGCAGCTAATTCTAACAGATTTTCTTGGTGTGAATAAATCTCCTCTGGGCTAGCTAGTTCTTGAAGAAAATTA
This sequence comes from Centrocercus urophasianus, assembly GCF_019232065.1. Taxonomy (NCBI): domain Eukaryota; kingdom Metazoa; phylum Chordata; class Aves; order Galliformes; family Phasianidae; genus Centrocercus; species Centrocercus urophasianus. Next base: position 3,275,188 of record NW_024884978.1, on the reverse strand, counting down.
GGGGAGGTCAGTAGAGGTCTGAGCTGCTTCTTGCCTGGAGATGGCAGCAGGATTGAGGTTCTTGTAGGAAAGTCTTTGCTGCAAAATAATGCCTCTCTGCTTTGGCAGCATGAGTACAAGAGCTGGGCAGGAGTCCTATTAGGGCTCCTTGGTCAGGAGGTGCCCATACATGAGGCTCTTACCTACAAAGTGTGTGCCACAGCACCTTGCCATTCACCTCTGTGTGGCAGCCAGAGCTTTTGAGCTGTTAATGTGCATCTCTGCCACGGTCTGTGCTGATTACAAAACTGCTCCTTCACTCTGAGCTCTGTCCCTTTTCTCAAGGATTTTTTTCCTTCATCATAGAGGCTCTTTATGTCATTCCTTGGCTGTTCATGTTTATCAGAAGGCAACGGGGAAAACATCACATTGCAGTGCACTCAGAATAGCTGGGAAATGCAATGGAGAGGAGGCGAATGCTTTGGCTGATTACACAGAAAGGATAATCACCCATTCATCCACACAAACCAAACAATAGGGACAAAGGGTATGATTTTCCCCAATTGTTTCCCAAGGCAGAAAATGATTTATTTTTTCTCTTTGAGAATACTGGATGTCTACCGAGGAGCTCATTAGAGACCCTTGCAGCTGCCAGAAGAGCTGGATAGGCTGTTGAGCATTCAGCTAATTTCTGTCCCCGTTCTTCTCTTCATACAATGAAGAAAGAGTTTGCAATCCAGGCCTTGCTTGTGCTGACCCACACGGTGGGGGATTGCTCTGTGTTGTGGTGCAGAGAAGAGTTTCTGGCTCCAGCTCATCTCAGTGATCTATGATGCTCAGCTCTGGAGTGCGTGGCACGTTCCCCATAGGCATTGCAGCAACCACATGGTTGTTTCAGCACTGCATTTTGGCAGCAGTTGGTGTTGCAGTCCTTTGTCCTTTGCAGAGGGATCTGCACAGGAGGCAGAGCCCAGCACTGCCTGAAGGTGCAGGACCTCAGGAGTCCAACTGCATCCATGGCTGGTGCGTCCCATTCGCTACAGGGCTGAAACACTGCTGCTTCTGTTTGCTATCAGAGTGCTGTATCTGTAAGCCCATGGGGCTGCTGACTGCAAAGAAGGTTTTAATGTTGTGCAGCCCAGCTGTTGGACTGACAAGCCCTTAACCTTCTCAGGGCAATAAATAAGTGCTATAACTTCTTCTGATTAATTGCTGGGAGCCAACCCCTTCTGAGAAGGCTAGAACATTATTTTTCCACAAAGTGGAACAGAAGGATGGTTGGCACAATATGGACAGCGGAGAAGATTTAGAGGTAGCTGTGATGGTGTTGCTTATTTGGCCATAGCTTGAAACTGCTGAATTTTAATGCCTTCAGTCTGGAACTAACTGGAAAGTGCTGCTTAAACCATGTAGTGGATTTTGCTTTTGTTCTGACCCCAACAGGCCCTGTCTGATGGTCCTCTTAGGTGTTGCAGATAAGATGGTCCCTGCAGCGAAGAATCTCAGAAAACAGCTGTTAAACGTGCTTGATCGAGTGCACTAGGGTCTCAAAGCTGCACAGCTACACAGGGCTTTATGTTCTGTGCACGTGTGTGCATTAGTGCTCTAACTGTATGCAGCTACCTACCTAAATATAATCCTAGCTGATGAAAATCCTCGTATCCCTCGGCCTCTGCTGGGCGCTGTGTTGGTTAGCGCTGGCTGAGGATGCGAGCAGTACTGGCATTGATCCCGTGGGCTGTTCTGTAAGTTCTTCATCTCTCCTGAACTGATGTCAGTTATTTGCATTACAGAATCTAATTGAGAACCTGCCAAATTGGATTTGGGGGAAACTGGAGACTGAAGCACTTTGTTTAGGTGATAATTTCATTTACTGCTAAGACAGTGCTCAGACCTAAAAATGAATATATTCTCTGTTCCTCCATAACAAACACATCTGGGCATATAGTATCTCCTTTCATTTGATTAGAAAACGTAATTCTATGTGACTGAGAAACTGGTGGACTAAAATCACTGGATCAGCTTTCGAAAATGCACTTAGCATACCAGGCTTGCTGGGAACACCCAGTGACACTGCTGTGCTGTGGCACAATATTAAATTGTGCAGAGGCTTCCCAGCTGCCTGCAGGAATCTGTATTAAAACGTAAAAAACAGTTTGTTGCCTCTTAGCAAGAGACCTACAGGAAATAGGATTCTCCAGAGCAACCCTGCAAGCATCTGAAATGCTATTTACTTGCATAGCAACAATGGGAGCTTGCCATTTGTCAGGGAGAGTTATGGGCTGGTCTGTAGCCCAGAGGACAGGTGTCTGATCATCTGCTGCTGCTGTGTCTGTGAGGAGATTGATGCTCAGCTGGTGGCCACTCCGAGGTCTTCATCATTGTCCCTGGGATGGGGCTGTTACACCAACTGCCACATCTGTGTGTGGTGCTCAGGAAGATTTTTCAGCTCTAAAATCTTGCTGCTGCCAGCCTCAATGGCTGGTGTGATTGTGCTGCTTTCAGTGCATCCAAAAATAGTCTGAAGAAAGGAATTTCTGCTGCTGCTTCATCTTTCTGTAACGTTTATGCTGTCTGTTAAGGTGAGCAGGATAACGGTGACCCTGCTTTCCAGTAGTGAGCCTGTATCTGTTTAATTGGATTCAGGAAGGATTTCCAGCTGGTCTTGCATGCATTAAACTCACACTGTGGTTTCTGGTGAAGTGCCCACCTTCTGGAAGCTTTGCTGCTGATGGGAACTGCAGAGCCCTACATGCATGTTGTGTCTCGAGGGATGAGCAAGGTGTTCATTAGGACAGGTGTGTTTGTGGCTACAGGACCTGCAGCCCAAATGTCTGTATCTGCAGGGAACTGTGCCAGGTCTTTGTTATACATGGATTCTGCTTGATGTTTTGTCTGCCTGTATTGTATATTGAGCTGTATTTCATGTGTATACAAAATGAGATATCAGTGGGAAAATCCCTCTTGTCCCATCCAGAGAGGAGCCAGGCCTCGCAGGGCACGAGTCTGGGCTTTGTTTGGATGCCTCCAAAATGAAAGCAGACAGTCTGAATTAGCCAGGAGATCGGTGGGAAGGAAGGTCTCATGGCTCTTTGAATGTAAAATGTGAATCTTTTTGACGATCCAGAATAAAACATCATGACAGAATTTATGGGTTGAGAGGATGATGTCTAAAGTCTGTGTCTGAATGGAGATCAAAGTTGCTCATCTGGGATATCTTGTGGTTCAGCCCTCCTGCCTAGAATAAAATGTCTCAAGCAAAGACTTGGAGGGAATGTACTCTTTTATCTTCCACACCTGCCATCCACTGTACTGTTAATTTACTGCTGTGTCAGTGGTGGTACCCAGCCTTCATCCTGAGCAAGGAAAGCCACTGGGATTGTCTCCTATTGCTCTATTTGAATTCTACAATGGTACTACGGGGTGTATGTTATCAATAAAAAGCAATTGTCCGGTTGCTGATATTTTTGTGACATTGGTTTCTGATAGTGACCCTGCCTGCAGAGTTTTTCATTGCCTGTTATCTGTGTGACAGCATCACTGTTCTGTTCCATGCACAGCATCCAGCAGTGGTGTGGGGTGGATGAAGAGCACCATGCAGCAGAGCTGGGGAGATCTTCTGCTGTGCTGCTGGGACTTGAGGGACAGGAAACATCCTGCAAGGAGCAGAAGCTGTTGTGTTCTGAGGAATTGCATCTCACTGTCCCAAAACCTTTGTTAGCTGTAGATTTGCATATCTTAAGTGAGGCTTTTGGCTAATTGAAGCATTTATTAGCATATAGAGAACTTAAAAACACAGAGAGAATCTGAAGGAAGGAAGAGGCATTATGTGCACACATTGCTGCTCTATCTGCAGGGCTTTAAGAAACTGCTAGGTTTCTGCTAGCATGTTTATAAAACAGCAACACAGAACATTGAGAAATTAGGTCACCTGGATTCGTTTGTTGCATATCTTTCCAGCTGGGCTTTTGCTGTTGTGCAGGCTGACATCTCTGAGCTCGTGCTGGAGTTACCAGGATGGCACTGCACCCCACAGTACCTGTTGTTCTCACCTGCTCCTCTCATCTGGGCTGCGCTCTGTGCGGTCAGAGTCCAGCCAAGATCTCAGCAGTGCTGCTGATTGGGCAGTGAGAGGCTGTTGGTGTGAGATGTGAAGGCACAGGGATAAGAGGGGCTTGTACAGTGCCATCAGCAGATTCGTGATGGGAGAGCGGCCAGCTGGGTGTCCCAGCACAGACCCACCTCTCTGGGCTGCTCTGCCTCTCTCCTGGTTTTCCCTCTTCAGCTCTGTGTTTCTGTGGAAAGCCTCGCTTCCTTTATTCCAAACATCACAACGCAACAGCCCCTCCTGTCAGACTGCTTTTCTCCCTCTTCATCAGCATCCCCAGGAAAAATCTGCCAGACCTTCTTTGGGGCAAATGCCAATTTGGTGGCTGTGTTTGAATTCAACATAATCTCATTTTACAGTGAGTAGTGATCTGAACTGCTAAACTGTGAAGCTGAGATGATAAGCAATAACTGCATTGCTTGGCTGTACTGAACACATCACAACTTTTTTTTTTAATGTTCGTGTATTTTCCTGTTCAGACTTGTGCCGTCTGCTGTGGCAAGGGAGTTTTTGTTTGATTCCAAGTGGCCAAAGAGCGTTGACTGTTTTTGTCTGGATTCTTCAGGGAATGAATGGGCTGTGCATATCCTTTCTCCTTCCCCTGTAACTTTTGATGGAGTGGAGCTCAGAAAGGCTTTAACTTGTTAACTATATAAGCAATGAGGGCCCCAGGGGGAGCAGACCTATTAGCACTGTTCATTACAGATGACAGGTGAGGTCACACGGCTGCCCCCTGTTATACACTCCAGGTCCGTGTGGAGGAGTACTGATGTGTCCCACGTGTAGAAACTTTGGTCAGAGCATTCTTGACACGGATTATCCAATTGTAAGACCTGATTTCTGCTTGCAGAGTGGTTTGAAGGATTCAAGCAGACACTGCAGTTGTTCTGTGGAAGTTACAGACCAGTGGGACAAAAGGTGGTTCACCAATATCAATGTGCATTTTTATAATCTTTTCTTTCAGGTGGAAAAACTGGCAAAGTACTTGGACCCAAATGATTTGGGAAGAATCAATTTTAAGGACTTCTGCCATGGAGTTTTTGCTATCAAAGGTATGTGCATGTTTCTTAAAAATAACCCACTTCAGTGCTACCAATGTTTCTCTGGTTGCAGGAAATGTAAGGATCAAAGCCAGTACGTCAGCTAGGGAGCAGCAGGATGCTTTCCTGCTTCACACAGGCACAAACAGTTATAATCCCCAGCAGTCCATGTTGGCTTTCTTTTTTCGGTCTTTTAGGAATTAGAAAATAAAAACCCAGAGCTGAGTGTGTTTCTGAGCTCTGTGTTTGTGAGGATTGCTGGGTGACCCCTTCAGTGAGAGCTGAGTGTTCCTGGCCACGTCACTCGTGGTGTAGCTGGTGCTGCTTGGTGCAGCAGTGCAATTATGCCTTATCTAAGACTGGCTGATGTTTATGCAGCAGAAAGCAGCACGGCTGGACTGGCTGCTGCTTCTCTTGACTGTGATCATTTGTAGTGACAGTAGGGCAACTCTGGGAACAGAGCCAGTATATTTTTGCTTCTTGAGCAATTCATGCATCACTGGTGAGCAGTGTTAGAGTTCCTGCATGCACAGATGCTTGTATGTTGGTTTACTGTTAATTTTTCAAAGCAGATGTGATGTGGACATAGCAGGAAAAAATAGCAGAAGAAGGAGTAGCCTTATGGTTGGCAGGCAGCACCCAAGTCTGATGCTCTCAGGTTCTGCTTCTGCTGTTGATTTACTTAGGGAAGTTAGGAAACCCTTGAGCATTAATTTCCCTACTAGAAAATTTAAGACTGTTGTACTTTTCTTATCTGCAAGGTACAGCTGCTTCATGTTTTCAGACTACCTAGGTGCTTGTATTGGAATTAAGAGTTAATTACAGGCTGGACATGTTAAGGAGCCTGGAAGGCAGAGACCACTTAGATCAAACCATCTCCTTTGTTCAGAAGGCACAGGCACTGCTGTGCATTTATAGCATTGCCAAAGGACAGTGGGGCGAACGGCAGAGAGACTTCAGTTGTTTTAAGTCTTCTAGCCTCCCATAGCAAAATAACTCAGTCTGTCCTTTTCCAGACACCTGGTATGTCCTTAGTGAATGCAGAATGCCATCACAGCTCCCGTGCTTCGCTTCAGAGGCAAAGGGAATGTCACAGCAACTGCAGCCTGGTTGGGAGGAGCCCTCTGGAAAGTCTGCTGCAATTAAACTCTTATGAACCATAATGATGCAAGAATGCGGCACCATAGCCACGTTAATTAATGTTTATGGTAACAGAGGATAGTGTGTAATTATGTGAAGTTAGTGAGAAGTTGCTCATAGTCCGTGTGCATGGAGGCACCTCCCAGGGTGATATTGATGTATTTGACAGGAGGCACTGAAAAGCCCTAAAGAAAAGTTAACGCATTGATGTATAAACTCTATAGCCTGCACTAGACATTCTCCTTTTCTAAAAGCAAACAGGGTTCTAGGTTAAAGAATACACAAGCTCTGTGCACCTGTTAACCCTCTGTAATTCACAGTCTAAAGATGTGCTCCTGGTTCACTCCTCCCCCCTGCTGCATTTGAGCACATCTGTTCTGTAATAGAAGTGCCCTTGTTCTCAGTAAATAGGAGCCAGTGGGCATTAGCCTCAGTGAAGGAACGGGCATCTGCATTTCCTTTACTGAGAGGTGGACAGCGTGGGCATATTGTGACTTAGCAGACCTCCACCCCTGCTCACCTTGTGGGAATGGGTCACACATGTCCTCAGGTCTAGCCCTGCAAAAATATGGCTGAATCAAATACCCTGGAATATACCGTACTCACAGTTTATCAGTACCTTAAAGTTCTCATGTGGAGCATCTTATGATACGCTTGATGGCTGTTAGTGTGTGAACAGACACAGAGAAATCTTCCAATTCTGCAGCATCACGTGGAGCTGTCTTAGCACACCGTTAGCTTTGTCAGCACTCAGTGTCAGTGCCAAGTGCATGTATTTGCAGGAGCAGTTGCATCTATTTCTGATAAGACATTGTTACGTGTGCTTTCGTAGCATCTCTTAAGAAGATCTGGCTCTATTTTCACAGTATGAGCAAGTCGTATTGGTCTTTAGTTAGAAGTTATGCTTTTTTCCCTTAGTGACAAAGTGGTTATGTTGAAGTTTGAAAAAAAGGTATTTCTGCCTTTCAGGATGGGAAGCTTCCACCTCTTGTTTTTCAGTGCAGCCACATCCCAACGATAGCAGCAGACTTGTTATTGAACAAAAGCAATTAGTCTTGGCAGCAGCAGAGTATGACTGTGACTCTTCCCAGCCTATTGCAATTGCTTGGGGTAATCAGATTAGTAGAACAAAATTAGATGCTACTATAAATCAGTGTTTTTTTCAGTGACGGAGTATGAAGCTGTGTTATTCTTAGCTCATGAAGCCAAATGTCTAAAATCAAACTTTACTATCCTACTGCCTTGCCATATTTCTCATTTATGAGACTTCAGATTAAGTTATCTCACATGTACTTGCCTTAATGGTACACTGAAGAACCTTTTTGCAAAATACAGGGTTTTTTGGTAGTCCAATTTGTCTTGAATTGGTGTTTAAAACATCAGGCTTGAAGCGCCTAGAATAAATTCAAATCCCTTTCAGATCCAGGTATTGATCTTGGCTGAAAGCTAAATGCTGGAGCACAGTATCCAAACATCAGATTGTTCAGTGTCTGCTCTGTAACTGAGTGGTAGCAACTCCCTGCAAGGAGAAACCTCAAGCCCTGTGTCCCAAAACTGCACCTTGGCCGCTCTCCTGCGTAAACAGGGCACTGTTCTGTCTTGCACGGTAAAAATGCCAGGTGTTGTGGTGCTTTGCAAGTGGACATCTGGCCTTGCCTTCTCTTAGTGCTCCTGAGCTAGATAAACCTCATGGTGTGTGAGTCATGTACATCCACAGCAGTTGCTGGGACTCTCAGGTGGAAGAAACAATCTTCAGCTGCTAAACAGCAGGAACCATGGGGAAGGATGTGCTGAGGAGTCCCACTAACAGCAGGCATCTCCAGAAGTGATGGAGAGATCAGTTCCAAGTGGAGGTGTCAGAGTGGGGGGCAGAGGTGTGCTGGAGGAGCTCGCTCCTGCTGTGTCTCTGGTTGGAACACTACTCAGGTAGTCCTATTTATGGAAAGCTTTGCTTCTTTTTTGCTTGTCCTTTGTGGGTTAAAGCACTTTGCCTCAGCATTTGAATGGAACCCCTACTGTCTAGGCTATTTTCCCCATGCAATTAGGCTCTGCCAGCGCCAGGGACAGGCTTGCCATCAAATTTGAAGCTTTGAAGCAGTTTCACTTGAGTACCAGAGTATGACAGTTTTACTACTGCCTTTGCTATCTGCTCACTGCATGACTTTATTTCTAATAATTGCATTAGTCTGGAGAGCAATTGCCATCAAATAACACCTGTACCCTCTCACCTAGCAGCTGTGTCAAAGCCAGAACAGTGTCTGAAGTGGCACTGTGCAGGGATGTTGAGAGCAGCCAGAACATCATGCTCAGCCTGAATTCCCATTGATTTCAGCAGGGTCAGCATGGGATCCATTACAGTTTGCTCAGCAATGGCTGTTTTCGCTGTGCTGAATTTATTGCACCGTTCAGTAAATATTTTCGGCACTTGTAGTGCTTGAAGGTTTGAGTGGAACTATTATCTCTAATGTGCTCGAAAGGCTGCTAGGTTCTGCAGCCAGACGTGTTTGCAGGACCAGGCTCTTGGTCTGTCTAGCAGGATCTAATTTGGTTTGATCTGTGCTTTCTATTTTAAGATTTCTGTTGTCTTTCCAGTAGTCCCTCCGCTTTGATACTTAAAAAAAACCCAGCACTGTGACAAATGAAGGGCGAGCTCCCCCTGCTGACCCTGGTGTTGCAGCTCAGAGATGAGATGGTACCACGTGAATACAAATTAATGCAGAATCAGAAGAAAAAGGCGAATCTGTTCCAACTTAATAGCTTATTTTAACCACGAAAGCAGCAGTGACAGCTGTGCTGGACAATGACTTTCATAAGGGGAGAGGCTGGGCCACCTGCACTGGTACATGGGCTGGCTTTGGGGGGGGGCTGCCATGGGTATGATGAAGAGCTGAGCTCTGCTATTGTGATTAATGCCATCACTCTTTAATGAACACTCTTTAATGATGTGGTTTGTTCTTAAAAGTATCGCAGTTTTCTAAGGCTCAATCTGAAACACAAATGAGTCTCATACACCACTAAGGATACAGGGTAGGTGAAGTGAGAAGCTATCAGTCTTAGGAAAAACGCCTGAAACCAACTTCATTCAATTAGGTAATCAGATTTTATTTCCTATGGTATTAAAACAGCTTAATTGCCTGTGAAAATTGCCTGACACAGGACGGGTTAATTCTCCTTCTAGCTTTTGCAGGAAATCAGTTTGCTGCAATTGCACTTATTTGTGGCCAGAATATCTGTTTGCAAATTGAATGTTAGAGTGTGAAAAACTTTTTTTTCCTTTTCAGATGAAACTGAAGGCAAATTTGTAAAATGATGTGGGAAGGAAAATCATGTCTGGCATCCTGAGCAAACTGAAAATGTTAAAGGTTCTTCCCCTTCAGTGACTTGGAAAACGTTTGCATGATCTTTGCTTAGGGCTAAAGATGATCTTGTCCTTTCTCTGGGACAGGCAGCACTGTGTTTGAGAGTTTGCTAATCTTAGCTGGGTATTTTCAAGGGATATCTGTGTTTTCACAAGAAGAGAGGATAAATGATGTAGTGGTTATGGTATGACATACAATTCTTGTTCTGCAGCAGAATTTCCCTCACCAGAGACAAGTCGTGTCATTTTACTTCACTTTGCCTCTGCAAATAATTCCCACGTCACATTTTCTCCCTCATCCATCAGTGGCCAATGGAGCTGTGCTTACTTCTGTGTTTTTAACACTGTTAAATGGTTGGGGTTGTTTTGTTTTATCTGTGTTAAACTCCAATAATTTAGACAGAACTAGAATAGAGAGGAACTCGGTGTTCTGTTGGGTGAGAACTGAGAACATGGTGGTATGGTCAGTGCTGGCTCACCTCGCACCTGTCTGGCCAGAGAAGGAAATCCAGCAGCCCCACCTCCATCCTTCTGTGACCTGGTATTGGTGTTCACCTCCAGAGGTGAGGTTGTTTTGGATCTGTGTCACCCTTTATGTGATGTGCAGCCCTTCCGCAGGGTGTTCTCCACAGAGGGCAGCCCTTTGCAGAGCTGTGCTGATAAATATGGAAGGACTTGAAGCTGTTCTTGGGTTTGCTCTGTGCCTCTTCTACTGCCTCACTGACTGCAGTGGAGCTAGATCTGTTTGCCAAGTGCAGCCCAGAAATGTACACGAGGAAATTTTCCTAGCCACAGCAAGACAGACAGAATATTAAGCATGTTAAAATCTTGTGATGTAAGTAGGCATTCAAATAAAATAGCTCCAAACAGCCATATAAGTGGCTTTCAGTTTTATTGTTTTGTGGAAAATGAAATTACAGCAATAATAGAGCATTTCCGTGCAGGAGATCCTTAAAGTAGCCAGAAAATATTCCTTCCTTTATTTGCAATGGGTTATTTATGGACAGATTGTAGCCTTAAGTGCACAGTGCTGCATGGCTTGAAATATCCATCGTGGCAGTTCTGCAAGCAGAGCCAAAATGTTTTTCCTCAAGAGAGACGGTAGCAGCAGGAAGCACCCTGTGTGCCAGGCCAGAGCACTCCCTGAGCAAACTGCTGTCCAATGCCTTCATGTTTCTACACTGAGATTTGCCAGACTAAACCTTGATTTTTACTTTTTAATTTCCTTTCTGTCTGTGACACTTGAATTGAGCTCACCGCTGTATCCCAGGCTGCAAGCCAAAATATGCTAAGGTAATAAGAAGACACATACACTGTATTTGAGACTGCAGGTTAATACAGGCCCCTCTTTATGTTATGCCCCTTGGAGTACTTGCAAAATTATCATTCAGATAAGGGAAGCAAAAGGTGAGATGTTTTAGCACTGTTGCTGAAAAACACTTAGCAAGAACACTGATGTACTGACTGACAGTGTGCCAAACCCCACCTTGCTGGTGCTAAGGGTTGGGCCTTCCAGGGTTAAGGATTCCAGTTTGTGTCTTGGCAGGGGGGAAAGAGCAACAGAGAATTAATTCTTTAAATACAGTTCTAAACAGGAATAAAAACAGTGGCACAATCCTAAGCTTCTTGGTGCCAATGGGCATCTTTCCATTGATCTGATGGTTGCTGAATCAGGTCCAGATGACTGCAAGAGCGCAGTGATGTTTTAATTATTATTTTAATAATCCCAAAGGAAAAGGACCTCTCAGCATTTTTCTTTTCTCCTTTTTACCAGTTGTAATAACATGCAGATCTTCCCAGCACAATAAGGAGACCCAGGCTGTGATGCCAGCATGCCAACCATGCTAAGCAAACCTCTCTCATAGGGGAACATCAGCTGCTGTGCCCTCAAACATCTTCTTAACAAAAAGTCACCTTTACAGAGATTGTCTCAGATGAACCTACATCCTGAGCCTGTCAGTGTCGATAGAAATTCTGTCTGTGACTTCAGTGCAAGCAAGATTTGTCTCCATTTGCCAAACTGAGCTATGCCAAATTGGATTAAATGCCTGGTGATATTCTGGAAATGGATCAAAAGCTTGATTGGCTTCTGTGGTCCTGGACAGGACACAAAGCCCGTGCCAGGTGGCTGTCATGAGGAAGTGGGGAGAGCTGCCCCATGCTGGTCACAGGAGAAGGCTGAGGGAGGTGACACATTGCTTGTCTAGCAGGCTGAAATAAAGACTGACTGATTAGAGGTCTTCAGCTGGAAGCACTGCTAGTACAATTTCATTAGGAATATAAGGCTTAAATTTATGGCTGAAGGTATAACTGGGAATGTTTAGAATTGTGTAAACACATCCTCATTGCAGCAGTGTGCATCCACTGCTATGCAACTTTTGGCATTTATTTTCTTTCCTTCTGTCCTTTTGTGGAGGTAATTTGATGGGTACATGCCCCATATCACTCAGAGGCCGTTTAGCAGAGCAAGCTGTTCGTATCTGTAAAGATTGTCACAGTGAGTGCTGGCACAAAGCAATTTGATGAGTAATAAGCTTTTGATATTAATGTCAAAATGCACAAAAGAAAATCCTCTTCTGGAAGAGGACCAGAAAGTAACCTCAGTCAAGCACATGCTGACATACAAAATACTGAAACCAGGGGAAACAGATAGCTCGTACGTGAGTCAGAAATGTTTGGAGACAGACAAGGCAAGTCAAGTAGAAAGATGTCTTCTCAAGGCAAAATGTTTCATATCTTGTCTCTTTTCAGAAGGTCACAGCCAAAGGTATTGCGCTGAATAACTGCGGCTTCCAAGTGTGTGTGCATGCTGAGGTTTCACACAGTTTAGGCCCAAGGCTGTAAACTGGTTATTGTAAACTAACCTGGCCTGACACTGCTGCCTTCTGCAGCCCCTTCTGCATGCCAAGTGCAGTCAGTGGTAATTAACGTGGAATGAGACATCTGGTGATTTCAGTGTTTCTATATTTGTCTCAGGTTTTCAGATGAGAGAAGGACTGAAGGAAATGCAGGCATTGATTTTTCCAGCTGCTCATGTGGTTACCAAAAGCAAACACAAAAGTTGAAAGTCTTCGATGGCAGTGCATAAATGTTTGCTTGCCAAACACTGTGTGCCCTGTGACTGAGCCCTTTTTGAAGGGGAAATTGTGACATGTTGCCCAGTCCATCCCTTAGACAGGAGAGAATCAGAAGCAGCTTTGCTGACACTAACATCAGGTGGACACCAGTTAGCACCAGGTCTGTGAATCCTGAGCTTGGTGCTGGTCAGGGGTGGTCTTGATGCTGCAGAACAAGTCACTGAACCAAATGATGTCCAGCTTTCCATTTCCTTGTAGCTCAGAGCATTCGTGGTGAGTCAGCATCAGTGTGATGGTACCAATTTAGTGCCTCATGCTGGAGGCAGAGCTTTCTTTCAGCTATTTATATATATATTCCAGAGTTAACTTTCAAATTTCGCACATAAAGATTAGCTGTGACTCTGCTTCTTCCTTCATTGTGCATGTAATCTCTAGGAAGACAAACTCAGCCTGATCATTTGCTTTTGTTCCTATTTTCCAGGCTGTGAAGAGTTACTGAATGATGTTCTGTCCCCTGAAAACTCTGGGCCTCAGCACTATGAGCTGCAGTATGATGATTACTATTACCAGGTAAGAGGAGCATTAACTTTGTCTCATTGCGCTGAGGAAGTCTCAGGAGTGCTGTGTAGCTGGGTTGTTACAAATGCTGTTGTTTATGATCTGCAGAAGGGCTCTGAAGACTTGTTCACCTGTGAAGTTTGACTGATTTAATTAGATACAATCAGTGTTTTTCACTTGTGTGGTGCCAGCGAGCTTGTACAGGATGACTCCCTTCACAGCCAAGCAAATAGTGAGGCTTGTAACAGCAATGCTAATCAAATCCTAAATTCTCTGAGGCCAGCTGACAGTTACCCTGTGTGAAATACAGCTTAAATCAGTAGGGAAGACCTGTTAATAGTCGTGAATCTAGGAAGCAAAAGTCTACAGGTCAAGAGCTGCCCAGCTACTGAGCCGAGAAGCTCAGCAGAGGAAGCACCAATCACCATTGCAGCTCTGACACATCTGGCTGGAAAATCAGACTACAAAAAAGAGTTTCACGTTGACTGAAGGTGTGGAGAAAAGATTCTCCCATTACACACATACTTTGTGTGATGAAAATTTTAGTGAGTCGGTGTGGAAGAGATGGGGAACTGAGGCCAAACAACAAGCCTGAAATCCAAATGTGTCATGCTGGTGCCTTGGTTAGAGGTGTTAACAGTTGGACTGTGTGCAATGCCATAGCTGTGCATGCCTTCCCACAGCATGCATAGGAGAAATCCTCATTTCTACCAAGATCTTGATTTCCCATTTTCCTTGTACTCCTTCGTGTGTAGCTGGGTTCAGCACTTGAACTTAATTGCTGGAGCATGTGGTGGGAGGTGTAAACGCCATGGACCTTGTCCTTGGTCCATGTTATCTGCACTGCTTCATAGCAACACACAAAACAGTTTCCATTTTTTGGGCAGAAGGTAGAGAAATTGCCTCACCTCAGTGCAGAGAATGTCTGTCACAGGACTGAAGGACACCTCTGTGACTGCAAACAAAAGGGCAGAATTTGGCCACAAACATTTTTCATGGACAGAAGTTGCCTGAGCTTGCTGTCTCTTTTCACTCGATGAAGATGACAGGCTGGCTTTAGAACCTGGGTGGTAGAGGGCTGACAACACTGTGTCTGCTTGTTTCTGAAACCGTATTGTTTTGTAACTGGTGACATAGATACCCGCAATGCTGTTGCTTGGTAACCTTAATAGATACCATAAACCGAACTCCCTGTTTTGCAAGAGATGATAGAGACTATAAAATGCAAAGCAGTCTCTCTGCAAACACTAGATGTTTTCCTATTGCTGTGCAGATGTTGCTGGCTCGTTAGAAGGCAGGTGGCATGGCTGTTGGGTCTCTATTCCTCTGGGAGTTGCTATTAACCAAGGGCACACTGCAGAGAAGGTGCTTGAAGATGAGCTAAGAGACGTGGCTGCAAAGCTTCCCAGCAGCCAGAAGAGGTGGGAGCTGTGTTTGCTGCTAATGCTGAGAGCAGCTCTTGGCATTCCCTTTTGCATCCTAGATTTGTGCCTCTGGGAGAGGAACAGCTAACTGTCTGCCCACTTTGGGTCGATGCAGTGTTTGTGTGGCCTCTGAGAAGTGGTGGTAAGAGGACAGGAAATGATGCACGATGCTCCACGCTTCTCACAGCTCCTCTGCACAGCTCTGCCTTCCAGGAAGAGCATCTCGGTTACCTGCAGTTTCCAGGTATTTCAGGTGCAATTCAGAAACTGTTCACTAGATGTCAGTTAAGGGCTGAGAGAAGGCAGAGAACAGGCTGCGTTAAGGAGCCCCTCCTATGGGGAAGGAAGATGAGCTTTTCCGTAGAGGAAGTTTTCTGAGGCCTGGGTGGATTTGAGGTTATCTCTGAATTTTGTGCTGAGCTCCCAACGAAGAACTTGCTGAGAACATGAGCTCACTCTGTGTTTCCCAGGCCTTACTGAGTGTGAATTCCTGTAGTCGAGCTTATGGGCAGCTCCCAGTGGCACAAACTGCATTTGCCTGTTAATCTGACATTCATCCCAGTACAGCCTTTGCACGTCTGTCTAATTCTCAGGTGCAGCCAGGAGAAGGAGGCAGCAGAAGGACCATCTGCTGTGGTGGCACAAGTAGGTACTTTAAAGGGAATGATCTCTTTTATTGCACCTGAAAGGTTGCGCTTAGACAAAGGCAGATAGATACTGGGCTGGTTTGTTGGTATGCAGTCTCTCTGCATTCATGATGTGATTTAGGAGTGAGAAAAGGAAGAAGAGACGTAATCCTCATTTACATTATTTCTCCTCTCCTCTGCTGTCACTTTGACTTTCTCTCCATGGGCTTATTGCCTGTCCTGTAGCTTTCTGAAGTCCAAAGTGAAGCAGAAACCTGAGGAAGTGAAGGTAATGCCAAGAAGTGGGATGAGGTAGAGGCAGGAGCCACAGTAAGGTGCTGAACTCATCAGCCTGTTTGTGTATTTCAAGTCAAATGGGGGAAGATGAAACTGACAAACCTCAAGCCTTTAATTGAAACCAACTGAATGCAATTTAATTTAAATTGATATGCAGGATCCTCAGATACCAGTGGGACGTTTCATTTGACATTTTTTAAATGGTCTGTTTTTACCTATTTTTTTCTTTAGTGTAAACAAGAACAAAAACTGATGAGCTTTTAATATCTAAAACCTTTGCCCAAAACAGAAGGAGAAAAATATACTGTGTATGCAATTTAAACTGCAAAGGCCATTCCATGGAAGGTTTTTAATGGCCTATAATGAGAGGCTGTGTCAGGATGGTATTTCAGGCCAACACAGAACACTAAGCTCAGGTCTGTTGGGGTGTGATGCATAAATAGCAAAGAGCAGCAATTGGGTGTTACAGGATTCTCGTATTAAAGGGAAGTGTCTCACTCATCCCTGAGTCAGACTGCACACAGTATGTGAGTGCATGCAGAGAATAGGAAACTCCTGTCAGATTTGAAACAAAATGTTTGAGTCCCTGCTCTGCCATACATCCTTGGAGGCTCTTTCACAGAGGTAGAAAAAGAGTTTGTGAGATGCAGCTGTGCTGGGAGAGGTGGGTTAGGAGGGACTGGGAGCTTCTGCTGAGCTTTTCCTTGGGCTGCAGTGTCAGGAGATGAGGTGATCTGAGTTAGCACCTGCTTGTGCCGCTGCCAACCTTGTGCTTACACCACGGGGTTCTGGCACTATGCAGGAGAAGCTCATGTTACTACTGCTGCTGAAAGTCCTCTAGGATGTTAAGGAAGTGGTTATAAACACTAGGGAAGCAGGTCTCTTCTGCAACAAGCTACACAAGTTAGCAGCTGTAGAGCCTCTCGGCTCCAGGACCTGTGAATACTCCCACATTTCTGTGAGTGAATGGAGTCTGTTGATTTGGTATTTCGGGTCTGTATTGTGGTCTGTTTGAGGTACTGCATCAGCGAAGTGCTGTCAGTGTAATTTCTGTCTCTTAGAGCCCTTAGAGGGACAATAGAAAAATGCCCAGAGTGTGGCAGAAGCCAGTCTATCCACCCCAAATTCTTCCCACTGTTTGCTGTTGTAGCCAAAGCCAAAAGTCTGTGCAGGTTTTGCTCCATAGCAAGTTTCTGCAAGCTCCTCAGAGCCCTGGGCAGCCTTTGGAGATGAGAACCAACAGAAAGTCCACCGCTGAAGTATCTGAGTGAAAACCCAGACCCAGATTCAGGCAGCTCAAACAAAGCAAAGTGCCTGTGTCTCGCATTTCTGAACAGCTGGCTCTGGGCCCTGCTGGGCGCCTGGCCAGCTGGGAGCAGGGAACTGGGCTGGCTACATCCGCATCTCTCTGGCCAAGGTTTGTGTTGCAGGCTCAGGGAAAGAGTTGCCTGGCTTCAAGTGCTCTTCTGTCTCAGCTCCTAAGTCAGAGGAAAAGGGAATCGGCAAAAGGAGTTGGATTTTTCAGCACTTCACATGGCACGTTTTGGCTGTTCAGATTGGAGTGGCCATCCCCTGATTTGATAACAAGAGCAGGTTGAATGAAAGATTCGAGAGCCTTCTCCCAGTGAGACCAGGCAGCAGCATACCTCACCAGCTGCTTGTGAAGAGCAGGGTAGGTGTTCTTATAGATGAGGAATCCCTTCGTCTGAAATCTGTGCCCAAATGCTGTACGTGCAAACCAGTGGAAGAGCCTTTGTAAGATGCAATGATCCCAGGGTCCCTGTTTTAAACAAGACCATTTATTTCCTAGTCACTGGTCCTGTATTGAGCTGCTGTTTTCCTTTTTTTTTTTGCTGCTCACATCTGTCAATAAGAGTGACTCTGCCTGTTAACAAGGTGCAGAATGATTGCTGCACATCAGAGAATGAGCTGCCTTCTGTGTCCTGCATGTGTTCGCTGCCTGCCAAGTGATTAATTACACTCTATGAACAGCAGAAGAATTGTTGAAACATGACAAATAAATCGTGTTTGCCTCTGGGATGGATTTGGGACTACTAGCTGATCCACTTCTTTGAAAATATTTTCAGTAGCAATTAGGAGTCCCCCACCGGCTTCAGAAAAGTCAGAAGTCTGTTCTGCCCGGTTTGGGTGTTATCCACCATGGAAATAACAGTCAAGGAATTGTACTAGCTTGATGCCTCAAGTTAAACCAGATCTTTCCCAAAGAAAGCACCACACATCCTCCACAGCTTAACTGTTGATAAGGTTTGTTTTGTCTTTGGTGCAGACTTGGCAGGGCTGAGCCCCCAAGAAAATGTCTTTCCACGTGGATCACAAAGGGTCCGTGTGTGCCGGATGTACTGACCTCACTGTGCTTCCTTCTGGAAGCTGAGGCAGTTTGAGTGAAGGATATCAGATCTCCCATCTTAGCAGGAGCACAGAAGCGAAGTTGTGAAGTTGGAAATGTCTTCTAACCGATAGCAAATTGAAAAACACGACCTACGTGGTAAGGAGAAGCAGTGTTAAATACAGCAAATTGAAGCTTTATTTTTTTCTGTTTCTTATCAGCCTCCAGTTCTCTCCACCACCCACACGCTCTCAGTCATTCTTGGCTCCCCTTGTGCTTCTGGCATTGCAGATGCTCAGCGACTGCCTCCCTGTGCTGGGGGTTCTTGAGCTGTTCGTGCTGTGCAGCCATCAGCACAGAGCATGTTTGTCATTTGCTCCCCTTACCAAGGCGCTGGTGGGCTCTCCTGTCCTGCTGTCACTGTGGGACCCGTGCTGTGATTAGGGACAACCCATCCAAATGTCTCTCCTCCAGAAGCTGGAGGCTGGATCTTCGTTCCTGCAGTAATCAAAACTTAGGATGTCGATATATTCCAATAGTTCAGCTGGGGAAGTACTGCTCTGTCTCGCATCTCCCTTGGATGTGTTGATAGAGAAATCTGGCTTATGTTTGATGCTCCTAAATCTGCCAGATTCTCCTTCTCCTCAGCTTTTTATTGCATCCCATGGGACAAGAGTGCAGTCAGCATCTTCAGGGATGGCCTTCTGAGGGGCCCAGCCCAGGGACTGATCCCAGCCTCTGCTTCTCAGTCCCTGGTAAATCTAGGCCCACACCATGGCATTCTTTCTGAGGCGTTTGTTGCCTGAATTTCCTAGTGGAAGAGGTTTCTAAGCTCAGCTCTGTTTGAAATCTTCATAAAGCACAGCCATGCGGTTACAGGCAAAAATCTCCATGTTTCCAGGTAGGCTGAGGTAGGACTGTACATAGGTAATGGTGTGTCATCAGAGATTAGAGTTTAGTTATAACCTCTAAGGGCAACACTCAGCAGCTCTTTTTTCCTCTATTTTCTCTAGAGCACCAGAAAGCAATATTAACTACATCTGCCAAGAAACCCCCAGTGAACAATTACCAAGAGCAATGAAAAGCACAGCGTGCTTCTATTTGAGACTAATTTACATGGAAATTGCCTGCTTTCACCTGGCGATGTTCAGAATTATATTTTATATGCTTGTGCATACATACAAAGTGTTCTTGGTACAAAACACCTGCATAGAAATGCGTCTCTCTGGCTGCTCAGACTGACTGCAAGGGCTGTCCTGGTGAGCTGCTGTTCAGAGGAGGAGCAGATTTGCACTCGGGCTAAGGGAGATGTCCTCCAACAAAATAAATGCTGACTCCTCCAAAAGCAGCCTTAAAGGAGATTGTTTGAGGATGTTTTCTGTTTCAAAAGCAGTTTGAATTCTGTGATTTGGTGGAACATCACACACTGACATTTTTAGAGGAGAAATTACTTTTCCCTGGACTTGTTTCTGCTTGGTTGCTGTATTAAAGAGCAACCTTAAGGTTTGACCTTCTCATCCTGAGCTGGGACAAGAAAATGTTTTGAAATCTGGGTGCTCCCAGGCTGGGAGGAATGCTTTCCAATCCGTTCTTGCCATGCTGCTCCAGATTCAGTCCACAGGCTGAGGCCTGAAGGACCTGGGCTGGAGAGCTCGAATCAGCAAGGGAGCAAAACGTCACAATGTTGTTCCTGGCCCCAGCAGGGTTGTTACCTTGCACATCTGCACCTCGTGTTATCCACAACTGTATTTTGTGTAGTTAGTTCCGTTCTTAGCCCAGGTAGGGTTTTGTGTTCAAAAGCTTTACTATTTGAAAGCCTGTCACATTTCTCTCTGACAGAACCTATGTTTAAGAGACGTTTTCCATCTCATCTGTTCTTTCTTTCCAAAGTATTATCTTCAAGCTTTTCCTCTGCCCATTTTCTGGCTGAGCACATATTTGGGGGTGTTTTTTTTCTGGAATTGTCAGTTGCCATGGCAAAATGTTCCTCCTAGCCATGTTTCTCCATGGATAAACTAAGCTGGGCTCTTTGGGTAGAGGCTGGATAACATCTGAGAGCTGAAAGTTGATCTCTTTCTATCAGGAAAGTTGCATCCTATTGATTTAATCCTTCAGGTAAGCACGGATTCGGTTTAGTCCTTTTGTCCTTTTATTTGCTATGCTGAGAATCTATCCACATTAATTACCTGTATTGAATAAACCATTATTAATAGAAGCAAGAGAAATACTGTGACAGCACACGCTCTGCACTGCTCTCCTGTGAAGAAATACAGCTGCTCAGTCAGAGCAGTGAAGCTGTCCTGATTCTGATATACGGCCTTCTGGGGAATGTCAACATGTCTGTAATAAAAGTGGCCAAATGAGAGGTGGTGTACATAGCATTTGGGGGTTCTTGGCACTCGTGTGACGGATGAGGGTATCTTTGCCCTTCAGTTCATGAACTTGAAGCTTACTCGCTCTTTATTTGCTTCCCGTTCCACCTCATATCTTTTTTTTTGCTCTTGGGGAGATTTGTGCTGCGTTTATGAAAGATACAGGACTACACAGTGTTCTTTGCATATATTTGAGCAGGAAGGTGGTGCAATAGAAATATAAGGTCTTCTGTGGACTAAGAATCATGGTCTAAAGTAGGTTTGGATTTGTTTTATGATTTGTCTGTAGTTAGGAGAAAAGCGTGCAGATACGTAAAAGCTGTCTGATAAAGCCAAGGTTCCAGGTGGTTATGAAAGAGCAGAGAGAAAGCCAACCACAAAGAAATGTTCTAGCTAAACAAAGCCAGTGGAATCCCTCCTTGCATGAGCAAACAGAGAGAATTTCCCTGCTTTTTTTCTGCTTTTTAGCCTCTCTGATCAGACTGAGAGCAGTGCGTTTTGTTGGAGGAAGCCTCTCTCATTTCTTCAAAACAAAAGTGCTTCATATACTGCCAGGAATTCTCCTATTTATATTTGAAAAAAAACATATATAAAAATCCTCCCAGGGTGAAATCTTACGGACGATATTTCCATCACACAATTACTGCTGTGCTGCCTGCAGTGCTTTACAGTTCAAATACTCCATTTCAATAGCTTCAAGAATTGCCACCAAAATTACCAATGAAGTTAAGGAAATTTCTTGATGCTATTCTAGCTGTGAAAGCTTTGGGATGCCTTTCCAGGTTCCTTGTCCTCACATTTGACACCCAGCTCTTGAAAAGCCCCAGGCCCCCTCAGAGTGGTGGGCTTTGGCCTCCCCAGCTCCATGCCCACTGCTGGCTCTGCACTGCTGGTGCTGCCCAGGGCCAAAATGGTGTGAACTGAGCTGATTAGACTTGCACTGTAGCACTCAGCTGGGCTCAAAAAAATTAGATCTTGATTATATTCTAATTTTAGAAACTGGAGGAGGATCAAAATACATTTTTTTTATGTGGTACGGTGGGGAATTTATTAGATGGGTAAAGGTGCACATTTCCAGTAGTGCCACACATCTGGGCTGTGATAAGCAATTTGTAACTGAACAGGGAAGTAAAGTAGGCCAGACTGCAAGAGAGTATCCACAAACTGCTCCGGAGGGATTTGCGCTGCACTGCCTCCAGCCGCTGAAATAACAGCATGAAATTGCCATTAAAAATTAAAAAGAGATACGGGCTACTTGACCTTCTTCTAATCAGGGACACAGAGGCCATGTCTGGAACAGAGATGCAGAGAAATGCAGCTTCTGTCAGGGAGTGCCATGCCAGGATGAGCTGCTGAGGTCTGGAGCGCAGGGCAGCAGGAGCGGGCACTGCTGCTCCATGCGCTGCGGAGCCCAGCTGGGTGTGCTTCCAGCATCTGGCCAAACATGACAGTTTTTCCCCCTTTTTTCAACTATTACATTCCCTAAGTTTACAGAAATCCAAGGAAGGCTAATCAGACCCTTGAGAGGCTTTATTAATCGAGAGCTTTGCTGTTTGGCTCACTGTTTCGTATGGGCTGATATTGACTGTGGTGTCAGCTGGGGAGCGGGCTGTGAGATACTGCAGCTCCTTTGGGTGAGTGTGTGCCCTGGAACTCAGGCTTGTTTTGGTACAAGGCGTTATGATAAGCTGCTGGCAAGATTAAAGTGGAGTAATAATGTAGCCATGGCAGCGTTGATACAGGGTTGATGCAAATAAGGAGTGTTTGGGGCTGACAGCACAAACCTGGCAGCCTGCTCTCCGACCAGCAGGGCTGGGAAGTGTTTGGAAAGGAAAGGCATCGATAGATACAGTAAGGTTATAAAAATGTATATTGAAAAGGCTGATTCCTTGGAGCTTTTCCCAGCCTTTGTCAATAGGGCTGTGATAACAAGCAATTTGTCTTTGCAAAGGAGTTTGTTTTGTTCCTGGTTGTCAGAGGACAGCTAACCCATGTATTGTACAGCTTTATCCAGCTATTTTGGTAAAATAGTGCTATATTTAGGTAAACTTTCTTGCCCATTGTAGAAATACATTCATAACACTGTATAGAAATCCTAACCTTATTTAAAATTGGAGGAACTTTTAAATTGATACAGACCGAATGTGCTCCCATCATTTCCCAGCTGCAGAGCAAGAGACAGAACCTCAAGTGTTTTTGCTTAGCCCCCACAAGAAGCTTCCTTTAACAGTAACTGTTCCATATTTCTTGCTGGCACGTGCAAGTTCAAAGGCTTATTGCACTTTGTTGCTCCCATCAGTTTTTCATTACCGTGTCCTTGAAGGTTAACCTCATTAAGGAAGATTTGTTGGGGTAACTGGAGCAAGTGCCTTCTGTCTTGAGATGGACCACATGGCTGCTGTGCCCCAAGGAGTGCTCACAGGAGGCCAGGGAAGGGTGGGAACGAGGGCATGTTGAGGAACCATTAAGAACTGTTGGTCAGATACTTTGGTGCTCCTTTATTTTTAAAATGAACCTGTACAGACGTTTCCAAAGAAAGATTTGTGAGTTGCTTTTAATCCTGTGGAAAAGGGAGGAGGAAGACCTAAATAATGAATGAAGTCAGGATTTCACTGTGTCTGTGAGGTCTGATATGAGCAATGCGTGGCACTGTGTGAGACTAATAGATAAAGTTGGCTTTCATAAACATTTGTTTACCTCTGAACTCCCCAGCATGAAGATAACAGCCGTTCCTTTCTGAGTCACCAGCTCTGGGAGCTGCCACAGGTTTCTCATCTGTGAAGCTGTCAGTAAGTGAAAGAGTGAATTGCTGTGTTGTATTTCTGCAGTCTTTAGAAACTTCACACGAAACCTTTCTGGCTGTCTTATCACAAAGCCAACAGTGAGATATTACTGAGGCACCATCAAAGGGAGTGTTGTGCAGTGAATTCAGAGCTCTCACCTGTTGTCTGATAAATCTCCTCACCTGTAAAAGAATTCTGAGTAAGATTTCTCTTTTTTTTTTCTTGTGCAGATTACTGCACAAAAGCAAAATGTTGCTACCAGGAAACGTCCCATGTTGTGTTGTAGTACTTGAAGGGGAAAGTCTTTGGACTTGAGTGCCACAGGACGTGCCCTGCCAAGCAGGGAGGTGTGCTTTGGCAGCACTGATTTGGGCTTTGTGAAACAAATCCCAGGGCTGGGGAAAGTCCTGGGTCACTTTCTTTACAATTAGTAAAAATGGCTGTTTTTTCCCCAAGAACAAAATTCTCAGATGTTTCCTGACTTAGAGCAAGAGCATCACTTGCTGTGCTGCTGGGTGGCACACATTTCCTCTAGCTCATATAATCTCTTCAGATCAAAAACCTGTACAGGAAGAGAGGATTTTCCTGGATTGCATTTGTACAGTGCCATTCGTGTGGGATGTTGCCTCTCCTGTAGGAGAACAGGGCCTCTTCATTTTAGAATGAAGACATAAGAAAGGGAAGAAACTCTTCTTATCGATACTTACAAGACCAAAATGTTCATGTTTGGTTTGACTCCAGCTCCAGCAGTCTGGGGCTGCCTTCACACTCACACCACTTCCCCAAGAGCTGGTGGTAACAAGAACCACATGGACCCATAGGCATTTCTATTTCCTATGGTATTTTGCCATCTGTAGCTGCTTCACAGATGACGTGGGGTCCCAGAGCTTCCCCCCTGCTGATAACTCTGCCTAACAGGAGCTCTTTTCTGAAGCATCTGAATGCTTCTGTATTAAGTGTAATTAATAAGAAGGGAGAACCGAGCACTGAGGGCAGGGATCAGTGTTTAAGAGCTCTTCAGTATTTTAATTTGACTGGATTACAGAAGCAGAAACTGAAAGGTAACTAGAGGTAGTTTCCTCTGTCCTGAAGTGGTAAGGAAGCCACACTGCATACAGCACAGGAAGGGTTCTCATAGTGGGGATGAAATCTGTCACAAATCTGTGCAGAAATGTGAAACTGTGGGGTTGGAGGCAGGGTGTCCGTGCCTGACCTATCTCACCTGCATCAGTGCACAGCCCAGACCTTCTGCCAGCACTACAGTCATAGAATCATAGAATCACCAGGGTTGGAAAAGATTTCTGAGCTCATCCAGTCCAACCATCCGCCAGCATTGCCCGCTGTACCATGTCCCTCAGTACCGTGTCTGAACGATTCTTGAATGCCTCCAGGTACAGGGACTCGGCCACCTCCCAGGGCAGCCTGTTCCAGCACCTGACCACTCTTTTGAAGAACTGATTCCTAATTTCCGACCTGATCCTCCCCTGGCACAGCTTGAGGCCATTCCCTCCAGTCATACTGACAAAGTCTGGGTTCATTCTTATCTTTGCATGTGTGATGCTTACAAGCCCCTACAGGTAGCTAGGGCAGCTTTAATGACAGCATGGTGTCAGTCCTTCCATAGGAGAGCACCAGGACAACATTGTTCCTCCAACCAATTTAAATCTCCCACCTCTCTTCACTTTGCAAGCTGCTGGGACTTGAATCATGGCTGTCCTGCAGCCCAAGAGGTTCTCCCTGGGTCAGTGCAGCTCCACCTGTGTCGCAGGGCTGTTTCTGCCTACACAGCTGGTCCTGCTGCAGCTGCTGGGGAAGATCTGGTTTTGTTTCCTTTTAATGTTGTATATTCAAAAGTGTCTGTGCAGCACCAGAGCCACTGACAATGCCGCTGATTACTTCACATTACTATTTAATTAGGATGAAAGATAGAGGATGAGCAGACGAGATTTTTTCAGGTGGGAGACAAATGCATGTAGGGAACAATCAGGCTGTTGGCTCAGGCAAGCTTTCTTTTTTTAAAAAAAAGCAATTGTTAAAAAAAGTGGGAGAAGTATTCCTGTCACTTTAGTTGAGGTAAATCAAGGAGCTTGTGCAAAAATATTCTTCTCTGCCTGTGATTGCAGAGATCTAACAATGGGGCAAAAATTGATCCCTGTTAACTTCTGAGCAGCACCTTGGGGCTGAGGCAGGGAGCCTGGAGCAGCACTGCTGGGCCCTGTGTGTGCTGCTCCCTGTTGCTTGCTCACAGACTGCTCTTGCCATGGCAATGCACTGCTGGTGCACGTTGAAGAAGGTGTCCTGCCTTCTAAGCAGGTCTGCCCCTGTCATTCCCTCTCCATATCAGGCCCAGCAGCCCATATGTGATGGCTTACCTCTGTCACCTGAGGCAGAATGTGGTTCAGATCCTCCTCACAGATAGGCTGAACCAGAGGTTATGCTTTTCCTGGTATGTCTGCACCTGTCAAGGAGATTTCTCGAGGATTGTATTTACACCCTTGTCCCTGAAAGAACTGTGAGATAAATGAAAGGCTGTTTTTTGCAACTCAGCCTGCTGCATTGTTTGTTGGCCAGGGAAGTCCAGGTTCAGCACAATTTTACCTGTTCTGGCTGTTTGGATGGCAGGCAGGCTGGCAGTGCTCTCCTGCCTAGGAATGCCAAGCAGAACAGCCCCCTCTTCTCTTCCTCCCTAGCTCCAGGATCAGTCTGCATTAAAGCCTCGTGCCTGGGAGCCACAGACATGTCCTCAGCATAGGAGTTCTGTGAAGTTTGCTAGCCCTTCCACTCTGCTGGCATCATTCACTGTGGGTGTTCAAGCTTCCAGCCTAATGGGCATTTTTGAGATGACATTAACTCAGGAAAAGTGTCAGCAAAACCACAGGTCAGACAAGGACATATTATTATGCACCTTTGAAAACATAGGCAGACATCACATATCAGCTTAGCATGCAGCAATCATTAGTCACTCTGCATAATCACCTCGACCTATTTCTTTTTTTTCCTTTCATAGTGTCACATTTGAAAATACTGTCTAGAGCCAGTTGGGCTCACACAGACTCATTAACCAGGAGCTGTCTGGCAGAGGGGTAGCACAGAGGCAAAGTTCATTGCGGGGTGCTCAGCATCAGAGCTGCAAGGCTGTGTTCCCAGGGAGGTGACAGCTGGAGGCTCTGCGTGCCAACATGCACAGGGGTCAGTTCGTGCTGCTTCCAAAGGTGTTGGGCAGCTGAGCACTTTGCTTCATCTGGAATTAAGGATTTGACAGGACATGGCCCAGCAGAAGAGCCCTAATGACTCCACCACGCAGAAGGAGGGAGAGAGCCAAGAGGCCACACATCTCCATCCCAGAGATGTGGTCAGCATGGTCTTTGTCAGTGGGTGATTTTTAAAAGTGCAAAGCACGTGCAAAGCAGCGGAATTCGTGGGCTCTGTGCACTGATTTTCCATCATCTCATGAGAGGCTGCTCTCAGTAGTCCCAGAGAGGCAGCTTTAGGGTGACCATTCACCAGTGGCAAGATGTGCATGTGATCTGCAAACTTTGTACTGAGGCTTGTTACTTCTGAGGTGTTTATTCTGCATGCCATATATCTGTTAAACTCCTGGAGGAGGCAGCCACAGATATGTAGATGAAGGAATTAGCATAGAATCTACAATACCTATTCTATTATTATACTATCAAAGCGCTTCATGGGCTCTAATGAATTCAACTCATGGTGTCTCTGGGAGCTGGAAAATTGTTATTCATCCCAAGTTTGCAGAACACGAACTGAGCTCTGCAGTGCTAAGGCCCACGTCAGAGGTGGGAGAGTGAGGCTGCTTTGCAGAGGAGCCAGGTGACTGTGTGCCACTGAGGTCATGGGAGACACCGGTCACCACGCGGGGACCCGTGCCTTTGTCTCAGCTGGTGCCTTGTCTGCTGGCCCAGCTTTTGTATGTGAGCACATGTAAAATTCAGCAGTGCACTTATGCACGTAGGTGGAGCTGAATACTAAATTTCATGGGCTGATAACTTTCTAGAAAGCTTTTTCTTGTTCCCTAGCTCTGCAGAGCCTGCCTGAACGAAAGGCAAAGTGCAAAGCAGGATGCTGTGCCTTGACCAAGGAGAAGAGTAGAGTTCTGATGCTGCTGAAGGCTGATTCCTTTCTTGCTCACCTACACTTATTTGTGAAGCCTAGAAAGATTTGTAGGTCTCAAATCTACTTCTACTTTATAAAAGCAATCAAGAGAGCCATTACAAATTTGCTACACCTTTGTACAAACCGTCCTGTTCAACTAATGAGGTCAGGCTGCAAGCTGTTAGGAGCTAGCACTGTACATCTTGCCTCTCCCCTCCGTATCAGCCTTCCTGCTTTTTGCTGGTGTCTAAGGAGCCAGAGGTACATGTGCTGTTATCCTCCAGTCAGGCTTCTATGCCTTATTGCAATGCTTGATGTGGAGCTGATGGTTACAAAGTGCATGCTTATGCTGCAATGCATGGGCTGCCAGAAACTGTTTCTCTCCCCGTGTGGGACTGTGAGTTCGTGGTTGAGTGGTTCGTTTGGTGTATTTGAGGATAGTGTGGGTAGGATCTCACTTGGTTCTTGCTGTTTGTGAAGCTGTTTCCTTGTCTGATTTTGACATGTCATCACAGGACTGGGCTGTGTCAATCTGCCCTGCATTTTTCTGCCTTCATTAGACCCCTGGGTACAGAGCACTGCTGCCTGTGCTCTTTTGCTATTCCTTTCTGTGGGGATTTGGGACAGAAGTGCTTTATGCTGCTGTCATCATCTTGTAAGGAACGAAGAAGAAATGCGGTGTATTCCCTAGATGCCAGGATAATCTTGACAAAATACTAATGAATCATCTTGTAATCAGGTAATTATTTCCCATGTAGCTGTCCAATTGCCATTCAGTAGCCCAGAATTCAGCCTCCAAGTAGCTAATATTTCCAAAGGAGAGCTTCAAGGAAAGAAACACGGAGGGCCATGACTCTTGGTGTAACTCCTCTGTCTTCCTTGAATCACTCGTGGGATTAATTTGGTCTGCCAGTTCTTTTAGGCTGCTGAACCACACCGCAGCCCTAATTATTGCAGGATTGGCAGCAGGAGAAGAGTACAGCTCCACTGCTCAGTGTAATGGACGTAGTTGCTCTACTGGAGCTGTTAATGTGTTCCTAAGTACACCCATATGTTGGCTCCCTAGGAGCTCTTCCTAACCTAGCACATTATGAGCCAACAAGCTTGGGCCATACTTGTGGAATCTGAAAAGGCAGTGATACATACTGGAGCATGCTGAATCTCTCCTTGGTAAGGGGAGATTTATGTGTAAGCCAGGGAAGACTGCACAGATAAAAACTGCAGTTTTTCTTCAAAGCTTACTTCTTATTTGTACCTTAAATGTGATTTCACTCTTTTGCTAGCTAATCTGCTTCTGTTTTAGTTAAGTAGCCCAATGTCTGTGCTGTGTGCATGCACTGTATGTGTGTATGAGTCCCAGTCTACAAATTTAGACTTGTTAGAAAATTTTGGAAGACAGACAGGTACCTCAACACTAAACTCTTATGGTTCATAACAATAGGCTTTTGTGTGGGTATAGTTAAAGCAAGACAGGCCCTAATTTCTGTGGCTTTATTATTTATATTTACAGTGACGCTATTCCCATGTGTGAAAGAAAGCAGTGTAGCCTGACACAAAGCGCTCTGCTGCTCGTGGGGCTGGTAATGTTATGTAGGTGTTTGGGGCTGTTGTTGACCATGTCCCACAGGGGCTGTGTCAAAGCTGTACAACTAATCCTCAGTGCCAGGGTACATACGCCTGCCTTGATGCTGCCCATGGACACAATGTCAAGTTAATTCCTCCCCTTTTTTGAAGCTGGGAAAACTGTGTGACCCTAACTTCACGACTTGGGGTCAGATTTACCAGAATTGCAGCGATTTTCTCATGCTTTTCTGCTCTCAGCTGCACCCCGCTGCCTTGTATGTATTTACAGCCTGTCTGCACCACCAGCTTCACGTTATCTGTTGAGATGTGTCCAGACCATCAGACCTTCGCCCATCCCAAATGGCCCTGCAAACACTCTAAGGACATGGAGTATGTTTGCTATCCCCTGGCTTGTTTTCTTTCCACTGCCTATCTTCATGGTGACAAAGGCTGCTGCTTGTGACCTCAGGAGGCTGATGGGCTTCCTTGTGCACTGTGCACAGCAGGAAAGGCATGCAAAGCCTCAGCACCCAGCTGCATGGAGCTGCTCTGCAGGGAAGCAGAGACCACATAAATAGCAGAGGCTCTCCAAGAATACGTGCTGAAAGAAAAGCAGCTAAAAATAGTCTGTAAGGGTAAATGCAAATCATCTGGAGAATAACTTGTAAAAAGTTCCTGCAAGAAAACCCTGCAAGAGGGAAGCCAGGATTCCCTCCTTCTGCCTGCCACCTTCCTTTACATCACTGCTGTTTGAAATCAGGAACAGAAGCCCTGCTGGGAAAGTGCATTTAACTCGTACTTTAGCCACATTACACATGATGCACACATGGATTTGTATGAGGAGTTCATTTTAAATTACTTACAGGCACAGGATGGTAAATCTGGGAGGAAAGAAGATTAAAGTATATCCCTGCTGAAAACACAAATCTTTGAACTGTTCGACTTCTCCCACTTTGAGAAGCACTCATCAACAAAATTAAGGGTCTGCGCATTTCCCCTGGTGCACAGATCTGAATGTTAGAAGTTCCAGAGCTAAACAGGCTTCAGTTATTGTTCATGTCATGTCATTTGCAGCAGCTCTAGGTAAAGCTGCTGCAGGAGTGACCATGTTGAGGCAGTCTGATGGTACACCTCTGTCATGAATGAGGATGCCCAAATGTAGGCATTTTAAGGGATACACACTGTGATGGGAACTCCTGTTGTTTCAGTCTGAAGATAAACTTCAGCTGGTTTATGATTAACCAAGAGAAAAGGGCAGGGAACGTTTTTAAATCGAAAGATATTGAAAAACACTGTCTACCCTAATTTGAGATGAGAAGTCATTACCAAAGTGTGATTCACAGGGGAAAAAAAATGTGTTTTATATATATATAGAAAACATTCGTTAAATCAATCTGAATTCCAGAATGTAATTATTTTTATTCTTATCAATTTACCTGCAGAGACTAAGATAAGTGTTTAGTGAGAAAGCTGGAGTGTATTCAGCATCAGCTGTAACATACGAGCAATGGAAAAGGGGATCCTTAGATGCCAGCCCATTTCTTTTGGTTTGGTGCAGGATGCCATGAGCTGTGTTTTACACCACTAAGATATGGAATAACCATTGCCACAGTAAAAGCTTTCTGAAGAAAACAAGAAATTCAAATGAGTAGGAGCCTGAGATGTCACCTTGTGACTGGTTTGAGATGTGCAGAAAGATATTATGTTTTCAGAGTGGAGGTTTGGCTTTGGCTGTGTTTTAGGCTTGTGACTTCCTTTCTTCTGTTTATTTATTGCTCTCCACAGAGAGGGTTTGGACTGTGAGATCTTTTGGATAGGGTCTGGGGACTTGTGTGGAACTGCATGACCTGACTGCCCAGGATCTGTTCCCATAATGCAAAAGGCGATTCACATGCATTGCTGCATCTCATGCAGCAGCAGGTTGTGTGAATTCTGTGTATTTCCAGATGGCAGGAATTGTTCAACTGCAGGTCATGAAATTTTGGCATGACAGATTCTTTGAGTTGTTCAGAAATAACTGATTCTACTGCAGACTTGGGCAGCAAAGCTGAAGACACACTTCAGTCCTGCCATCGCTTCTGCGATCTGCTCTGTCTGGCTAAGAGCAGAGTGGGAGGAACCGCATTTGTTTTGTTTCACAAGTAAGACAAAAGTAGCTACTTCCAGTTCCAG
The DNA here is from genome assembly GCF_019232065.1 of Centrocercus urophasianus. Taxonomy (NCBI): domain Eukaryota; kingdom Metazoa; phylum Chordata; class Aves; order Galliformes; family Phasianidae; genus Centrocercus; species Centrocercus urophasianus. The sequence goes on along the minus strand of NW_024884978.1, from coordinate 3,244,231 downwards.
ATAGAAAATGATTTGCTACACAAGCAGTATTTCAAACTGGAAGCACTGTGTGGAAGCTGAGCTGTACCTGCACCAAGGGGAGCAGTGCTGTTCCCAGCCCTGCTGTGCCCGCCGCGCTGGCTGAAAGCTCCAGGAGGAATGCCTGAGCCCGGCGAGAGCACAGGCTTTGCAGTCTGCCCCGGGTTTCTTGGCAACGATGCACTGTGAGAGCCTCATCTGCACCGCACAGTGCAGTTCCAGCTCTGGCTTCGTGTCCCTTTGAGCTAAGGCAAGGGAGAAACGCGGCTGTTGCTCACAGACTGGAGACCCTGCGGTATCCTACGGAGATTTCCACAGCCCTTCTCAGTAAGTATAGCTTTAAGAAATGATTAATTGTCTTCCCCAGAGGTTTTTTTTTTTTTGTTAAGGAAGTTGTAGATCAGGGCAGTAAATCATGCTAAAAGACAAAGCTAAAATACACAGAATTCTGCTTTCAGTCAGCGTGAAACTGCTCCAACTAGCCATTAATGGGAAGGGGGGAGATTGAAGGAGATGAGTCTTAGCAGATCTTGCAGAGTGGGAAAGCTGAGCCCAACCCTTCTCCCTTTGTCAGCTTTTTCTTTTCATTGTGTATGTGTGCTGCCTACAGCAGAGCTGCCTGTAGGAGAGGGCTGGGGCAGCCTCCCAGAGCCATCCCTGCCTTTGATGGGCTCTGCACATCCCTTCCTGCACTGCTGATGCAACAGGGCAGCCCGGCACTGCGGTGGGCACTGAGCCCCTTTTGCACCCAGGACAGAAACCGTAGTGCAGAGGTGTTGTTTCAAACATGAGATCTTAGCTGAGCTAGGCTGTACTTCCTAATTTCTCATGCAGAACTCAAACAAGCAGTGCACTCTGTTCCCCCTGAACTTTTCTGCTTTCTGAAGCATTTGTGCTTGTATTTAATGTGGGTAAAGTGACTGCAGAAACACCAGCCCTACAGAGGTTACCTCAACCCAGAAGAAAGATGACTTTTGTGGTTGTACTGTTGATTGAGCCGCCTGCATTTGTATGACATCAGGGAAAAAGCTGGTTTTCCTGTGCGCTGTAGCTGCCACTTTCAAAGAGAGTGCCCAGCCTTCAGTAGTGCCATGCTGTGCTTGTGATTGGAGCATGGGCCTTTCTGCATGCCGTTGGCTCAGGCAGCTCACACTGCAGGTATGCACGCAGTCCTGGCTGAAACATTTCTTGGCGGAGACGTGCACAGACTGCAGCACATCTTCAATAGAAGCATGCTTGTAGGAGTGTGTGTTCACTGCGGGTCTTGCAGGCACAGCAGAGGGCTGGGCTGGCCATTCTCCCAGCTGTAAGATGCAGATGACATCCTTACAGTATTTTGCCCTAGTTTGCTGCCATACTTGTTCCCCAAAGGCTAGTTAGGTTTCCCAACCCACTTCTCCCACTTAGAGGAAAATGTTATATTTTAGTAATGGAGGAGGCTGTGCACAAGCATGGGGCAATGGGGCAAGACTCCCCTTGTCTGTGCCCTGCTGAGTGCACTTGTGTTCGTTCACTGAGCATCACCTTGGGCAGCCCTTGCCTGGGCTGCCAGCTGTGTGTTTGGGCCTCTCTGTGTCTCCTCTTCATCTCCTCATCCTTCCTTTCTGTTCCTTCCTGTATTCTCCAGTAACGGTGCCACCTAATTAGGTCATGGATTGTTTCAGACTCAAAACCTTTCAGGAGGTTTTCCAATGGCTGCAGGTTTTGTTACTCAAAGCCACTTGTTCTGCTTGCCTGGCTTTCCTGCTTTGTGCCTCTCTTAACTGCTCCTCACACTGAAATATTTCTTATTCATGTGGCTGTGGCCATAAAAGACATGTTAGCTCCGTAACAAGCTGCTTCTGCCTCCTCAGGGAGCTCCAAAAGAAACCTTTTACTCTGAGATAACTCTGCATTTCTACATTCCCTACTGTTTTATTAATAGAGATATTTTCAAGAAAAGACATCTCTCACATGCAGCCTTCTGCAGCTTGGGCTGCTCCCCTGGCAGCGCTGTGGCTCTGAGCTTGGTGTCCTGCTGCCAGCAGGCAATGGGAGCCACGGCTGGGGCACGGTGCCCACCTTCTGTGAGCCCAGCCAAGTGAGGCCAGCAGTGTGCTGACACCTCAGAGTACTGCAGGTTGCATGAAACAAGCCTAATCTGAAGCCTGGTTATCCCAGATTTTGCTGTTGCTAGGCTGGTGGATCTCATTGAGTTGCCATAAGGTGTTATTTTTCCCTACAAACAAGTTCAGTTAGACCCTCAGGAGTAATTCCATAAGAGGTGCTGGTCACTGTAAGCAAGAAGTGGATATCTGTAACCAAAAAGTGGGAAATGCCAGATGTCCTGATTCCATCTGCAGGCAGAAGGCAGGGCTGCCCAGCAGGCAGGGTGGGCTGGCACTGGGGGGACACTTTGCATGGGTGTTTGTGGCAGAATCCCGGCCCATGGCAGGCATTGGAACTCAGTGATCTTTAAGGTCCCTTCCAACCAAGGCCATTCTGTGATTGTATGAAAGACAACAGACTGACTGACACAAAATGTCTCCTAAGTCAAAGGAAGGTCTGTTATTGATGTCAGTAGGTTTGAGCCTGGGCTTTGGTAGAAACGCTCACTGATTTATTGCAGGGTGCTGCCTGTATCTGCTAGAGCATATTTGGATATCAAAGGATCATTGCTTTTCCTAGAAGCAGCAGATAAAAGATAAGTTTCAGCTGAGGAGTTCTGTGATGTACCTTATTATGATTTAATGATAAAATGCTGCTATCACTCAGGAGGGAAAGACAGCCGGTCCTGGCAGAGCTGTTGCACTCTGCTCAGAGCAGTGCTGCACTGCTGCAGATCACTGCCCACAGCTCAGTCATTTGTCTGAGCACCAGTGAGCAAAAACACAGCTGAAGAACGGAGCACATCCTCTCTGCCACAGCAGGAAATTAATCACGTGAAATGCTCTCTCCCCATAGTGCCCATTGCCTGGGGAAAAGGAAGGAGCAAAACCAAACACACAACGACAATATTTCCTGGTTGCAAACAATTCTAGTGCTGTGCAGCATCCATCCTAGCAAGGTGCTTCGGCACAGCCCCAGTGGTGGCTGACTTGGTAAATCATAGTGCCCTACCTGAAAACAAAGAAAACCCAACGAAACCTCTCCAGAAAACCTTAACAAGCAAAATCCACCATGCAGCCTGTAACAGAATTAGTTGTTTCTCTGGCTGAGACCCGCTTCTTGGAGAGAGTCCCATGTCAATGTATTAGCAAAGCAAATTGTCCTATGAATAGTAATGAAGCCTGGTTTATGTTCCTTGTGACATGCAAGTGCAATAACCCAGGTCTCCCCACATCCCTTCTGGTGCTCTCAGTCTCAAAAAAAGAGCCTTTATTGGAATAAACTTGTAATATATGCAAAAACTACTGCAAAGATCCCAGAAGAAACCACAAACTGCAGGATGAAATCCTGACTGCTTCCAGTGAAGTACAAACAATAGCCCCATTTTACATCAGTTGTTATCACAGTTTGTATTTACCACAGTGATCTTTTGGGAATGTTTAAGACTGCATTTGTAAACTAGTGAAATGGCCACGAGAATCAGATTCAAAATCCTCGTGTTTCTTGCTGCTAGGATTCACAGCGAGGTCGCTTTGGTGTTGATGGATTCATGTGGCCACATTCTCCCTCCTTGCTGCTGCCACTTTGACTTTGAAAAATAACTGCAGAAGAAATGATTTTAGTAAAGACATCTCTGTTCATAATGTCTTTGTGGCTATGGAGCCAGACTTCCCTATCTCACCAACTCTTGGGTTAATCTATCCAACTCAGGGTTGAATTACACTGTGAATAATTCCAGATTAACTGAACTGCGCTCTTTAGACTTTTCCGGTTAGAAGAATATTCACATGAGCTGGGAGAGGAGTGAAACAAGGCGGCAGGACAGACACCGTGCAGGGGGTCAGACAGGGCATGGTGCTTCTGTGCCAAAGCAGGCAGTCTGACCAAAAGGGCTGGAGAAGCCCAGGCTAATTTCCCAGCAGAAACTAAAAATAAATTGCATTTGTCATTGTGAGCATTCGCACTTACTAATAGCCGTAATTAAAAAAAGCCCTCTGAGTCCATCTGTTACAGTTTCTGATTCAAGCATTGGATGTTCAGTGTCCTCTGTAAGATTTAAACACCTCTGCCTTGGAAGAGGTGTTCCAGCTGATTTTAAATGGTGACAGATTTTCTCTGGATTTTCTTAAAATCGCTTCACAGTCCAGCTCAATAACTCGGGACCAAATTCTCTTTGCTACAGCACTGTCTGAGCAACAAATATGAGCAACAAATCAGGCTGTACATCACCATGTTAGGAGCACAGCCCCCTGTTATCTGGAGTGGGGGGCATGAAGTAGAGGTCGCATACGCAGTGAGTGATTGGTAACTCACAGCTCCTGGATTGCTGCTTTGCAGGGGGCTAGCGAGGAGATACAAGAATTATGCACTGGAAGATCTGTAAGGGAAACAGCCTTTAGGTTTTTCAGTCTGATCACAGGATGCCACAGTTGTGGGACACAAATCTAGATGATGGTGTGAACGTCCTCAGCACCATGCAAGTGGCAGTTTGGACATCAGGCTGAGGGAAGCTCTCTGTGCCCCATCCATGTGCTGGCGGAGGCAGAGCGCAGCGTAGCGCTGCCAGGACCTGCCTTGTTGCAGACAGCAGAAGCATTCGAGGGCGAGCACCTCTTATCAGTAGTTCCCATGCTAGTGGCCGGCATGTCCCAGTGACTGACAGCTGTGATAATGAGGTTATTGTGAGGAGGCAATCAGTGCACAGAAATGTTTTTATGTCTTGTGGTCTGGGATCTTTGTGTCCCGAGTGAGGCTCTGGCTCTAGTTGGCTGAGCCCGAGCAAAGGGCAGAGCACGGAATCCCTGGACAAGGACAACCTGGGTTGCTTTCTTGTCTCTGTATTAGATGGCCTGTTTCCCACAGCACTTGTGGAGCAGCTTGATGTGGTATTTGGACTGAGTTTTATGTCTTTTCTTATGTATTACCTGTGCTGTAGAAATACCCGGGGAGCAAGTCCCACTAATCCCATTCACCTGGGCAATTCAGGAGGGCTTAGCTTCCAAATCTCGGTGGAACAGGTAACGCTGTACTGGTGTATCTGTCTGGTAAGGTGAAGCAGCTGGAAGTGTGAGGAAAATCAACTGTTCTGAGATGCTTGGTTTCCAGATAAACTCCTTTGCTGCTCGCTCTCTCAGTGATCACTGACCTGTAGTGACTTAGCTCCTGGTTTCCTGCTGCTCCATGTCACAGTACTGTGCTGTGTACTCAGGGAGCCTCGGCTCTGGGCAACGCCTTGATTTATTTTGGAATAAAGTACTGAGAATGGGGTCTGAGATCTGGTGGCTGAGCAAGCATGGCACAGAGGAAGAGGACATGGCTCTAGTTGCACAGAAGGTTTGTCTGCGTGTTTTTGTGTTCAAAAGCACTACTTTCACCATGGCAAAAATCTTGTTTTCTTTCCTTCTCGCTACTGTTCCTCTCCTTACAGTGCCTCTGTGAGTTGAGGAGAAAACAACCAAACAAAAAACAACACAGCAGTGGCTCTAAGCTCCATTTCTTAGGTAAACCATGAGATCATCATCTTACTTCATCTCATCTTACTTCGAGGTGAAAATTCACCAGGAATTCCATGCTGTGGAAAATATTGAGTTGTCACCCTCTGGTGCTGCAGAAAATTGGCTTCCTGTCTGTTCCTGCTACAAAGCAGAGCTGAGGAGAGTCGGTGCCTTGCTGGATATCAATATGAATGCCAACAGGGGTGAATGGGAACACAAATCGCAGAGATAGAGCGATGTGCTGGGGGTGGCCCAGGCTGGAAATTGGATTGTTTTGATGAACTTTGATGTATTGAGTCGTTCAGGTTGGAATACAATTCATGTTTCAGCTGATAAGACTGTCCATGTGTGACTTTCAAATTAAAATCTGTATGTTCTTACCGAGATTGGACTTGTGTGCACAATATCCAACCGAGCCTCTGAAATGCTCAGTAGGCATAACATGGAGAAAGCAAATTTTTTTCCATCCATTTGTTAATATGCTGGTGGTTGCTATTTTTTAGCCTTACCAGAGAATGACAGTTCTGTTTCTGGATAGTGTGGCTGAGGCCATTCCTGACTTACCCTATGAACCACGATACTAAAACTAAGGACGTGATTTAGCAGAGGGTTGTTAGAGTTGGGTAGTGTGGTTAGGTTGCGGTTGGACTCGATGATCTTTAAGGTCTGTTCCAACCTGAGCAGTTCTATGATTCTATGAAGCAGACAGGTTTGCAGCAGCCATAACTTGGATATTTTATTAGCATTAATTACTGAAGCACACTTATCCTGACAAGCCAGTTCCTCTGCTTCCAAGTGTTGCTGTACTTCTCGGACAGAAGGAACTGAAAACATCTGGTTCCTCATTTGGTGAAGTGAAGAGCTGGGAATGTAGCAAGAACGGAAAGACAGGGGCTGCAGTGAGTGCCACAGCTCACAGAAAGGCGAAGTAATAGGAAATGGAGCAATTCACATCTCATACATTGCATGGTCATGTTATCAGTCTAAACACCGTCCTGGATTTGAAAATGTCTATAAGCACAGATGTGCTCTGGGCACAGTGAGCTCACTGTCCCTAGAAAAATCAAAGGGAGGTCTTGAATGATGTCTTGTTTTATAGATGTTGCTGCTAAAAGCAAATTCTTCCAGCAAGTAAGTGCAGATTGTTTCTGTTATTGATTGCCACAGTCTTCGCTTCATTGAGACCACATGGCCCACTTTGTTTTTGTAGCTGCCTTTTATTAAAACTGACAAAGAGGTATCAGCGTTTGTAAAGATGAGTCTAGAGAGTCCCCTGGGCAGTATTTTCATGGTGTAAAGTGATAGTGGCACATTTGATCCACAGATGCTTTTAAGGCACTAATAAAACAAAAGCCTCACTTCCCAGGGTGGTCTCCTGCACTACAAAGCTTTCTGTATTTGTTCGTGCTTGGCCAGATCCCAAGAAATGCAGAGAACCTGCAATTCTCTTACCTTAAACTGTGCTCTTGGGATTCAGTCCTGTGTTACAAACTGCAGAGAAAAATCCCTGCGTGCACAGTTTTACATGAAACGTTTTGCTGCTTTCCTGAGGGCTCATAAAGTCTTCTATATTCACATGGCTTCCAGTGTTTCTGGACGTTTGGAAAGCTTTTGTCCTTCTTTCTGGTGGCCAGCATGTAGAGCTCCCACACATCTCCCATCCTTGTACTGCCAGGCTTCACAAGAAGTCAGCCAGTTTAACATACAAACAGGAGATTTCTGTTTTGGTGTTATATTTGAAGATATCTTAAAAAGATTAGATCTGAGACATTTCATATTAGGACCGATCGTGAGTGGATATGTTTGACCTCAATCTGTCTATGCAGCAGCTCCTGATCTGCAAAATGGGAATAGCATCTTCTCTCATTTTGAAGAGGCTTTATGAAGATGAATTAATCTTTGCAAAGCACTCAGATGTCAGAGTGATGAACACCACAGAAAGAGCTTGGGGGGAAATAAAGAGTTCTGTCTGCAGAGCAGGCTGTTAGTAGTAGCCGTAAATAAGACATGAAGCTACACTTTGATCAAGGAGACTAAAGCAGATATTGAATAGTTGCAGATAAATTGAACGCCATCCAGCCCGTTTCCTGAATGAATCCAGACCAGTGGGAAACGGCATGTGGTTGTGTGGCTGAAGGGATGCATTAATGCAAACAAGCAATAGCACTGAAGGGCAGTTGCACCCATCAGCTCAGTACAGGTGTTGCATGGCTTTAGGTTGCTCTGTTCTGCAGCCTTGCTGTTAGCCGTGTGCCTTCTAAGGCATGCTATGGCATGGCAAGCATGAATTATTCCTGTCCTGGCCAGCTAATTCTTTTCTCTTATAGATTCTACTGCGCAGAGTATGGCCCAAAAACTTAAAAACTTGTCACTAAGACATGCTTAGAGCTGAAACTTCTGAAAGCTGTGCACTTTGTCTAGCAGCCTGTGTTGCACAGACTGTGGGGAGCAGAGCCCAGCAGAGCACCACGTCCCGCGTCCGAACCCACTGCCCTCCATGTGGCCAGGGCTCGTCTGTTTGCTTGGCTGAAACAGCCAATAAACCTCCAGTCACTCCAGCCTCAGAAGAGCAGTTATTTTCCCACTTTAAAGACAGCTGTCTAAGGGTGATTACACCTTTCTGGTGTGACGTGGAGCTGCTTGGCTCCACCTTGGTTTTAGCTCAGAGGTACTTGCGTCCTGCTCACACTTTCCTTTCTGAGCTTAGAGCTCTTCTGAGTGAGGTGCACAAATCCATGCCTTCGTTCTGCACACTTCTGGCCCATCTCTAAAGCACAGAGTATGTTTTTTTCCCTTAAGTTCTATCTTGTAGTTTGTTGTTTTATTTCATTTTTTATTTCTGGGCCTTTTAACAAAAGCTGAATAGAACAGATTGTGTGCCTGGCATATTTTGTAATGCTTTTGACAAAGGTGCTTTAATGTGGATTAACAGCTGCTGTTATGAGGCACCTTCAGAGCTTGATCTGAACAGCCTGATGATACAGACAGCAACGATCCCCATTTTGGAGGGGTTACCTCTGCAGCTCTGCTATCTGGCCTCCTCTTGACTTCTTATCCACAGGCTTTTGCAAAGAACCAGAACCTCTCCACAGCCTCATTAGGCAGCCACAGTGCAGCCTACCGATAGCAAAGAGGTTGCAAGCAGCTTGTCTCTAGAGAGACCAATGGAATACCCCCCAAAAACATCTTTATACTATAATTGCATGCAGTAGTTATGTCCAACTTTGTTACAGGCCCAAGGAATTGATGCTAATGGGCCCTCAGCCAGCCCTGTCCTGCCTCCAGTGCTTTCCCTGCTGCTGTGAGCCCTCAGCACGACCCGTACTGTTTGATCTGCTGCCTGCCTGCCACAGCCAGGATGGCAGCGCACCAGCAAGAACTCTGCTCTTATTAATGTTAATGGGGATCACAGGGAGAGCAGCCCCCCATGGTCTGACCCACAGCATACAGCCTAAAGAGCTGCTTCCTGACTTGCTGGAGCAAGACTCTGCAGGCACTTGGGGCTTTGTTTTTGGGAGCGGGAGCAGGGCTGGAGCTGAGCCTGCTGTGTGTGCAGCATTGATCCGTGCTGCTGGAGCTGTGCACCGACCCCATCGTGCCAGGTGTGCAGCGTGGGGAGGGCAGGGAGCTCTGCCTCAACCTGCACCCAGCTGCTTCTCTGTATCCCAACTTCCTTACCCCTGCTGACTTCCCCACACACCATAGGAACGGGCTGCCCACAGGACAGCCTTCCTGCTGCACTTGCACTGCCACCTCTTCTCTTTCTCGGAGTCTTCGCCCATTCTGACTGAGATCTCTGGGAGACGGGCTGTGCATTCCTGCAGCGATCGGCCCAATGAGGGCTTGTTTTTGGTCGGTGCTGCATTAGTAAATGTGATTCATCATAATGCCGCAGTAATTCACACTGCTCTCATTGCGTTTGCTTCAAGGGAAGCACTCCAAAATCAGACGAGAGGAGACGAGGTGAAGATCAGAGCAAGTGTGATGTGCAGAAGGGTCTGTGCAAAATACCGACACAGAGAGTGGGGTGGGAGGCCCCGATTGCAGATGCCGGTTCTCACGAGATAATTGAGACGTGGGTTTCAGTCCGTGCATCCCGGCGATGCCATTATCTTCATTATTAATCAGCCTCGCTAATGCACGTTTCAGCTCCAGCTCCTTGCGGCAGGGCGCTGGGGAACAAATTCGAGAACGATTCGTCACGGGAAAAGTCAACCGCGGAAATGGAAGAAAACAAAACAAAACAAAAACCAGAAAAGGGGGGGGAAAAAAAAAAAGAGTGAAAAAAGGCGAGAAAGGCGCAGCCCCCGCGCTGTGACGTCACGGCAGCCCGGTGCCGCGCGGTGACGCCGGACCCCCCGCGTCGCTTAGCAACCGCGGGGCGGGGCGCGCGCCGCCAACTGTTGCCGCGGAGCGGAGCGGGGCCGCCCTGCGCGGGGTGGGCGGCGCTACGGCGCCTCACCTCGGCACCTCCGTGCGGCACGGACAGATGCGGGCGGCGGCGGCGGCTCGGATCGGGCGGGTGAGGAGACGGCGGTGCCGCGGGGCCGCCTCAAGCCCCGTGCCGGCTCCGTGAGGGTAGGGGGAGGCCGTCCTCGGGAGCGGCGCTGCGGGAGGGGAGCGCCCGCTCGGGGCGCGTGGTTATCTGTCGCGTCCTTGGTGCGATGGTGCCGAGCGCGAGCGGAGCGTTTGGAGCGCCGGGCTGCCGGTGGTACGGCCGGGAAAACACCCGTCTGCGGATCGTAGGCGGCCGGCAGTCCGCGTGGTCCGGAGCCGCAGACCTCGTGTGCGAGCCCCGCGGCCGCTTCCCCGGCACTGCTGGGCGGAGCCGCGCGGTGCTGCGCCGCGGGGTCCCTGCGATGGGCGGCCCTGCGGGTACCGGCGGTGTCTGCGGTGCCGGCGCTGGGCTCGGGGTGGCGGCTCTGCGGTGCTGCGATGGCGATCGTTCCTCCGGCAGGTGTACGAGCTTAGCGGCTCTGCGGGCACCGGCAGCTTGATCTGGAAGAAGCCTCGCGGTGTGGGCTTTGTGCTACCTGTGTTCGAGAATGTGGATCTTGCAGTCCCGTTTGGTGTATTACTGTTGCTGCTCCCGTTAAGTATGGTCCCGCTCCTGCCCGGTGTGGGATTGCTCTGCCAGTTGGGGCCGGGTTGCTTTTCCCTAATGGTTTCTTGGCTGTCGATGAGAAGAAATGAAGTGTGGTCTCACCAGCGATGCGGAGAACTTTCTACCAACGGCCCTTCAGGTTCCTGGGATGGGGGGAGCAGTGTGGTGTTAGTCAGTGTGGTAGACATTTGGTACCGTGAAATGTTGTTCATGCGATGGGAGGAATGGTGGAATTTCTCATAGCTGTTTGGTAGTGCCTGCCCAAACAGAGAGGAGCCTGAGCTGTTCCCGTTGCTGGATGTGGTAGGCTTTAAGCAGCTTTATAACCCCTTTCAGTTGATGTCCTTTAACTTTGCCACTGGAAGAGTTGCAGCGGATGATGGCTGCCCCTGGGAAGCTGTGCAGATGGCCCAGCCTTGTGGGGGAATCTCAGCCGTATGCAGAAGCTGCAGGGCTGAACGCTTCCCTTCCAGCACAGTAGAGGAATGGAATAGCTTTGCCTTAGTTATTGATTAACCAGCATGGTTCCCTGCGGGAGCACACCTTTATCCACTCTTTCAGTGTTTCGGATGTGGTGTTCTAGTGAAATGTTCTACATGACTGTAAAACTCCCGGGGGTTGCTGTGCTCTTAGCTGGGCTTCAGAGTCCAAGTGCTCACTCACTGTGTTTGGGCAGCTGACCCCTTAAATTCTGAAGTGTAGCATAATAATTGAATTCCTGTTGATCATCCTACAGTCTTTTAGGTCGAAGACTGCACTGAACATAAGATGCACTCTGTAAGCACTTTCTGCCAGCATAACCATGCTTGGGGCACAGTGCTGCAGCTGTAGGGCTGCAGGGCGTCTTTGGATGTGACTCTGCTTGGAATCTCATTTTTGGTGTGCAGATGAATGTTGTTACAAACATTTTCTGCTCAATCCCTGTTTGTTTTGTCTGTGTGGATTCAAGGATAGAAATATCTCCTGCTTGTGCATGGCTGCAAACTCCACAACAAACCATGGTGGGTTGTTTTTAATTTTATCGTGTAAGTGAGAAAGCAGCCTGCTGAATGTGCCCAAGTTCACTGGGATCTTAACTTGTCTTTGTCATGTTTTGAGCACTATGATGTGCTTGGCAGACTTAAAGAACTTATAAAGGGAAGCCCATCTACAAATACAGTTTATTCACTTTGTTCTAGGAATTTGAGTCTTTCAATAACAATAAAACAAACCAATCCTTTCAGACACAGATGGGGAGGCTGAAAACTGTCCAAGTTCAGAACTCGCAAGCTTTGCTGCGTGAAGGTTGCAATTCCAGTTCTTCCTGCAGCTCCTCAGCCTTTGGTTTGCTCAGCTGCTGAAGGGCTGCTGAGGTCCTGGAGCTCGTCCTGCTCACAGAGATCTGCACTTCAGCACTACTGCGGTGTTTCCTGAGCATAAAGAGAACTCGTTTTTTCGGCTTGTCTGTTTTCAGGCTGACCAATGAGCTCTGGGAAGTGCTTCCATGTAAACTAGAGCAAAGCCACATCCTTAATGCTTTCCCTCTGTTTGCCAGCATAAACTACTTATTATCAAGCGTGGCTGGATTTCTTTGTGTGCTATGGAAGCTTGGGATGTTTCTCCACCCCTTGGGATCTGAAATCACTCCTGTTCCTCATCTCTATAGACTGTAGTGTAATCTATCCCTCTTGGGTAGGAAGACAGAAATACATGGTATGAGGCAGAAGTCTTGTTTCCTTTATTTATCTTTAGGTGCTTTTATTTCCTGGAGGTCACTTAAAGTAATATAGAAGTACGTGCTGAAGTTCCCCAACTCCCTGTGGAAAAGGAGTTTGACCAGGGCTGCTGCTAAGAGCTTAGACATGGCAGAATTGTCACTGTGTGACAGCATGCTTCGTGCTGCTCCTCACTCTGCTCACTGCTGCTCCTGGACGACTTTTCCCTCCCCACAGCCCAGTGCTGTGTGCAGAGCTCTGTGCCCGCAGCACCTTGCAGGCATGATGCAAGGTTTTGCTGTTTATCCAGCACCCAACTAGGTGACCTTGAGGCTTGTCAAGGAAAACAAGCTATGGCATAGGCTCAGCTGCCTCCTCAGCAGCAAACAGTGGCTGGGAAGGGTATCCTGTAACTCACGGACATGGGTAATTAAACCGAAGTACAAAGTGAGTGCTTGGGCTGTGCTTGTATTAAGAGGCTTAAAATAAAGGCACTTCTTTGTGAGCAGCCTCCTGCTCTCTTTCACACAGTACAAGTGTTCACATGCAGACAGAACTCTGCTCAGACCCTGGTCTGCAGGCTGGTCCATACTGCGTGTCCTGGCTGAGAGCTGCGGCTCTGTGCTTCCTGCATGTCAGTGAGGGCTGTTGTGACACTGGCCTGTGGTTGGCCATGTGGTGCTCAGGGCACAGCAGCCTCTGTAATTTTGTCACTGGCTGTCCCTGCCAATGTGCTGATTAATGCTGCTGTCGGCTCTGTCCTACTGGTAGCTGTGCTGGCACTAAAACAGCACGTGGATCAGGGCAGACCCAAGTGTCAGACCCAGGACACGGTGTCTCAAATCAGAGTGACTTTCTCTGTCCTCTCATCATTGCTTTGTGATGAGATCATCTCATCTCAAGGCCACAGCTTCTCAGGAGGCCGTCACACCTTACCTGCTATGCGGAGCTTTTGGGGCAGATACCACAAACACGGATTTTTGCTGTATACCCGTGCCCTTCAAACCAAGGGCTGGTGCTGCTTTGTGCAGAGGTGATGCTGAGCTGAATGTGTTTCAACTCCTGCTGCCTCTCTTGGGCACCCTGCCCCAGGTCAGTGGGTGCAGGAACACTGCTGCAGGCTGTGCTGGGTGGCTGTGTCACCAGGGGGCTGGCAGCTTGCACAGCCAACAGCATTTTGTGCCCAAGATGTTACAGATGCTTCTTCAGGTGATTAGGTTTTGTTCCTGTATTTAGAGGAGTGATTACCGTAGGAGTTTTTAATTGGTACTTGTGACATCCTTAACAGCAAGCCAGCATGAGGCCACTTGGCACTTCTTTTGATGGATATGTGGAAGGGAATGGAAGCTGTCCCTAGCAGACTAGGAGTGACCCTGATGGGTATTGGAACAGGGTGCCAAATGGCCACGGTGGCTTTTATCCTGAACTCTGGCTGATGTGCTGACCCCATCCTGAAGCTGCAGGCTGGGATGTTTTCTACTCCTGCAAAGGATTGCTCCCTGTTTTGAGCCTGCAGTGACAACTGGTGAGCATACAATAGCTCAGCAGTGGGAAGCAGCCTGGGGAGTGATGAGATGCAGCTTCAAAGTGCTGGGAAGGAGCCTTTCTTTTTATTGGTTTCTTTAGAGGATCAAATTAGCTGTCTGCTAAAGTCTTTTAATGTTAAAGCTTCCAGAGCATAAGCGATGACCTGTGAAAAGGAGTGTTTGAATCTGGCCCCTGTGTGTGATGAGGTCTGGCAAGTCCATTACGGCCAATTACAGTGACAGGTAGCGGACTGTAAACATTCCTGCTCCTGCTGCTCCCAGGCTGGCTCCAGCTTGAGATTTCTTCTTGGAAAAGGCACATCAGCTCCCTGCCAGCGCACAGAGCAGCCTTTCAGAACCTCTGCTCAAGTGGTTCAGCATCAGCAGCCCAGAGGCTGAGACTTGGGCTCTTCATCCAAACCTGCTGTCCTTGAATCTTACATTTGTGTGAGATGCAAATGTTATGTATGAAGCATCTGCTTGCAGCACGCTGCAACGCATCCAGAATTTGTCCCTGCCTTGGGGCTTTCCAGCATGCTGCCCTGGTGGCAGCATTTGGATCTCAGGGATAAACTTGCTCCCAAAGTGGCTGCAGCAGGGATGTGTGAGGGTTTGCCTTAAATGGAGCTTCAAGTGTTAGACTTGAGTAACTACACAATCGGAGGAAGCCATTGCATTGAGCAACCTAATTTGTGGCCCTGAAATAGCTTCTTATTTGAATAGCTTAGTAAAAACACTCTGCACAGTCATCTTGAACCCTTGGAGATTTTAAACTCTCAGCTATTTGGAGAAACATGGTGCCCTTCCCGTGCTGCAGCAGGAGATGGAAGCAGTTTGCACTGCCTCTGCCCTCCATGCTGCCCTGGCAAGCTGTCTGAAGGCTGTGAGGCATGGCAGGACCTGCAGCCATGGGTTCCTTCCTTCTCCTGGGCAGTGCTTCTGTGTCTTCCTCTGACAGTTCCCTCCTATTAGCTCAGAACAAACGATAGGTGGACATCTCCATACCTGTCTGACAACTGGAAAATATTTTGAGGGAAGAACATGTGCTTTAAAAAGTTTACAGCTCACATGGTGTAAACGTACTGCTGTTTATATGGGAGTGGTGTGTTTCTAGAACGCATCGGTTAGAAATGCTTCACACCCTTCTTGATCACCCAGGAATTAGGAGACAACTTGAGTGCAGTGGCTGCTTGAAGAAAGGTGTGTGCCTGCATTTCCTCCGTGTGGGTGTGCAACAGTGAGTACTATTTTATCTGAGACCCCCCAAGCCTGGCATGCTGCCGTGTGCACCTCTTCCCTTCCCACTTCTGCTGGGAAGGAATGGAAGGGCAGGCTGCAGGGACCCCAGGCTTGCATCTCTCCTGCTGCTGGTGGGTTCAGCTTTCTGATGGCATGGGTCAGGGGCAGGATCCTTCTGAGGGACCTTGTTCAGATGATGTATGTGGTGGTGCTGGCTCCTGCTGAGTGCGTTGCGCATGGTGAGACTCGGATCATCTTGCCTTCCTTGTTCCCTCTGGAATACTTTGAAGCTGTGGAAGTGTCAGCAGTGCTGGTGATTAGGTTGTGGTGGGAGTGAATTTTAAGTGAGACTGCTCTTCAGCGTGAACATATTGATGTGAGTGTGTCACACAGCCTGTCAGCCGAGTTACAGCTCCCAGCTGCGCTGTGTGCCTGCTTTATGGATTGCTTCCAACCTAGGATAAGCCCAGCCGGGTTGCTGCAGGCAGGGCTGAGCCATCTTGCCGTGCCCACTGGGCATTGGTGCCTCTTTCTGCCCCACAGATCAGAAGTGCATGGGAATCGCTGGCTCCTGCTTCTGTTTGGGGTGGCTGTGGGAAGGCAGGCTGTGCCTGCTCATCTGTCTGCAATGCAGCCGCACAATTGGCTCTCTGAAGGAAGGGAATTCATTAGTTCCCATGAAGTGGCCTCGGATCTTTGGGCAGCAGGTGCTCCTATAGAGCAAACTGTTGCTGAATATTCAACAGTTGCTACACAAGCCTGGCCCGCTGCCTGTGAAGTACTTGAAGATATCTTAAGCAGCCAGTTAGGTAGAGTGCAAAGTACTCGGTGCTCACTGCCACTCACAGCTACGTTGTGTTGCTATCGTTTAAACTCAGTGTACTTTTAATGGGAATGTTCTGGTACCGTAAGCAGCAGTTTCATCTCTCTTAACTCAGCCCACACAAAAGGGTGCTGCATAGAGCAGCGGTGATTCACACTCAGGGCATCAAAACCCTTTTCTTTCTCCTTCTGGTTTTGGGTCATGCATGTGCTCTGAAAACGAGTGACTCAGGACAGAGGTGTCTCCTAATCTGTAATATAATGCTTGGGGTTCAGCTAGCTCTTTTAGGAGTGCCTGAATAATGCTTGTTCTTGCCGAGCTCTAAATTGGTACAGTAGGTACCTAATTGTGGACGAGTCAATGGAAAGCACTGCACTCAGCCTTTTTTTTTTTTTTCTTCTGGAGTTCAGTTCCCTTAGGTGTGGCCTGAAAAGCAGCACTGAAACCGGGGTGCTGTGAGAGACTGTGATCACTGAGCAATTACACAAATGTAAATATCTCCCAGCATTACTCAGCAACACGTGGGTCCAGCTATTGTAGAGAAGCTCCAGTCCTGACTTCTTGTTGTGGCAGCTGTCTTAACTCGTGCTCTTGCTTTCAAGGTGTTTCATCTGTGTTCTTCTAAAGATTACTGGGGCCGTGGGAGGAAAGCTTCCCATATCAGCAGTGTGGTGGTGGCTGCACTGAAGGGCAGTGCAATGGAGGGAGCTGGAGAGGCCGTGCTGGAGTTACTGCAGTGTATGGCACAGTCTGTGCTGCAGCTGGGGGTCTGAACACCAATACAAGTACATGGGGTTGCCAGAAAGTGATAGGGAGGAGAAGTGAGCCCTTAGTCTTTATACACAACACCGCACATTTAATTGCTTATGTACTTTTTTTTTTTTTTTTTTTTTTTTTTTTTGGAAGAGCATCTAGAATGCTATTGAATGCTATTATTAGAAAAAAAGTCTTTTGTTACCTACGTGGAACTCTTCTTGGCCTTTACTTCCTTGTGAGAGCTTCTTTAATACCGGTGAGATTTCTGTGCTGTAAAGACTTGCTTAAGCAGAGACATCTCCAAGACCTCTCAAAAGAGATGCTAATTGGGAGGTAGGGCTGTGCAGAGTTCTTTTCTTCTTTCCTGCCCTGATTTGCAAGCTCATGCTTCACAGATCCACTGTGTGCTCCACTGTGTCTCTTTTCCCAGCTTGGATCCGGCTTTTGCCAGCTGGTGCAATTCTGTAATGGCAGTCAGAGCCTAATTGCATTAAGTGTTTTAAGAGAAATGGGGGCTCCATGCCTGTGGGGCACAAAGAAGAAATGTTGGAGTAAACAAACACTCCTGGATACTGCTGAAATATTGGAAACGTGAGTTTACAACACGATTTTCAGGCATATAAATATTTCAGGAAAAAATGGTAACTGAGACCTGCATTTCTGATAGCAGTCGGTGCAAATCTGAGAGAGCTGCAGCTTCTGGCTGACTCTTATATTGAGATGGAAAAGCCACTAAGGAGAAATCGCTCTCATTGGCATAGAAAATATCTCTGGTTCTGAAAAAAGAGATTTAATTCTCCGTGGCAGTGGCAGAGCAGTGTCCTGGGCAGCAGAGGATGCCTGGAAGGCAGGTGGGCGCTGAAGGAGCAGCTGGGGCACACAGCAGTGCAGGGCTCTGGGCAGGAGGGCTGAGTGTTCCTGGATGAAATGCTTTGTTACGTGTGCCAGTAAACTGTGCTTTCAGTGTGTGGTTGTCCTGGCTTGCTGGCAGCAGTTCAGAGGTGAAGCTGCCTGTGTGGCTTGCAGGTGAGCGTGAAAGCAGAGCTGCGGATCAGAGCAGTGCTGTGGGACCTCAGGTAGCTTTTGTCTCACTGGATGGAGCTGCCAAGACAATATTGTGTCCCCACGTGGCATAAAAAAGGACAGTGAAATCTTAGGCTTTATTTTTTTCATCAAAGAATCTTTTTGTTTGTTTGCCTCTCAAGGACAGGAAAACAGAAAGCAGCTTGCCTTGATTATTGTGAATGTTCATGGGGCAAGAATGAGAGGGAGGGGATGAGCAACAACAGGGGAGTGTTGCAGGGATGAGAATGACGCCTTAGTTTAGTTGATACTTGATGAGGATGTGGTTCCAGGAAGCAGGAACAGATGGCTTTGAAGCTTTTTGTTTTCTCTCTGGCTCTCTGAAATCTCTGATTGCCACCAGGACTTACCATAGTATTATTTTTTTTTTTTTTAAACAACTATAGATTTTTGCCTAGCCACAAAGACAAAGTAAGCTGTTGTATTTACCTGGTTTGCTTCTGTTAATTGATCATATTAATACATGAAGTGGCTGGGAGTCGGTCCTGTGATAATCTTCTTACAAAGGATACCTCTTTCTAGATTAAAAAACGTTTGAGGATATTTACTACTCTGATTGCATTTTGACAGTAAATGGGGGCAAAACTGACTGCATTTCATAAGTCTTGTTGTAACTCTCCTATAGAATAGAGACAGTAGGTCAGGGATGCTATTCAAGCTGTATGGGAGGTACAAGCTACCCTGCAGGTTTGTCGGACCTGGTCTTTTGTAAAGCACATCAGGCTTTTTGTTTTATGGCTTTAATCAGTCCCATTCTTGCTTACCAGGCAATTTGGAGAATGGGTTATTGCTTCCCCTGAATCCTCTTAGCTGCCTTAAAGGATGATACGAATTGACTTCTCATTCTTCTTTTGCTAGGGTGGTGAAATCCAGGACTGCACCTACTTGGACAGCGAAGGCATCTACAGCGAGTCGGAGCTGTTCCCTGATGAGGACGCGATGACTCTGGCGCAGCAGGAGGTGCACCATGAGTCTGACATGGACAGTGCCATTGAGAGCGCCCAGAGCTCAGAGGCCTCCGACGTGTGTCGGGGCGAGGAGAAGGATGGCATGCTTGGTGTCCTGTTTCTGCCTGGTGACAAGTGAGTGGTGGCTTTGCCCCCTGGCAGCCCTGTTTTCTGAGTCATATGTAAAAGCACCAAGGAGGAAGGAGCCCTTATTTGGCTGATTCTTGCTTGGGGAGGCTGAAGATGCCTGAAGGATTTAGAAATTGGATATCAATTTAAAATATAAGGGAGGTAGATGTCTGAGCACTTAAAGGACCTGGACAGTCTCGTCCCTGGCTTCTGACATGTTCTGGGACACCTATGGGAATTATGTTTTGTGTGTTGAAGTGACAATTTCGTGTTGTCCCTTTTCAGAAAGGATCCCTTTATTGGCTTCTCCCAGAACTTAGAACCTTCTGTGTTCCTGTGCCTTTTGTGTGCTGGAGTTAAAATACTTTCCACAGAGCAGCACAATATGGGGAATATTGCTTTAGTTTCCTGTATGTGTAATTATCTGAAGATATGGGCACTGCTGATTTGCTTTGCAGCTCCATGTACCAAGTTAATTCTGCGTGTTTCTAATTTTATGTGACCATTAGTGTGCAGCAGTAACTTGTGTTTAACACAGGGTGTCCTGGCATGCGTGTCTATAACCACTGTTTGCTATTAACACAGGAATGTCTCAGTAATCCTAACTTGACTCTTTACAGGTGCATATCTGGAGAATGCTGGTAAAAGCTGAGTTGTAGGGAGAGGGACTCAATCTGATTTAATCTTGCTTTGCTGTGTTAATGCAGTACAGCAGGACAGAGCACAGCTGGGCCTGTTTTGTAAGCCTCTGCACTTTCTTCCTTATTTTTGGTTTGTCATCTTGGTTTGTTCCTCTTGAGTTTTCCTCACTTGTCTTCTTTTCTGATCACTTCAGGTGTTCTCTGTGCAGCCTCATTCCTGCTCTCCTGAGTTTCTCAGCTAGCTGAGATCTGGCCTTCTCCCACTTGCCTTAGCAGTCTCGGATACTTTATCAAGCTAATTTCAGTTTTTTGTCAATTCTTCATCAAGCTTTTCTCCTTGCCTTATGACTCCTGGCTCTTCTAAGCACCTGTCCTCAGAGTGATAGACTTTAGCTATATCACATTTGAAATAAGTGTATTGCCTTCAAAGTGTATAATTCAGGCTCTTATGAATGGGGATGGGATGTTGTGCATCCTGCCACCTCCATCTAGGGGGTTTGGGAACTCCTGAAAGTTATTACATGCCTACTAAAATCTTGCTTTATCCTCTGAGGTTGTCACTGTTAAGGTTATATGTCACTATAAGAGAAGAAGCAAAACTTACGTGACTTAGGATTTGTGGTGGCAAAGTCACAGATAAATAAAGAACAGGGTCAGACAAAACTATTAAGGAGAGTTTCCCATTGTGTCATGAGGTTTAGAATGGACCTGCTGGCTAACAGTTTGTCTGAAATATTTTATGTACAATTAGTGCTTTATATCACTCAAATCATATAGCAAGTCATTAGCAGATAATACGTCTCTCAATCTTGCAGGAAGTTTTGTGAGGCTGGCTAGTAGTCACTGAGTATTTGCTGCAGGTAAGGAGTCTCATCCTTGCAGAGTGAGCCTGACAGGCAGCCCTGCTCCAGGGGCAGATCCTGTTGTGCAGCCTGCTGCTGTGCAGGGAGGCTCCAGGCTGTTTGCTTATGGAGCAAATGACTGACTACTGGTCATGTTTGTATCGGCCACGTTTGGTTGGTGCATGCTGTCTCCCCCGAATACACAGGCAGTTGCATGCATCAGGGCTGCCATGTGCCTGGCTCTGCTGAGCTGTGTGCCTTTGTCTGCTCCTGCTCTCAGGTTGTAGGACGATATTAGATACTAGAAGTTATAAAGCAGCTTTCTCTTGTGGTCCGAATCTCCTTTGAAAGACTCGTTTTGTCATGATGGAAGGAAGGGCCGGGAAATATCCTCAGATCTCATCTGTGGTCTTAGAGACCATCATATCCCAGCTCATCTGGCACGTGGTGAGCTGAAGTTTGGCTCTTGACAGAAGAGCGTGGCTGGAGCTCATGGGCTGTGGGAGAGGGCTTATGGAGGTTTCTGGGAAACTGGTTAGGGAGTGCAGTGAGTGCCTCAGTCTTGTACACATCCCTATTGCTAGCCTGTGCGTTTTGGAGATGTTTGCATAGTTCCTGCCTTCAGCCAAAATCCTATGAGCAGAAGTCTTCACCACCACATGGAAGCAATGGCTGAGAATTGCTGAGCTGTGCTACTCAAAGTGCAGTAGTGTTGATCCAAACCCATCTCACTGGTAGCTTGTTTGTAGACTCTCAGTGCATATCAGATGTGTTTGTCATTTGAATTTGTAACCTGTTTAAAAACTGGAGTGAAGGGACAAGCTGAAAAGGTGCAACATTCCATGTGAGGTGAGATGCTGTCAAAGATGGCCTTCCAGATGTTTCGACCTCTTGTTTCAGGGCAAGTCCTCACAACCCTTCTGCAGCATCTGACCTCTCCACTTATTCCACCGCCTCTCTGATCAGTAATGAAGAGCAGTTTGAAGACTATGGGGAAGGAGATGATGTGGATTTTACTCCCAGTAGCCCCTGTCCTGATGATGAGACCAGAACCAACGCCTACTCTGACCTTGGCTCATCTGTATCTTCCAGGTTGCTCCTTGTTCCTTAACAAACATTTCTTAAATTTTTTTATTTTCCTTTTGAGCCTGAGTGACCATACTAGAATTTCCAGTGGTTACAAAGACTCACCTCAAAAGGAAAATATTATCAGCTCATTTTCTGCCCTCCAGGTAACAGTGTACACTTGATAATCAGAGCTGTGGCAAATAACTTTGTATCTGATAGTTATTATTGGGTTCTTCTGAAAAAAACTGTGCTTTTCTGCTTGTATAGTTTCCTTTCTGTTGCAGGTAGGAGGTATCACAGTTAAGGGTTAGTATTGGAAGTTACTTGCTGTAAGTCAGAAACAAGCTTAATGCTTTGAACTAGCCCTGGTGCAGTGGAGAAATCTGCAAGAGAGCTGTTTCTTGTTAGAGTTCTAATACTGCAAATCTTTCATGTTATCTTGTAAGATGAAGTTCCACATACAGACAGGTTGATTTGAAACAAGACTTTAAAAGACTTAAAAATCTTTCCCCATGCAAGGAATTGGTTGAACAGAGTTGGTGAAGAACCAAGCACGAAGACTTTCCAGGATTTATCTGCTTGAATCAAAAACATATCAAGATCTCGTGCTTCATTGCTGACACAGAACAAGCTCACGCCATCCCACTGTTCCACATGCAACCCTTGCATGCTACCCTCTGTTTGAAGGAATCCTGCAATCCAACCTCGCTACCTTGGTCATGCATGCAGAGCCAGCACCCCTCTCTGCTGCACTTTCATGGTGATGACTTACATCCTTCATCTCTCAGGTTTATGCAGTCCTTTCCATTCTCATTCCTGAGGCTCTATGCATTTCGTGTTATGATTGCTTTCTTTTGAGTTTATTTTCCTCTTTTTTATCTATGTCTGCTTCTTCCTTTGTGTCACTTCTTCTTACCAACTGCTGTTTTTCATCTTCCTGCCTTTCTCTTGGAGAAAGGACTCTTCAGGTTGCATGCCAGACAGGGGGAAGATGGGCAGGATGAGAGAGGGGATATTGCTGAGGTGAAATGTAGCTGCTTTTGCTATGTTCATCACCTGGACTCTGTGTGTCTTGAGCTATTCTTCCCATTGCCCAAACTGATTCTTTGCACTGATGCCCAGAACCTGTACTCTGTAGAGACTCAGCTCAGGCAGGTAGGCTTACCCTTAAACTAGTGTTCCTCATTGTTACCTCTAAGGTAAATGAGCTGTGGTGAGAGGTGGCATCTCGCGTCCCTTGTCTGTGATTCTGACACACAGTCAGGAGGAAAACCTGCTGTGAGTTGGTTACTGTAGCCAGTAATATCTCTCCTTTCCTGCAAACAGTGCTGGCCAAACACCC
The DNA here is from genome assembly GCF_019232065.1 of Centrocercus urophasianus. Lineage (NCBI taxonomy): Eukaryota > Metazoa > Chordata > Aves > Galliformes > Phasianidae > Centrocercus > Centrocercus urophasianus. Next base: position 3,221,437 of record NW_024884978.1, on the reverse strand, counting down.
CGAAAAATGAGGCATGTTTATAACAGCGAGTTACTGGATGTTTACTGCTCACAGTGCTGCAAAAAGATAAATCTACTCAACGATTTGGAAGCCAGGCTGAAAAACTTGAAAGCGAACAGGTAAGCAGCCTACTGCAGTGCTTCTAGTAGTGTTCCTGTGAAATAGAACTAGTTAGTGGCAGGAAGAGAGGAAGAAAGAGCCCCTTCTTTCCTTGTGTTCCGTTCTATCTTACACATTTTCTTGTTCTTACAAAGCAGTAAGAAACTCAGACCTTGACATCTAGCCTCAACTTAAGTGCAGCTCCTCATGAAGTAATATGTATTTTTCCGACTTGAGTTCATTAAAGCTGTCTACACCTTGAATACATAAACTAATGAGCTGTTTGATCTCAGATAAGAGTGACATGTCTGGGATTTTTTCTCTGGAAGTGGGGTCTGCTGTGCTTCTTAGTGCAGACCTGCAGTTAGCTGCCTGTTTCTCCAGGTGGGAAGGGGTGATGTGACACTGTTAGCTGATGTGCATAACCTCGCATCTCACAAAGCTATTGGCAATGGAGGTACTTCATTCCTGTGCACGTTTTTCTTTTCTTTTTTTTTTTTTTCCTTGTGAGAACTTGGAAAAAAAGTTGAATCATAGGGCAGAAATGACTTCTGGGGTTCCTTGTAAATTCAGCTGTCTTTACATTTCTATCCCTGTCACTCCAACCAATTCTGAGCTGTGCTGAGCACACAGAACTGCCATCAGTTAGGCTTTTTGAAGGAAATCATTTGATGGGCTTCTAGCTCCCCCTAGAAACTAAATGTAAATCCTGCCTGTCTGTGTAGTCTGTGGCACGGTGCACTGCTTCTTCTTTTGACACAGGAGGATGGTACTTGATCTGAACAGTGTTCCTGCCCTAGCAAGTAGTCTGCTCAAACCCAGACCATGCCTGGACAGATCTTAGGTAGTTTTATGAGCAGAGCTGTATATACATGGCTGGAAGAGAGCTGTGTGCCTGAGTGTGCCCAGAGACGTGGCATCTTCTGAGAGCCAGCTAGATATTTGCCTCTCCCAGATGGATTCATGTGGTTCTAATCTTCTAGTCTGGAGTGCAGTCCCTCCTTTGGATAATAACTGATCTTTGGCTGTAAAAGGAAACTGCAAAAATTGGAAGTATCTCAGTCCCTGCGCTGAACTGGGAAGTATTATGGTGAAGGATAAGTTGTCTGTTTATAAAATCATCTGAAATTCGGGAATCCCAAATAAATGTCCACCTCTAACATCATTCGGTGTCCCTTTGTGATATTTCTAATGTTAACTTCACTCTGATTTACACTCACAAATCTGCTGAATATAACAGTACTTGCAAATTGACTTATTAACGATCACAGTAACTTGTGGCTCCACTCACCTTCACATTATTAGTAACTGCAGCTCTTGCTTGAGGATATTGTTCACAGAATTTTTTTTTTTTTCTAATTTCACAAAAAGAGTCAATGTTATGTTTCATTGTGCCATTTGGTTAGAGGTTAAACTGAGATTTATTTGATCGCTATTGAATTCAGTGTTTAATTCCTATGTCATTGCTTCTGTATCTTTGTAGCCCTAACAGGAAAATATCAAGCACAGCTTTTGGAAGGTAAGCATCTTCAACTTTTTTCTGAGTACTTCTGGGATCAGCTTTAACAATTCCATAACTAACAGAGAAGGCAGAGGAGAAATAAATTTAGGAAAACAAAAAGATGCCAAGATGGATTTTCAAGAAAAGAGGCTTGTGGTGATATTACAGAATACAGAAGTCTCTGTTAGTTCTGGAGCAGGCCCCTGAACTGGGAAGAGCTCTATTAAGATCATTGATGGTTTCTTCCTTTAAACTGCTGTTCCATCAGTCCAGCTATCGCTTCTGTCCCCCATCATAGTGTGGACATTTGGTATCATTGCTAAAATGCAAAGGATAGCAAGAGCATGCTTTTGTAAAGGACATATGGAACTGTGGTATGTCATTTGGCTGAATAAATCAGCCCTGGACTGGGGGGAGCTCTAAGTTTCAAGCAGTACTGCAGATAATCTGTAATATATGTATTATGATGTGGTTCTGTGTTGGGAACTGAGATTGTAATTTCTTTTGTGCCTGTTTATAAAGAAGCTCTTACTGTATGAAATTTATTCTAAATTAGCCATACCAACCAGCATACAGTGACAACCTTTAAACTTCTAAAAAAGCAAATGCACCTTGGTATGTAGTGTGAATAAACCTCAGTAAGTTTAAGGCCATGCTAATGCTGATGATGGATCCTATCGAATCCAAAAGAGACCTCACACCCTGGAACTGGTGTTGTGCTCTTTGTATGACTGTTTAGTTACCAGTCCTTTGTAAGGCGTGTGCTTAAGCAGAGGTAATTGTCACTGAGATGACTGAACATCTGGTGCTAAAATCTGTGCAAAGTGCAAAACCAGGCTGTAAGGCAGCACCTGGACTCTTTTTCTTCTCTCCTCATCAAGTAAAATAATTATCTTTGTGATCTTTCAGGCAGCTCTTCCACAATAGCAACTTCAGCAGCAGTAATGGCAGCACAGAAGACCTGTTCAGAGATAGTATAGACTCCTGTGATAATGATATAACTGAAAAGGTGAGAAGCTGTGTGCATTGCAATTAAATGTGCCTAAACCAGGTGTAAATGTGCTCTGCTCGCAGTGGTCTGAAGTAGTTCATTCAAAGTGCCTAAGATATTCCATTAATAGTAAAACTCTGCTTCACAAACATGCAAGAGCTGTGAAAGTACAGATCTGCAGTCATTGCATTTGTACTTCTTTACTGTGTCGTTGCACTGATTCAGGCTTAATTTTGCCACCATCCTTGCAGGAAAATATGGTCTCTTCAAAGAGGCCACCATAGCAGAATGTTCATTAGAAACAGTGAAGGGCTGTGTGAAGAGAGATTCAGTCTCTTAGTTCTTCTTTTCCACTTTCTCCTCTTCCAGGTAACATACCTAGAAAAAAAGGTTACAGAATTGGAAAATGATAACCTGACTAATGGTGACCTGAAGAGCAAACTGAAACAAGAGAACACGCAGTTAGTTCACAGGTAATGAATCATGGAGCCAGTTCTTTTTGTGTCACAGCAGAGCCAGAACAAAGTTGAGGGTAAAGAACATCTCTGTGAAATATGGCCACATTTTCTGCATAGAACGGACAGAACAAAACAAGATAAGGCTTCCTGTGAGAAGTCCGAGTGGAACAGGACTGCCTTCCTACATTTTCAGCAGGCAGATACCTTCCAAGCAAATTTCTTAATACTGTTACTGTAATGAGAACTTAGAATTTTTGTTATAAAAGGGGTTACCATGCTTGCTTTTCTGTTTTTGTATATATATATTTTTAATCCATGTAGAAAGGAAGTCTGGTTATTGTTTCTTGAGACTGAGAATGAGGAGATGGGTGGGTACTACTATATACTCTGCATGTGTTGGGAAGGTTGAATACCAAGAGAACTTTTGGCAGAAGTCAAGTGTTGAGAGAGAAAGAAGTAAAATGGGATAAAAGAGTGAGAAGGAAAGCAGGCAATGAAGTTGCACACATTATTTTATTTAAAAAAATGTGTGAAACTATTACTGAAATGATTACTGGCTTCCTTAGGGTTCATGAGCTGGAAGAGCTATTGAAAGACCAAGAGACATCAGCAGAACAAACCCTGGAAGAAGAGATAAAGAGACATCGAGAAGCTTATAGCAAGTATGAAAAAGAGAAAGGCACAGAAATTGAACTGCTAAATACGAGGTAACAAAAGTCTTGATGCCTCCCAGGACAGTGTACAAATTTTTGTTCTCTTCTGTTGCATGTGAATGTAGGCTGTTCACACTCAGTGCACAGATGGTTACAGGTTCAAAGTTCCACGGAGTAGCTGTGCAGTTGCATGTCTAATGCCCAAAAGCAAGGAGGATGTTTTACATTAATGCTTTAATCCACATAGCCCATGTAGACAGCTTAGCTGGTTATTTGGCATGGATTCAAGGAGAGAATTGTGGCCAGCTGTACCAGGCACTTGTCTCTGTATTCATTTCTTCATACTTGATTTTTTTTTTTTATACATCAGTTGTGATTGAATACAAGAATCTGAGAGTCAGTGCAGTGTTCTTGGCCTTAAAAACAAGAAAAAGCATACAACAGTGATTAAAAATTCTAAGATTAGGCAGAGTTTCTCTGTAATCTTTCTATGAAGTGCAAGTGAAATGGCTTTTTAGAGCACAATGCTTTGCATGTCTGCATTCATGAAAATACATTTTTCTCTAAGACTTTTGTTATTGACACAGGGTTCAGCAGCTGGAAGAAGAAAATGGTGAGCTGAAAACCACCGTCATGCGACTGAAATCACAAACAGAGAGATTAGATGAGGTAACAAAAATCCTGAGTGTTGATCTTGTCTTGGATGTCAAGTGCGATTTGACAGCAGCTTGATTTGTATAAAGGCAGAGTCGTGCAGTGGTTGGCTCAGGTTTTATAACTGGCCTTTCCTGAACAAGAATGTTATTGGAATTAGAGCATTGGTCACCTTTAGTATCAGAGGTGCTCTGAGATGCCTCACAGTTTGTCTGGGTGTAGCAGAGATGTGTGTCTGTAGGCTTGTGTTGAAAAACTGAGGGTGGCTCTTGCACTTGCAAACTGGCTGTAAAGTACCCAATTTATTCCAGGAAAGGCAACGCATGTCAGATAGGTTGGAGGACACCAGTCTGCGACTGAAGGATGAGATGGATTTGTACAAGAGGATGATGGACAAACTGCGACAGAACAGGCTGGAATTTAACAAGGAGAGGGAAGCCACACAGGAGGTAGGTATGAGGAAGGTTGTAAGACCAGGCAATTGCATCTTTATCATGAAAGCTCATCTGAAAAAGTACAGGTGTACAGGATGAACGCTGAAAATACAACATCTGGTGAATGTATTGTAGGATTGTGCACCTCTGACAGGGATATCCACAGGGCGATGAGTGTTGCAAGAATACCTAATAAATGATAATCTCAAAGGGTTTAATACTCTTTGAGAACTGGAAGCCTTGAATGCATGCCATAAGATTTGCTGTACTGAGCTTGAAAGGAGAATTATGCCTCTCAGACACCAAACTTGGACATCAAAGCTTTTTCCACCTCTGAAGCAGCTTAGATGTCTTGCCCTTCCACAGAAGGCAAAGGCTGTGCTGTATGAGTGTCTGTCCTTTGTCACAGTGCAAAGGTGCAGCACAGAGATGGCTGCTGCCAGGGAGGGCTGGTTGTGCAGAGGCTGGAGAGACGTGTTTCCTTGCAGCTCATTGAGGACTTGCGAAAGGAGCTGGAGCACTTGCAGCTCTACAAGCTGGAATGTGAGCGTCCTGGACGTGGGAGAAGTTCCTCATCCAGCGTGAGTGAATTCAATGCTAAAACCAGAGAGGTGGAAATGGAGCATGAAATAAAACGGCTGAAGCAGGTGAGCAGGGAAGGGCCTCACAGTGTGTGGGTGAGTCCAAAGGAACTGTGCAGGACTGCTCAGAAAAATCCTGGTAGCTGCATGTGCCAGTGTGGTGTCTTAAGGCTTCTGCATCCTCGCTCACTTTAACTTAGGATGTGCATTACTTTTGTCTGGAACTTACAAGTTGTAAACTGTGTACCTAGGAAACACCTGCAGTTCAGGTGAGGATGACTCACTGGTGAAAGAGTTGTTTGCTAACTTGTAGCCTTATTATATTTCATCCACGCTAGCTAATTTTTTTTTTTTCCAATGAATCCATGTAGAAAGAACTTAAAAGCAATTTTTTCATCCTTAAACAGGAGAATCAGAAACTTCGTGACCAAAATGATGATCTTAATGGACAAATTCTTAGTCTGAGTATCTATGAAGCTAAAAATCTCTTTGCAACACAAACAAAAGCCCAGTCACTGGCTGCTGAGATTGACTCTGCATCTAGAGATGAGGTAATATGCTTTCTTCATCAAGTACTGCATCCATACTCTTGATTTTTCAATGTAATTAACTGTCAAGGTTGATTTAATTGAAGCTGACAAATGAAAATCTGCTTTGCAAGGAGTTCAGGAATACTAGAAGATTAATTTAAACTTAACAGTGGTTCTGGGTGTTCCTTTTAACATAACTTTCTCACTTTTATCTCAAAACTGGAAATAGAATCTCAGTGAACAATTTTAGAGGGGATTTATTTTAACATCTTCTATCTTGCAGGGTACTGTGCTATTGCAGCATTAATTTCATATAGAAATTGCTATGGCTGTTTAATTGAATTTTTACCTTCTGTTCTGGATTTAGTTCTAAGATACTTCAGTAACAAGCTTTTACTTAAATCTAAATCTGCCCTGTAGCAGAGCTGGATTCTTGCAGAAGGTAGGCGATGTGCAGGTGATAATGTGGTAATGCTCTGAAAGGGGAGCATTGGCATAAGGGCTGAATCAAGGTGGTGTGACTTCCTTTAAGCTGCAGGGTAGATCATGAGGTCAGGCCAGCAGATACGTGAAAGTTCCCAAAGACAAAGACAAGTTAGGGATGAAAGAGTTTTAAAAGAATTGCTTAATTCTATGCATTGCTTCTTCTGGACAGAACTTTCTCTCATCTTCAAGAGGAGTTTCGAGACAAACCTTTTTATTCAGTGTGTACCTGAATGGCCCTGTTAGTCCCTGGACAGTCTCTTGTAGTGAATTACGTACTCAAATGTCTTGCTGAACAAAAGCAGTGTGACGAAAGGCTGTTTAATTGTAGAACTCTATTTGAATGGAAGCAAATTGGGGTTTTTGCTGTCGTTGAGACGGATCTTTATTTTTCCTTTGGAATTTCCTGTCTTCGGCTCATGCAGAGAATGCCCAGCACCACCCTATAGAGGAGCAGCATGCCTTGCAGCTGTGACCCAGGCTTAGTAAACCTCACAGACCAGTGTAAATCTTTCTCATTTTTCTCTTTTTCCTATATAATTGAAATGAAGGTAAGAGGCTGCAGGTTGAGGGTGAGACTTCCCTGAAGGCTGATGGAAATGGACACTCAAATCACATCAGCTTTAGGAGGATCTGGGGCTTTGACACGTCTGGGCAACTTTGGCAACAAAGCAATCTGTCTTCATCTTTGGAGGGATTAAAGGGTTTTTCACAGCTCAGAAGTTTAGTGGACAACAGCACGTTTTGAATGCAGGACATAGAACATCCCGTGGATTTTTCTTGAGTATACCCAGCTAGGGTGTTTATTGTTGTTTTTTTAAGAGAATATGCATATGATACAGAGGGAATATCTGTATTGTTCCCAGTATGTACCAGTGTTCTGTTCAGCAGGCTTGCGTGCAAATCTACTGAAATCTAAAGAGCTTTGTAGAAATTGAGCGCCATGAAGTTCTTCCACTGAGATGAGGAAGTTCATCCAAGGTGTGGGTGCAGGATTGCTGTGTTAGATGTGGAATTTCTATTTCGTATGACCTGCCAAAAGATTCCTGACGGTGACCATTCACCACCTTCCTAAATAATAAAGATCTTTAACATGCAGATCGTTTCTAACAGATAAAGAGAGGAGGCTGGGGTCGAATACTGCATGAGGTAATTGGTGATCTTGGCAGGTGATTGTCTCTTACCTCAATATGAGTTCGTGCTGTTTGGTTAAATGTTCTGCAAGAGTAAATCTGAAATGTTGTGTTTCAGCTCATGGAAGCCCTTAAAGAACAGGAAGAGATCAATTACAGATTGCGACAGTATATGGACAAGATCATTCTGGCAATCCTAGATCACAACCCATCCATCTTGGAAATAAAGAATTGAAGTGAATACAAAAAAGAAAAGCAGCAACTGCCCTATATTTCTGCACATGCCACTGGATCTAAACAACACTCTGATACTGTAAATTAGCCTATAAATATATATATACACTACATGTGAGTGTGGGTGCGCGGGTGTGTTTATATGACATTTGGTACACTGTTATTTGTCACTGAATTGGCTTGGTTAGACTTCCTTGCACTTTCAATACCTGTGTCAAGATAGATACTGTATATTAATGTAATAACAATATAACTGGATTATGCTGTTTTAGATACTGGACAAAATGACTCTACCTCTAGTTGTAAAGGTGGAAGAAAGACAATGGAAACATATGGATGTGACCCTAACTTTAGGAGCAAGATTTGTTCTTTCGTTCTTCCTGGAATTTGGGTATCACAAAGCAAACATTATACCCAGGTTCAGTCCCTAACTGGTGCTGACTGTGTCATTTCCTATTCAATTGAGCTTTATTACTTAAGAAACACCCAGGAAAAGAACATTTGTGGAAAAGAGACAAAGTAAAAAGAGAAGTGGAAGAAATGGCTGAGTTTTTGCTATCTGTAAAATCACTATCCATCTGTTTGCCACTGTCAGCACCAAGTGCTTTCTATAGAAGATCACTCTGCTTTGGGATGCTTTGAGCCAACCCACTCTTTTGTGTGTGTGTGTGTGTGTGTGTGTGTGTGTGTGCACATGTGTATATTTTATGCCAGGGTTCCTGTAGCACTGAGGCTAGGAATCTCTTCAACTCTATTCCCCTATTTTCAGGGGTTCATTGTAGGATGGTGTGGGCCGGAAAGGACTTTAAAGCTTGTACAGATCACACCACCCACTCTAGGCAGGATTGCCACCTACTGGATCAGGCCAGCCTGGCCTTGAATGCATCCAGAGATGGGGCATCCATAACTTCTCAAGGCAGGCATGTTCTGCCTCTCCACCCTCTAGGTAAAGAATTTCCTCTGAACAGCTGACTGGAATCTCCCTCCCCTGCTTTTCAAACCCATTCCCTTTGTCCAGTTATAATCAGATTGTGTAAAAATTGATCTCCCTCTTGTTTATAAGCTCTTTTTCAGTACTAAAGGCTGAAGTGAGGTTTCCCTGGAGCCTTCTCCAGGCCGCACAAGCCCAGCTCCTTTGGTGTTCCTTCCCAGGAGGTGATTCAGCCCTTGCATCTCCGTGGCCTTCTCTGGACCCACTCTTAACAGCAGCACATCTTGTGCTGGTCACTATATGCCAGGTGGGGCCTTGAGGGCAGAGCAGAGGGGGACAATCAGCTCCCTCACCTTGCTGGCCACCCCTCTTTGGGTTGGCCCAACACACAGTTTTTGTCCATCAGGATCCCCCCAAGTTCTTCTCTACAGGGCTGCTGTCAATGAGTTGTTCTCACAGTCTGTGCTCACGTCTGGGGTTGCTCTGGCCGAGGCACAGCACCTTGTGCTTGGCTTTGCTCAACCTCATTTGGTTCATGTGAGCCCACTTCTTGAGCCTATCCTTCTCGAGTCCTTCTGCAGCACGTGGGCCATTCAAATGGATTCTGCAATCCCGTATCTTCGCAATTTTAAATGTTTCACAGAAGGAGCATATTTCAGTTCTAAAAAAATAATAATAATAAAATATGTGTTGTTTTCTCACCATCAGACACTGCATTGCTTGGAGAGTGGCATTTTGTGGACAAGCTGTGGGAAGGGCCATCTGGGTCCTGTCATGGTGATAGGAGAAGCCTCATGTGAAGTGGCTTTTACTTATAGGGCAGTAAAAAAATAGAAGAGCTTGGTCTTGCATAAGTTGTCAACCCTGGCTGAGTACACACATGCTTGTCTGAAGCTCTGAACAGGGAATGCATTCTGGCTTATGTGAGCAGTTGTATGAGTGCTTAACTTTAAATGCATGCTGTGACTGCTCATAGAAGTCAGTGGGACAGGACATAAAGCTTTAAAATTGAGTGTGTGCTCAGCTGCTGCCTTAAGTAGAGATGGACTTCAACGTGTGCCTGTGTTTTCCTTGGCTGGATCTCTGTGATGTAGTGCTAGGACCTTTTTAATTAGTGATGTAGCTTATGTAGAAGAAGCTTATGGCATTGTCTGATAATTGAATGCTTAGAAGATTTTTATTCCGTGCACTTTTTTTTTTTTTAACCAAAAATTTTACACTTCAAAATTCTTTTTGATTGATGCCAACTGGCACAGAAAATAGGCCCTTCCTCATAGTGATGTGGCTCTTCCCACTGCCCAGAGCTGTTCCCTCTATTGAATGCGCTCCGCAGGAGAATGTGACAGTAGCAGTGACTGTGCTTTTCTGTGTGTATCTTGCTGTTGGCAGCCTTGCCCCTAGTATTCTCTTGCTGTGTCTTGGTGTGTGTGTGTGATGCATTCTTCCTCAATTCGAATACATATCTGTATTCAGTTATGGGTGTAAATATATATATATATTTTTCTGTAGTTTTTGTGCTCTTGCCTTCAGTGACGTGTTACTGGAGTGTTGGGAAGGGGAGGGGGGGAGGTACTGAAATAAATTAGGCTGTCTTGAAGGCAAGAAAATAAAAACAGTTTGTTTCTATGTATCTGCAATAGGCAGGTGTAAAGTAACTGGAAAGCCAGAGGGACCAGAGGAATAATGATGGGATGCAGCATCCCAGAAGCAAAGAAGTCAGTGGGACTTCAGTGCGCTGGGAGAAATGTTACAGTCTCGATCAAACAGTGATGTCTCAGGGCTGGATTCCTGAGGCCGCAGGGTGATCTGAAGGAAGGGATTTAAAGACTGTCCCTCTACCAGCTGGGAATGGTGTAAAATGCTCTGTGCTAAATTGCAGCAGCTTCTGTTTGTGGAGAAACGGGTGGATCACCCCTCAGTACGCCCTGTTCCACCACTGCTGCTTCTGGATGTGACACCCAGCAGGTAGGAGAAAAACAGTTAAACCAGCTTGGTGCTACCTACAGATACCTGCCAGGAGGACTCCTCGCCTGTGATGCAGTGATGATGTCTCCATCTGTGTGGTGCTGTTAGTGAATTGTGCCAAGGACTTTGCTCTTCTTGTAGGCCACTGAGAACTGTTTCAGTTGTTGGGTGGCTGTTGCTAACGTCCTGTGTCGTGCAGGGCTGGGTGAGCCAGCAGCCCTGCTAACGGGGCTTCCTGCTTGGTAAGTTACACTTCTGTCCCTCTCTCCTGCTCTGGATTTACGTGAAAGTGAAGCTGTTGCAGGTCAGACTGGTGACTGAATGTTTTTCTCCTGAATATTTTGAAGTAAACTGGACTCAATTGTAAAATTTTAATAACTTAAAGCCCATTCTTGTTAGGGTAGAACATCAGCAAATGTTGAGGACTAGGACTAGTGTGCAGAAAACTGCTGAGCACTTGGGAAGCAATGCGCACAGCTGGCTTCACTGAACCTGCAGAGCTGAAGGACACGAGTGGAAGAAATGAATGTGGTAATATGCAAGATTCTGTGCAGGTAAATATGTAAAAAGTTAATAGTTACTGATAGTAACTCACCACTGAGTGGCTGCAATCCTGGAAATGGCACGCTAGCTGAGGGTGCACAGCAGTGAATTTCCTACAGATTTGCAGGACTTCTCGTTTAGCTCTGCACCCACTGGCTTTAGAATTTAAAAGGTGTTCATTCCTTGCTCCACGGTGTTGGCATTTGAAGTTTTCTTACCACCACGTTGGTGCTGTTTGTAGCTTTGTTGTAGTGCAAAGAAGTTTCAATTCCATACGTGTGGAGCTGTTGGCGTGGTACTGCTTTCAGTTAGCTCTCAAATACATATGCAGACCCTTACTGTGTGTTGCAGGTGATGTGAGTTGGAGGTGGGAGATCCGTTCCTTTGGCAGATACGCTTTCCTCTACGGTATCCACCTCTAAAAATAATTAGATGGTAATTGCCTCTTTAAGCTGTCTGATAGCAGCTCCCCAGTAACTACAGGCACTAGAACAAACCTGGGAGAACCCTTCTATCCTGCAAAATCAGTCATCACGTTTTATGACATAAAGGTAACTTGGCAGTAAGATCATCTTTGGTGGGTCACTGGAACAGTGGGGAGAGTAATTGGGTACCAGTTTTCCAGAGTATGTATATTTCAGTCAATATTTCAAACAGAAATAAGGTATAATCTCATTCTAGCAATACTCAAATGCAGTAAATGTTCTTGTGTTAAAATCGTGCTTCTCATTTAACCCTCAGGGATGCAAACACAATCCAAGGTACTATCTCTTGATCTGCTCTTTAGCTCCTTATACTGTAGGATCTGAAAAGCTAAACGATATTCTGATCAAACTAATTGCAAACCACTGCAGGTGTTTTTGTATGGTGGAAAAAAGAAAACGAGTCGCTCCTGGCTAGCAGCAGTCCTTGGCCAGGCTGATCACACTCACAGGTGCTGTGGAAAAATACCTCTTCCAAAAGTTGCACTTAGGAGTTCCTGAAATGTGGTCTTTCAAGGTTTGCTGATATTGGCTGCTTCACTCCAATACCAGCCTTCAGCTTCTGGTTTCAGAGCGTGGTGCTGACTTAAAACTAGATTGACAGCAGAGCATTTTTCAGCTTTTTTAGTAACTTGTAATAAAGACTCAAGTTGTTTGCTGTGTTTTGAAATGTGACAGTGACAAACTGTGGCCATCCAATCTGTTTGTAAGAGTCTTCAATACACAGATTTGTAGCAAGTCTCAAAAAAATCCATACAGTTTTGCTGCCAAAACTTTCCTTTTATGGTCTTGGGAGAAATTCAGATGTTTCCCAGCCAGCTCTGTAGGCATTTGAGTGCAGTGTCACTAATTAATGGGTATATCAGCAAGCACCTTGCTGTCTGACTGCAGCAAGGCTCTGTTCTACTCTCCAGAAGGGATCTTGGCCTGCTGTATTTAGACTGCCTAATCTGTTTAGGAATTGAAAGGTGTGTGTAAACCTCGAGCGTGGCCTGCAGCAGTCGCTGTGCAGCAGTCTCCAGGTCATGATGCTAACGGCATGTGATGGGTCTAAGAACTAGAATTTACAAGTAAATACTTCTTTTCAGTGGCAGTGGACAGACAGTGGTTTTTTCTCACATACTGCATGGTGCGGGATGTTTTCCAAGGAAGGAAGGAAGCAGCAGCTGATCTGACACTTTCCAGATCGGTGGCTTATGTTGATTTCAGTGAAAAGCAGTAACTGCATTGGTTCTGGCATAAGCAGTAATATTCATACTCTTGCTAGGTCGTTTGTTACTCAAGGAACATATTCAAGAAAGCAGGACTGCTTACGTAGCCAGCAGCTGATCTTGAAGGAAAGGAAATGTTCAGCAGCTGCTGGCACGTTGTTCCTTGGCAGCACCTTGGGATTGTTTTCTCAGTATTTCTCAATCCAAAATATTGATCCCAGGGCAGTTTGCCATTCAAGTGTGGAGTGTGTGTGAGTTTCTTCTCATTGATTGAAGCTTTGCACATACGTTGGCTGGAATCCTATAATCCTTGCAAGGGTTCTGTTCTGCACAGAGGGAGGCTTCGCTGGGGCTTCTGTGGTTATTCTCTGTTTTAGGAGACAGTGTTGGTTCAGCTGAGCACTACAAACAAAATCTTTCAGTAATTTAACCAAAGGCTTGTGTGTTAGCACACAATAATGCGGAACTTGAGCTGTGGATTATATTTATTAGGGTTTTTTTTATTATATAGTGACTAGAAGAGGTGTGAAATCCCCATCGTGAGTAACTTGTTGTCCTTTTAAAAAGATTTAGAGAAAATTCTCACCTATTGCCTCTCACCCTTTGTTTTCTATAACCACTAAAGGAAGAAAAAAGAGAGAAGGGAAGAGTTCTGTTATGCTTGGGGAAAAAAATAAAAAGAAATGAAAAAGGAAGAACTGATGGCTCCCACAGAGGAACCTCTCGTGGCTCCCCTTAGCACTGAGAAATGTTTCATTTTTTTTTTTTTTCCATCTGAGATCTCATTTGTGGTCATTCAGTCTTCTGTATCAAAAAAACAGCAGTTGCTGGTTGAACATTGAAAGACAAAGTTGAGGTTTACTGAGGGTTAAAATATAGATGAGTGCTTTGCACAGACCAGCTCGGTTATCCGTGATTCGTGCACGTCAGTGGTGATCTGTCTGGGAGGGCACCTAATGCTGAATTGATGCTCTCAGAAAAGGCTCTTTCAGGCTGGCTGGAGCTCCTTGAGGGTGGGCTTTGTTCATGTGCTCCTCGTGCTTGCACCCCTTCAGTGTGACAGCTTGTCTGCAGAGCCAAGGGCTCTGCCCTTATTTGCAGGGGAGGACGAAGCAAGCTGTTCTGCTGTGTTTGCAGCATGCCAAGGAGCAGCCACTGCTGAGGCTGAGGGAAATGCCACCTCAGTCTCACTGCGAGGCTGAACTCCGTCCTGGACAGACAGCACTGGGGCATCCCTGTAAGCTTTACCTCAATTCTGAATAGCTATCCAGTGGCATGCTGTAATTGTACACTCTGTTTGCAGGCACAAACCTACTGGCTTAGCCTAGCAAGCATAACTTACGGATAATGCTGCCCATTCAGCAGGTTGGGTGAGTGCAGGCAGTTTGTGACAGTGTTACATTGCCTTCCTTATGCATTTTTCTTTTTCTTTTTTTTCCTTTGGTTTATTGGCTTCGGTCTTGAATTTTATTTTATTTTTTTCAACTGTGAGAGCAGCACACACTGAAACATGTAACTAGGGAGAGAATATTTTTTAACTTAAACTTTAGCCTAGTGAGGAAAGCATTAATAACCACGGACTTCCTTGGTATATTTTGGCTACCTACCCCTGGGATCTGTGTTTGTTTCTTATGTAGGTGTTGTTAGTGGTGCAACTTTGACATTGGAGCTTTCACATCACTGCTCTCAGCAGAGTGAAATTCACCCTGGCAAACCTCTGCAAAGCCCACTGTGCCCTGGCCAGGGGCAGGGGTTGCTCTGGTCGGTGCACATTCCATGCACAGTAAGTAGTGGATGCAGAAGGGCTGCAGTTACTCTTCCACCTTACACCACCCAACATCAGCTCCATTTGATTTAAGGCTTTATCCTTAGCTAAATCATTCTGGCTTTGGAGAAGGGAGATTGGAAGGGAGAATTTGGTATGGTGTGAACACTTCACTGTGCTACGGGACAGTAAATGTTGCACTTACAGTATGTTTCAATACTGTGATATTCTGAGAATTACTGTAAAACCACTTGTGGGAGCCGTTTGTTTTGCTTTGTTGCACAGGTTGTACTTACATTTTTGCATGGTTATACATTTTAGTATTCGTGCCTTTTACTTCTCTGTTGTGAGAATGCATTGTATTTTCACATTTCGTCTGCTGTTTTGGGTACTTTTTATAAAAGCTTTTTTTTTTCATTTGATCTTCATCTCAGATTTTCATGTAATGTAAATGTCTGTATATATAAAATAGCTCAGATTTGTATTCATGTGCCTGAGATGTAAAAAATACTCATTTTATACAGGTTTTTTTAGAAGCACTAGGTCATGTTCAGAATTCCTTAGCAAATGAAATGTAATTTAATCAGCAGTTCTTTGTCTTGTTTTAGCAGTGTGCTGTCAGGTGGCTGGTCTCTATATGGCAGTATCTCACACACTCCCTGGATCTGTTCTGGTGTCACTATGAGACCAATTTTATCTGCTTGTTAGTTTTGGTTAATTGGAAATAAAACACCCAGCTGTGTGTTAAGGTCCTGCCTCAGTGGTCGTAGTTTTTATGCACATCAGAGACTATTTGTTTCCATCTGTACTTGAAATGGACTTCAGACAAAAACCTCCTTTGAACGCGTTGCCCATTTTAGGTTTATTTCAGTCCTGGGGTTATTTTTGTGGAAGTGGGTGAGTGATTTACTTTGACTATTGGAATCAAAAAGGACAGCAGTGCCCATTTATAGGTCCTCCTTCTTAGGGTAAAACTCATTGGATTTCTGTTTCTCTTCCCTTCCTGCCTTCTGTGGCCTCTTTTCCTAAGGAAGGACCCTGGGTCTGCAAGGCTAAAAGTGCATGAAAAGTACGAAGGGGGCAGAATTTCTTACCCAGATGGCAAACTGTGCCTTAAGCACCTCCTGCAGACCTGAGGAACGGAGCGCTTTGCTTTTCACACTTAGCAGCTGCAGGGAAAACTCTTGGGTTTGTAGCACAGCAAAACGTGGCTGCGTTCATTGAGTGCTGACCCCCCCGCCTGGTCAGATGCTTGAATTGTTCCCTCTTGTGTCTCACGGAGCACCGATAAGCACCGCGGATACGGTGAGATAAATGGCGAGGCGTACAAAAAGCAGCACCTACTAAAAGCTCCAAAGCCCAAAGTTTTAATCTATAAAATGCAACGTTCCCTCCTCAGAGAGCTGAAATCTTTAAACTGAATCTGGCATCCACCTCTCAGCCCAGGAAGCTGCCTTGGAAGCAAGGAGGTGGTTTTATTTTTGGCTTCAAGGGTGGCTTGGTTGGAAACTGAGCGAAGTCCATTCGCTTCATTGCTGCAGGAAAAAAAAAGCAGCCAACAAAAGCAGCATACAATTATTTGCAACTTCATTCTGTAATTTCCACCACCCGTGAAGCCATGTCAGTCCTGTCGCACCCTGCCATTACAGTTTTCTCCGTACGGGGACAATAAAGCTGTCTTCGCTCCCGTGAATCCTTTCCCCTCGCTGTGACAGCACACGGCAACAGTTTGCAGCCCGACTCCCTCCTTTCCCGCACGGTTTGAAGGCATCGCGCGGCGATGCGGTGCCGGCACGCGGCTGTGCGGCTCCTCGTGCAGCGCTGCGAGCAAATCGAGCTCCAGCTGCGAGCTGTTGGCAGGCCCGTGGCCAGCTGCAATTAACTAATTGCTGAGCGGCACCTGCGGCTCTGCGGGGGATCCGTTTGAGCTCCGCGGGGCCGCGCTCGCGCTTGCAGAGCGACGCTCCCAGCAGCCCGGGAGCTGGGGGGGGCTGCGGGAGGCGGGGCCTCGGTTGGGACCCGGACCAGTCGTGGGACCTCGCTTGTCCTCCCTCGTGGAACGGGGACGGCGCACCGCTGCCCGCCGCATCCTCCGGACCAGAACGCTGAGGTAAAGTTTTATCTTTATTTTGTAACTTTTTTTTCTATTTTGAGCCTCTTCTCCAGGTTTTGCTTTAATGGCTGGAGTAAAGAAAAAAGAAACGTGGGTCCGGCTGTGGAAATGCAGGGTGGAGTTCTGGAAGGTTCTGTGCCGAGCGGCCGCGTGCTGCCCCTCAGTGCTACCCCGCTCTGCCTGCGTGCCCATATATACTGCGTGCCCATATATACTGCGTGCCCGTGCCGCCGCTGTGTGCCCATACTGCGTGCTCACACCGCCGCTGCACGGCGCTTCCACAGGATTACGGTTTTCCTCACGAGGAACCGCGCTCCCCCTCTGGGGGCTCAGCCATGCCCATGGGAGGGTTACCCACAGCCCCCCGATGCCGCTGGGGTCGGTGCTATGCAGAGATCTGTCCTTGAGGTGCGTAATTTAACGCTGAGGCTGTGGTGAGCTCTCTAAGGGAGAGGGAAGAAGGGGAATGCTCGTTAGCGATGCACATTCTCCTTTCTGAATCTGAGCTTATTTATTGTAGCAACGGTCTCAGAGGCTAGTTTTATGTTACTGTATAAAAGGAGCGCAGTAATTAGCCTCCTTTACCATGCTGCTCGGTCCTCCTCAGCAATCACAGCACTTTGCTGTGCAGCTGATGGTTCCTGCAGCCGCTGTCTGTACTGCCCAGTATCTGCCTGCCCGCCGTTGGCTGGCAGCTGCTCCCGGCAGTAAAGGCACTGAACAGAGGGCACCCACAGTGCAACCCCTGACCTCTCGGCCTTTCCCTTTCCCACATTCTTTATGGCAGTGAAGTGTTGGATATTCAGATTTGTAACAGCAGGCCTTACCAGTGCCCCTCTGTGTCTGTTAAACTGCTGCACCAAGGAAATGTGAAGCAGTTATGCCCCAAAATCTCAAGAGCAGCTCCGGCTGATGTGCTGCACTACTGACCTGCTTCAGTCCATTTACACACTGGCTCAGAAAGAAGGTGGAAAATGGAAGGCTGGAAAAATGGACCAGCTGGTGCTGGGAGGGGAGGTGCACGTCAGCACTGTGTCACACAGCCTGGAACAGCTGTAACAAGTGGTGCCATTCTGTGCTCAGAGCCCCACGTCGTCATGCAAACAGGACTGAGATGCCTGAGCTCCCCGTGGTGATGGTTACCCCTGCTCTTATATTTTGGGGAAAGGGAGAAAGGAAAGGAGTCCTGAAACCAGGCAGAGGTTCAGTGGGGCAGTAGCAGAGCAGGAATGAGATTGCAGGAGTTCTGACTCCTGGAACCTTGGGTGGGGGCAAGGAGAGCCTTTGCAGACAGAAAATCCATCTTGTGTGCGCGCCAAGGGAGCGCACCGGCCTGGCATTGAGCACTGATCTCATCCTGGCAGATAAGCATTCAACATATGAGTCTCAAAGCCATGTCTGGAGGATGGGGTTCTGGGATGTGTTGCTCCCTTCTGAATCTCTCTTGACCTACACGCTGCAGCAGGGACTCTGCTTGCATAGCTCAGCAGCAGTTGTGCTCTTGGAGCCAGCTGCTTTTGGGAGGCAGGAAAGGGGCTGGAGCGCATGAAGAGTGCATTGACCGTTGTCCTAGCTGTATGAATTTGGGTTAATGGTAACTTTGTAGCATTGATACGTAAGTACTGTGACAGGAGGCAAGCTTAGGCATACACCCCTATTTCATCGCGCTCAGACCTCTGTGCATTAGCTAACAGACCTGTATGAAGCAGGTGGGTGATTAATGGGTGCCACAGCACCTAACACAGGGCTTATAAATCACAGCTCAGACTTCCAAGCAGCAAGAGGGGCAGGTAGCAGGGATGCAGCACCGCACGAGGGCCGACTTCAGCACCGCCTGCGTGCGCTCTCTCCCCGTTGTGCTGTAACGGAGGCTGCCAAAACGCGGCCGGAATTGCATTCAGCGCTTCGGCGGGGAGCGGGCCGGGCCGGGGCAGCGGAGCGGGGAGCGGCTCCGTCCGGGCGCTGTGCCGGCGGGGGGCCGGGAGGTTCGCGGGGTGCTGCGGGGCTGAGCGCTGGCACTGCCCGGCTGCAGCCGAGCCTCAGCCAGAAGTCCTAACGTGGAACCCCGAGGAGGAAATACGAATAACTGCATAAATCGGTGCTGCCCTGTTGTGGTGTGACGGCGTAAGCAGAAGATGTAAAATGTGAAAATTCAGGCGGAGCAGCGGAGCCGAGCGGGGAGCGGGCTGCGTCCCGTAACCCGGGGAGCTGAGGAAGGCGGAGGCCCGGGGAAGCTCCGACCGAGGGCCGTTCCCGCTGCCGCCGCCCGTTTCCGTGGCGCCGCCTCGATCCGGCACCGCCCGGCTCGGCCGCCCCTCCTTCGCCCCCGCCCCCCCGCCCTGCCGCCGCCCGGGTCGCTCCGCGCGGGGCGGGAGGCCGCCGCCTTCCACTGGCTGCGCGCGGCTGCTGCTAGCCCGTCAGGCGCGGTGGCCAAGTGGTAAGGCGTCGGTCTCGTAAACCGAAGATCGCGGGTTCGAACCCCGTCCGTGCCTGCTCGAGGGAGTGCGGCTCGCGGCTCGCCCTGCGGCGTGGAAGCCGCCCGAGGCCGGGTTTGCGGCCGCTTTTTGTTCCCGGCCGCGGGGCTTCGGAGCGGTGCGGGTGCCGCGTGCCGCGGGGTGGGCCGGCTGCGACGGCGGAGGAGCAGCGAAGCGAGGTGGGCCCGGCTGTGCGTCCGTGTCAGAATCGGCCGCGGTCCGTGGGAGAGGCAGAAGCGAGCGGAGTCCGAGGTTTTGCTGGAGGACAGCGGTGTGGGTGCAGTAAATCACGGCCAGACTGCAGGTGATGTGCGGTGAGCTTGGAAGCGCTGAGCCCTCCTTGCCGTTACTGTGCAGGTGCGGGTTTTGGTGTCTCGGGATGGTGGAAGGAGGTTGAATCCAGGAATAAAGCAATGCAGCCACGGAAAGCTCCATGCAGTTTGTACCTCTTACACCAGAATGAGCTCAATTGCCCGGTTCTTGTTGCATAAAGCTGTGCAGAACTTTGCATGCGTCCAAAAGGCATTTCTGCCAGCTCTGTATGGCAGCGCTTCAATTATTGCTGCTTCCAGGTGGCTCACAGGATGTAAAGAGATGTTTTGTTGCAGGATCTCTGCAGTCAGGTCTTTGGGAAGAGCTGAGCAGCCTCTTCCAGGGGCACCGCACAGGGGGAGCTGCTCAGCCCAATGCTGACTGCTAGGGGCTGCTGTCCTCCATAGGTACCGCAGGTGTGGGTGCATGGGGTGCGTGGGGAGTGCAGGGTGTTATTAATGAACCATAAAACATGCCAGAGTACATTTGATAGAAAAACAGGAAATGCAGTTTAGAACTTGCTTGCAAAAATATAGGCAGCGTTTTAGTAGGAAAATGCAGTGCTGTCAAAACTTTGCTGCAGGCTTCTGAGGATGAAAGCTTCCGCTTTGAAGCACTTTTTATCTTTGAAATTCTGTAGCGTCTCACATCAGAATGTCAAACCAAAATGTTTGCAATGACTCAAAACCCGTCTCACAGCTTCTGCAGAGAATTTCAGAGCTCTGTGGGTTTGCTTCCAGTTGCAAGCAGTTGCAAAAATGAGGCGCTCCTTGAAGGAGGTTTGCCATCAGTAAATCTGAGCAGCTGAGTCCTGCCCAAATGTGTGCTGTGAGCACAGGATAAGGAGCTGGGTGTGTGTCAGTAAGGCTGTGGCACTGCTGCTCTCTGTGGCTGTAACACAGGTGGTTCACCAGCTGCTTCACTTCAGTCTCTGCAGAACAGGAATATTTGCTTGTAACTCTCAGGTGAGTGCAGCTCTTTGCTCGGCACTGTGGGAAGGGCTGGCAGGATTTGCTGCTGTGTGTCTCTGCTGCTGCACAGACTCACCTGCTGCATAGACTCACCTGCCTGGATCCCTTCTGTTCGGTGATGCCGGGTTCTCTGTGCATCCTGCTGGCTTTGTCACCTTCAAAGCTCCCCAGCTCCTCGCAGACAGCAGCTGTAGTGCATGGGCATCGTAATCTGTACAGAAAGGAACAGGTGGAGGCTTCACTATAGGCACACATCCCAACAGGTAGAGCTTTAATGGCAGAGTGTGTCACCCCTGGGAAGTTCTGCTTGGCTTAGTGGCAGGGTTGGGCTGGTGTGTTACTGATGCTGTGCTGAGCCTCCTGGAGGGGGCTGCCAGCAGCCCTGGCTCAGCAGCAGAGGCTGCAGGTTCCCAGATAGCTGAGCGACTTCTTGCAGCAGCAGCTCAGGCTGTGAGCAGCTGGCTCCATATGTGTCCTTGTCACCTCACACACATGTTGCACTTGGCCTGCCTTGGCTGTGTGTTAGCAGAGCTGGAAAAACAGCAGACCCCAATGGAGGGAAAGTAGCAGAGATCTGTTCAAACTAACAAGTTTGCATCAGCTTGTTTGGGAGCAAAGTCCAGCCTAAATGCTGAGTAAGAGTACCTGCTCATCACATCCACAGTGCCCTCAGCTCCAAGTCGCCAGCACTGCTGGGGCTCTGCTCAGTGCTGCCTCTGCACTGCTTTGTTCTATGGGAGCTCCTGGCACTGCAGGGCTGTGTTGAGGCAGATCTCTGCCCTCCCACCTCCCAAATGCCCTTCCTTCTTACGTGGGAAAGAAATTTGAGTTGGGCTTTAATGTATTATTTAATGTCCTGAAGGTCGGTGAACTTTAATGAAGATGATTACACACTGACGGTAGCTGTGCTGAGGGGCGGTGTGGGCAGGAGAGCCTTGTTTGTTTTGGATACAAAGCCTGACCAAATACAAACCAAAACGTTCGGATCTCTCATCCGAGTTGCTCTTTGATTTTGTTAAAAAAAAAAACAGAAAAAAACAAAACACTGAGGAGTCTCCCTCTGAATGTGACACTAAATGAGGATTAAAATGAGGCTCCTTTTAATTACGTTAATCGTAATGTGTTTTTGTTAGGTACTTAAAATGTGTGTTGCTGCTGAAAATCTTTACATGTGTTCAGGCACGGAACTTCCTGACCTTCTGAGCTGATGGGCTCCTTCACAGCGCAGACACCTTCATGACCCCTTTAAAATTCCTGTTAAAAGTAAGTGTTAAAACAAATCACTCATAGCAGCGGTCTTTTCTGACTCTGTATTACCTGTGCTTTTGAGAGGCTGACAGAAAATGCTGGCTTTAGGAAAGCAAGATGTGAATGGGAACTAAAAGCATTGCGTTCTTTGTTTGGATTGTAATAACATTTACAGCACTTTGCAACTCTCCTGAGTGTCTGTCGCGTCCTCCCTGGGATCAGCCTTCAGCAACTGAAAAGCAGCGTTAGCAACGCAGGGGAAGCTGTGTGTTGGATTCAGAAATAGTGGTGAGATCATTCCTGAGTTGTGTGAGCACCTCGTGGTGCACGGCCAGGGCTGTCACAGGAGCTGCAGTTGGGAATGCGTGGAGCCGTCTTGTTAGTGCTTGTGCTTTTTGGGTATCCCTGCACAGGACAGCTGACATCTCTCTGTTGTTTGTTTGTTTGTAATTAAAAAAAAAAAAGTGGGGAAAGAAAAAACACCCAATCCTTGAAGCCCTGAGCTTGGAGAGAAAACCCACATGCCAGCTGTGTGCCAAGGTGAGCAGCTGGGTGCTGTGTGCTGCTGGGAGCAAAGGGGAACTGCTCACCGTGTGCCACGTGGGGCTGTGCAGATTTTCCCTGCAGGTTAGACAAGGAGTGTTGAGAGCATGTCATAAAGGTACAGCTGGGTGCTGGGACTGCCAGCAAACAACGGGGGGATGGCGGTGGGTTTGGGTGAGGCAGGAGAACAGCACAGCAGTGTTGTCTGAATGGCAAATATGTGGTTGAGTAAATTAACTCCTGAGTAAATAAACCCCAAACTGTGGAAATCTTCGCATGGCCACAGCAGTGCGAGTCCCATTTCCATTATGCCTGGAATTTAATGGACTGCTGAAGTTTGACCAAAAGGCATTTCTTGTGTCAGAATGAAAAATTACAGATCAGAAGGGTGACTCTGCAGACAAACATATCGATCTGAAGCCTGGGTGACACAGACTTCCTGGAAGAGAGCCCAGAAGCATGTCTGTGTTTAAAGTCAAATGGCTGCAGCCTTTTATCACTGATGAATAAAAAATGTTTTTGTCTGCATGCCGAAGGCTGAAGCAGAAATGACTTGATTTGTTCTGCGGGAGGAGCAGGAAGGTGTTTGCAAATAGAAATCCATTGAGTGCTGCAGTATTCAGTAATATAAAGAAGTAATGACAGTGTGTAGGAAATAAGGAATTGTTCTGCTTTTTTTTTTTTTTTTTTTTTTTCCTTTGAAAGCTATTTTACGGCAGCTGTGGGAAAGGCAAACTGAGCCTCCTTGCTCAGTGTTTGGAGGTTCTGGGTTACAGTGTCCCCTTCCATGGAGATGTGGGGAGGGGTGAAGTGGTGATGTTCTTTCACTGGGAACCATTCAGGAAATTGCATTTCTGCTGTGACAGAGGCTTGGTGCTGAGGATGCTGCTGCTGCACTTAGATGCTCACAGTGAGGTGTGGTTGTGCCCAGACCAGCATGCAGCCCCCTGGGTGAGGCGTAGTGTGGTGCTGGTGGCAGCTCAGGTTTGCTAATGAGCTGTGTGGCACTTGGAGTCCTTTATCCCATGGTAGGCTGTTCAGTGGCTGTCATTGCAGTGCTTGGTGCCTGGGTTCCACCAGGGAACGTGTGAAAGCAGAATTAAGTGGAAGAAGTGGTGCTGAATGGCAGTGACTGCCAGCAAGTGCCAGCTGACGTTCCAGGCAGCGTGCCTCAACCAAGCTTCAGTCATGCAAGGGAAAGAGGAGCAGGGAGGGGGAGTGGACAGGAGATTTACAATCTCATCATCTCCTCCCCTATCATAGCAGCAAGGGATCTGCTGGTCTCAGAAGCCCCGTGTTTCTCCCTCATTCTCTCCTGGGTGCTTACTCATGCTCCTGACTGTAAAGTGTGTGAAAGAAATAGAGACCCAGAGCCCAGCCCTGTCAGGTTTGTGCACCAGGGTTTTGCCCCTGCAAGCACTGCTGTGTACCACTGAGGGAGGAATTACTGCAGGATGAAGGCCAGTGACATGAGTGCAGTTTTTGCTGTGGCTGGGTGTAGGCTGGAAAGAATTATACTGGAGCTGATGAAATTGTCTGTTTGCAAATGCAGTGCCATGGGAGCAGTCAGACCTTGGATTAATGTAGCTTCCAAACTATTCGTCCTCATATTTGGATGGCGAATTATTTCCTTTGCGTTCAGCACAGTGTGGTTCCATGGGCCTAGAGATGATGGCGGGACACAGCCTGCCCTGTTGTGCCTTCTTGTGGGCGATGCTCAGCGTGGCTGTGGCCTGCTGGATTGGTTGTAGCAGTGATAACTGAAGCAGGAGTGCTGGGTTCAAACAATCAGCTAAACAAAAGAATTCAAACTGTGTCCAAATTCAAGGCGAGGACGGCCAAAGATAGGGGTTTAGTGTTTGCTGTCTTTGAAGTGCCTGCAATGAACTTAACTTGGGAAGCTCAAGAATGAGATTGAGTGATCAGCTAGTGCTGCAGATCTGCCAGAGATCTCCTGGGGCCCCAGCCTGCTGCTTCTGTGTGTCACTGTTGGGCGCCACAAATGGTCACAAGAACATGGTGGCATTGTGCAGAGCATTACTCTGTGAGGACTGTGAGCTGGTTGAATCCTTGTCATTCACTTCATGGCTGTTGTAGCCAGGTTCAAACGCGTATCGCATCACGGGAGAAGGAAAGCAGAAGCAAGTGAGGCTTTACTGGCAGAACTGGGTTCAAAAACTTCATTTTGTACCCTCAGGGTATAGATGGTGGGAGGATTAGTACCATGGCAACATCTTCCATTTTGTCAGTGTCTTGTATAGCCCCGCAAGCACTGTCCCCTCTCAGCAGTCACTGCAGTGCTTGGTGCCCCTGGAGAGCCCTGCAGAGAGAAGTGAACTCCCACGCCAAGCCTCTGCTGCAGCTGAATTCCTGACTCCTGTCCTTTCATCACTCTGGGCCCAACTTAAAGAGTACTTGCAAAGCTACCAAATATAGAACGCTCGCAGCATATTTCACAACTGAAACTTGCAAATGCTGGAGTGGATTTCATGGACTGAAGCCCCCCGTGGAGGCAGCGTTATAGTAAATAATGTTAGTGCATTTGTTTAATCCCTGGGGATTGTGGAATGAAGGATTAAAGCAGGCTAAGGGGATTTCCCAATTGACAGCTGCTCCTCTGTGCACAAACACACCATTTTTTACATGTAACGTGTTCAGCCACAAAGAATTCAAACTGCATATGGCACTGTGTGTAACATAACCGTTGTTTCCACATCTGGCTGCACGGATCTGTCTCCCGTGGTAATTGTCTTTAATAGACACAATTGGGGATGAGGTAGTTGTACGAAGAGACGTAGTTCTGTGTTTGAACAGGAAACCATTATTTCTGAGCTTAATCATAGCTCGTTAGTGCTTTGATTTTTCTCCTCTCTCCTGCAGACACATGTGCTGTAAGTACGAAGGCCCCATTTCTGGTGGGACATTCATCATGTATTGACAACTGGCCTGGGGTTCTCAGGCTGGGCCTTGGCCAGCAAGCAGAGCGTGAGCTGTGCTGCTCTGTGAGCTGAGGCTGCAGCTCTGCGGTGGCACAGGGCTGCTCAGAGCTGGGCAGAGCTCACGGAAAGCAGCTCAGGTGGGCTGTGCTTCCATTCGTCCTGATGGACTGCTGGTGTTGTGCAGAGCCTGGGTCAGGCCTGATCCTTGCAGTGCACTATGTTGGAATGGCTCAGGAGTTTTCAATCATGAGCTTGCTATTGATTTTATTTATTTTAAAGAGCTGATTCTGGTCGTCTAGCGTGGATTAATGTTTTCAGGTGAAGGCCTGCAAGTTTCACCCTCTGCCAGCAGTGGACTTTCAGTTATTTCTCTCACTGATCATTGTGTTCAACTACTTTGATGATCCAGTTTCTTTGTCACCAAGGGGTGATGCTGAAATACCAAGCTGCTGGCTGCAAGCCGTGCTTGCTCACATGCTGCTTAGTACCACATGCTGGAGAGTTAACAAATCAATGGCTCTGCTTGCAGAGAAAGGCATTGCGTGAGCGTAGGCAGAATTGTGAAAGAAGAACTCAGATTAATGCATGCATTCAGCAGGACCAAACTGCATCCCAGGGTCTGTGTCCCTGTCAGTGATGTGCAGCCCAGCCTCCCACCCACTGTGTACATTGCAGCAGTTCTCTCCGGACCTCACAGGTGGCACATCAGCCTTCTGTGTGTTGAAGCCTTTGTGAAGACCCAGAAAGAAGCTACTGCTGGGTTATGGGTCTTGTAGAAATGTTTTCTTTTTTCCAAACAGGGCTATTTTCAGAAGCAATAGGATCTGCTGTTCCGTAGTTATTGTTCTGGGCTGCTGTTGGTCTTGTGTTATTAATATGTTAGCCCTTTGGCTGCCAAAACACTTCAACCAAACTGCTGATGTTTATTTTTAGAATTGTGGAAGTTGTGATGCTTTACAACGTGATCTGCTTGTGATGACATCCGAAGTGAATGCGGGGCTAATCCTGCTCCCACCTCTCACCCAGACAGGGGCTGCGGTCACGTTCCCAGCACACGGGTTCTGCACGGTGTTTGTGGGAGGAGCTGCAGTCCAGAGACCTGACCTCAGGTACAGATGTGTCCCCTGCTGGGGGGGAGACCTGTCTGCCATGTGCCTGATCACCACCAAAGCACCGCCGGTGCCCTCGCTGGAAGCGGAGCAGGCTGTCAGCAGCTGAGCAGCGTCTCGCAGGATGAGGCTCCCTGCAGGCTCCTGCTGGGCCGAAGCTCCATGTGAAAGTCTTTCCCTGATCTCATAGGACGTGCTTGACATCCAGTATTGCCCGGGACGAGAGGAAGACAAGAGGCAACATTGTATGAGGCTACTGAAAATAGCAAATCAAACAGTTGGTCAGGAAACCAGCTGAGGACTGTGCCATCCACTGAACCGGGAAGAGTCTCACGCTCGTCCTTCCATACATGGAGGTAGGACACTTGCTACAATTTTTTGTGCTGGGTGTTGGTCTGTGTTGTTACCAGTGGTTCTTTGTCACAGCTGAAGAGCAAGAGTAGCAAAAAAAACCAAAAACTGAGAATAGGTACTTGGTGGATGAGACTCGCAGTCTCTGCAACAGTATCAATCTGTTCATTTCTAAAGACTGTTGAGGACTTTTCTCTTTAAACCGAAGGGTTTCTACAGTATCCTGTGCCCCTCTCAGGAGGTCGGTGTCCTGCACACGTCTTTATTTCTAAATATTTCAGTACTCACCGAGCGCTGCTCAGAACAAATTCCTGAGCGTCGTTATTCCAGATGATAACAAATTATCATTTCCATACCTTCCTTTAGTAAAACTTGTTCACAAAGTCCTCATACAACTTCTCTCTTTCAAACCTTTTTTTTTCCATGATTCACTTTGCAATCTACTATTGCTTTTAAGCAACATGTTCCTTGGCTCTAAATGTTCATCAGGCTTCCAGCCAAGGAACGTTTCCTTCTGTGCAAAGGATGACTTTGCAGCATTGCTCGAGCGTCGCGGTTACAGTACAGACCAGTTCAAGTTCTCTTCATCCCATTCTGCCACACAAACCTGGTGGTCACTTGCCACAGCCATAATAATGCTGGTGCCAAAGCTCTGAGCACGCAAAGGCTTCTGGTGCAGCCTGCATGCACGTGGCTGTGTTATGGTCTCTGTGTAGATGCAGGAAGAAGTCCTTTACAGACACCAGGGATGCACGTTTGTGTTCTGCTGAGCCCAAATGTTTGAAAGATGAGTGCTGTGGGTGCTGGCTGTGATTTTTGTTAGCTTTAGCACCTGGAGCCCAGTTTGGAGCTTCTTACTCAGCTGATGTTTTCCTACCAGGTACAGAAGAGATGATGAAAGCATTCTGGTGTGCTGGGATTCCCGTTCTCCTATGGGAGTTCACTCTAGTCTGCATTCTCGTAGCTGTGCTGCTCAACTCGATGTGGCTGTTCCTGCTGTGATCTTCAGTGAACATCACCGTGATTGCTGACAGCTCGCAGAAACAGTAAGTGATGTCCTCTATCTTTGTATCTCACTGCTTTGCTATCATAAAGTGTCCGTGGGTGCAGTCATGCGAAGGAACCGGAGTGCTTTGCAGTGTGTGTGGGCTTTGTCCCCTGTTCCTCACAGTTTGTCACTGCAGCATTAGATTAACAGGAGGTGCAGAAACTGGCAGCCCCTGTGAGCTGCGGGTAGGGCTCACATGTGGCTTCACACCCAAAGTGTATGAAGTGATCTTTCCAAAATGTCTCTAAGCTCAACCACACGAAGCAGGTGAGGTTGTGCAGAGGAATAACCTTAAGATTAATGTGCAGGCAGGAAGGATGTTCTTTTTTCTCATGGTGTTTCAGGTGACCCTTCTGACTTTACATTACTGCAGGTATTTTCTTGTAGTACTTTTTAAAATGTGTATGTGTGACTGCGGCTTTATGGAGGCCTTACAGCTATAGGTTGTACATGTGGTCCAGCTGTGCTTCGTGCTCAGGTTTTCCCAGCAGTGCAGGCTCACCACCCAGTTGTACCACATGGAAGTGAAAAGGTGGTGGACATAGAGGAGGGCAGGGTATGTCCTCTGACATCGCTGCAGCACACAGCACATTTACATAGAGAGGACCTGTGAGGGAAGGCTGGGCACGTAGAGACACACGGAGCGAGCAGCGTAACGCGTAACGAGGAGGTGCTGCCGGCAGCGACCCTCCGTGGGGTTCCTCCCGGGGCGACCTCCGCGACGTGACGCGGGGCAGAGGGGCTTCCAAGAGCGGCTTGGAGTGGCCGCGGCAGCGCTGCGGGCACCGAGCGGCCGCCAGGGGGCGCCCTCCGCCCTCCGTGGGCCGCGGGGCGCGCAGGTCGGAGCGGCGCGGCTCAGCACGGCGCGGCTGCCCCGGCGGAGCGACACCGGGAGGAGCGCGGGGCGGCTGCGGGGCGGCCGCGGATAGCGACGGCCGCTTGCTGCCGCGTGCGGGGCCGGATGGACCGGCGGAGCTGCGGGGAGGGCAGGGGGTGGAGAGGGCAGCCAGGGAGAGCCTCCAAATTCGCCGAGCCGGGTTGCAGCTGGAGCTGCCCGGCGCAGGGGTGGGGACTGCCCGCTTCCTTAAACGGAGCGGGAGCGGCGGAACGGCCCCGTGTGCCGCCCCGGTGTGCCGGGCCGTGCCGACCCTCTCGGGACGCGGCCGCAACACGTGGATCAAACTTTCGAGGGATGTGACTGCAGCCGGACGGAAACTCCACCGCATCGGGATTGTGCCGTCACGTTGCACGGAGCGGCTCGCCTCTTTCTGGTTTGATGTTTTTGGGCGTTTCGTCGTTGTTGTTATTATATTTTTTTCCCCTCTTTTTAAATGGCTGCTTTGGGCTGTTTTTTCTTTTTTTTCTTTTTTTTTTCCTTCTTTTTTTTTTTTTTTTTTTTTTCCCCTCTCTCTTCTTTGCCCTACTTCTCCGTGTTGGGTCGGGACTTCGAAAGCACGCCGGGGCAAACGCAGCGCTTGAGAAGCCGACAGAAATGTTGCAACGTCCCTGGTGGCAACGAATTTATTATTTGTTTCTTTTGCCTTTTGCGAGGGCAAAGAGGAAGGGTGGAAAAAAATCTCGATGTGATCAATACGGGCTTAAATATCCGCCTCGAGCGGCCGGGGAGGCGCGGTTGGGGGCCCGCTGTGTCCTGCCGCTTCTCCGCACGGACTTCAGCCGAGCCCGAGCCCTTCCCGGGCGTAACCCCGCGGACCGGCGGCCCTGGGGAAAGGAGGAGGCCGCGGGGGTCCCCCCTCAGCCCGTTCGCCCGCTCTCAGCGTTTTCGCTCTCCGCGCACGGAGTTTCCCCGGGCTGTGCGGTGCCGAGTCACGGCGCGCTGCGGGCCCGGCCCGGGCTGCGGGGAGCCGGCAACGGAGGCGGCGCGGGGCTCTGCTGCGGGCCGGGGCGGCGGCTGCTGCCCGCGGGGTCCCCCGTGGCCGCGGGGCGGGGACCGGGGCTCGGCGCTCGCGATAGGCACCGGCCGGGGAAGGGAATTAAAAGAATAGTTTAATTTAAAAAATCGCGATCCCCGCCCGATCGGGCGAGCTGAGGGCTGGGTCTTTGCGGGCGAGATGAGAGGTTCGTGTCTTCAACTGGCCTACAAAGTCCCAGTTCTCGGCTCCCAGGACCTGCCGGGCTCGCAGCGGGCGAAGACGGAGCGGTTGGGGCCGCCGCCCCCGGGACACGGCGCGGCCCGGCCCGGCCCGGCTCGGGGCGCCTCAGCCGCTGCCCTGCCCTTCCCGGCTCCCCGCGGGCCGTAGCGCTGGGTCGGAGCTCGTTCTCCGCGGACCGTAAGTGCGTCGCGTTCCTTCCAGCGCCGGGAGGCCCGCGGCCGGGCGCGTCGGGTCGGTGCCGTCGGTGGCTGTGCAGGATGCGGGCGGCCTTCCTCACCGCTTTCACTTTCAGAAAACACAGCTCTTCTTTATTTCCTCTCTTGTTTTTCTTTTTTACCCCTTTTTCCCCCTTTTAATAGAAGCAGTCACACAAGCACGGAGCAGCCTGGTTCTGCTACTCCTCGTGTTTATGTCGCTGCTTTCTTCCCTCGTCCTTCGGGTGCTCCTTGTTAGTTGCCTTTGGTTTTGATTCTGCATGCTGCACTTCTGTGGATGCTGGTTTGTGCTTCTTTTTGGGTGCCGTACCCACATAATGCCGTATGTAGGGATGGCTGTTTGCTCATCTAGCATATATTTCTTGATTCCATGTCCTTCTGTATTATGTTACATTTTAGGTTCTTAAGATTAGAATTATTTTGCAGCTCCTCGTGACTGCTTGTTTGTCATAGATGTCTTTCCTTCTCTCTTGTCGAGTCGAGAACAGTGATCTAGAATTAGGAGCAAGGCCAACTGGCAGCAGCGTTCTTGTGGCCACGTTCTATGAAAGCAAATGAAAGTTGGGGTGGCTCAGAAAACACACAGGACGGTTTTAAACAGAATTATTTCTTTGCTGTAGTGCTGCCCTCAGCGTGCACACAGACACCTACACAACTTTTACCCTCAGATCCTAGGAGATTTTTGCAAACAGAACCTGTTTTCAGTGCCGCATTCCGTACGCTTTACCCGTGAAAAACATTCACTTTGTGTTTTGCAATTAGTAACAGTTTGTTAATGGCATTAGAGATCACCGCTCAGTTTTTCTCGCTTTCGTTCAGGCTTGTGTATCCAGCACAGCACACACAAGGTGTATTAATAGCTGTCCTGACGTGTGTCTGTGCACACATGGGTGTGCAGCACTGATCTGTGCGCAGTGTTACAGCTGCTGTGGACGCAGTTGGGCTGCCTTGGGCCCGTTCTCCTCTTGGTGCTGATTGGGAGCTTTCTTTGAAACCAGAACTTGAAGGAATTTATTTTTGCACATTTCTTTTCCCTGTTCGCCTCTTTTTCCAGAGGACTCAGCCTAGCAGCCACAAAAAGGGAAAGTATACGAAAGTAGGGAGGAAAGGCAGAAATACTGCTCCCCTTTTTGGAGAGAACACTGCCAGGGAGGGTCTGCAGGTCTGCCCGTAGCCCTTCCTCCCCGCGGATCTTCAGCTCTTAACGAAATTAATCTGCAGTGAAATCACAGAAATCTGATTCTAATCATCCGCTGTGGAACGAGAGAGCTACAGGACGGCAAGCATGGTGTAAAAATACTTAAAGCATGCGGAGCCATATCATTAACATTAAAACCTGCTGGTGTGAAAGGGGGGAGCAGGGGGGAAGGTTTCTGTGCCTCCTTAGCATTCTCCTTGCAACTTCTTGTGCAGCTTCTCAGGTATCGCTGCCCAGCAGTGATCGCTGCTGCTGCTGTTCGTGTTGCTGCTCGGTCTGTGTACTGTTGGGTTTTCTCTTTCATAGGAGACTTTCTTAACTGTGGTTTGCTCTGGAAAGCTGGGTAAACTGCTGGGTTTAGCTTTTGCCAGATTTAGCATAATCTGGATATTTTTTTTCCAGCAGTAATTGTTTTCTTCCTGCATGTAAGCAGCTCTGGCAACTTTGGCCCCCAGAGCCCTGTGCTGCAGCACTGTGCGGCGTTACTGAGGTGCTGCCTTTTGGTTTGTTCCTTCATTCAAGGTCCAGTCAAAGCATGCTGCTTGTAGAGCTCAGTGCCAACATCGGGATGCGTTAAATCTGTTTGTTTGAGCTTCTGCCTCCTTATTTGCCTCTGGGAATCTTTTTTTTTTCTCGTAATGGCATTTGTCAAGGTGAAAGGACACATTTTTGTCCCAGCAATATTCATCCATTTGAGCTAACACGAATGCGGTTGTTCATGGCTGCCAGAACTCTGCTGGTGGACTTTCTGATGCTAAGAGTGTAATTTTTCTCCGTTCATCTGCACTGTTTGCAGCTATTGTAGCCATATGTGCCACATTGATAAGTGCTCCTAACTTCTGTTTGTGCCCCAAAGAACACGCAGTGCCACGCAGATGTATTTCTCAGCATCTGTTTTACACTGTTCAGTTTAAACATTCCCTCTGAATTAAAGCTCGGGCTGGAGGAGAGCATTCCCTCATGCCCCAAATGACTTTTCTGTGGGTCAGATTACAAAGCAGAACTATTTTATTTTATTTTTGCATAGTATTGCTCTGAAGGCTGGACTGGGGGTAGGCCACACTTCAGCACTTTCCAAATGCTAACTAAGATGGTTCGAGCTTCTGCTGCAAGTTGTGGACAAGCTCTTAAATTACTGCTTTTAGCTCAGGAGCTTTCAGTAACGTGCTTTGCTCTCTGGGATGCAGGCTCTATTATTTCCCCCCCACACCCCAGTTAATAATAATGGGGCTTTGTTTTATTTTTACTTCTAAACTTTATGCCTCTCTTACTAATGTTTCTGTGTGTACAAATGTGCTTTCTTCATCCGTCAGACTTGGCAATTCTTAAGCCACAATAAGCTAGTTCTGGCCAGTACAGCAAGGCTCTCTATTTATCAGGGCCTTTCTGGGGAAGTTTATTACACTGCAAGAGTGACATTTTCAGCCTGCTGAAAGAGTTGGTAAATATTTGGCAAGTCCTACTCCTTCAACAAAAAAGGGGCCACATTTTATCTGTGATAAGGCCTGAAAGAAAACTGTCTAGGCATTAAGGGCCTGAGTTGTTGTGCAGAGGGGTGGGGTTCGTGCAGGATATTCTTTGAATTGGACCAAGAGAAGTCAAATGTTTGCCTGCAATTTAGGAACCGCTGGTCCTCAATGTTTGCAAATAGGGACCTTCAAGCCAGGGTTGTATTTGGAGTTGCAGAAGGGCGCTGAGCGTGGCAAGTGCAGTATCTGCATTACAGGTTTATGTGATCAAGGAGGGAAGGTTAGATGGAGGCCGTGCCTGCTATCGGCCCTGTTGTTTGGTCTGACCTTTCGCAGAAGCCTGGCTGTGTGTTACAGCCTTGCACTCTGGGTGTGCAGCCTTCTGTAGGCCTGAAGCACCCACCTCACAGACCTCTCCTTTCCCCTCGTTCTTGGCACCGTCCTCACATGGCAGCGCCACGTGCTCTGTGCCAGCCCTATTGCAGCCTGCTCCTTCCTCACACCAGCTGCAGGGATTGCGCTTTTCCCTTCCTACTGGCTTCATTGCTTTCCTTCCTGGGGATCCAAATTGATGTTCCAAAGGGGAGACGAGAGGCAGGAGTGCTTCCAGGGGCTGCAGGGCACAGCCTTCTGAGGCTTCAGCTGCTTCCTGCAGTCTGTGTGCCTTCCCTGTAAGGGACAGAGATGGGTGGCATCAGTGTGGCTTCAGCACAGTGTTGTCTCCCTTTGCCAGGTGTTATTTTTACTTGGTAGAGAGATTTCACCGTTCTGCCAGTTGCTTTAGGAAAGGGAGTGAAAAGTGTGTGTGTGCACGTGGTGGTACTGATAGGGGATTGCAGCTGCTCAGATCCCAGAGAGGGGGGTATCAATGTGGGACTGGAAACCCATCCTTGCTGGGGGCACAGTGGGGCTCTGAAATCCTGACACCACTCTGTAGATTCGCACGAAGCTTACCGTGAGCCAGCAACAGTGTGGAAAAGGAATGATGAGGCTTGAAACTCTAGGAAATGACCCAGGGGTGATGCTGGTCCAGCAACAGCTTCTGCTTCCCTGTCTACCCAGTGGATTAAAGGTTAATGGCATATTGCCTTAGCATTAATAATCAAAGTATTTCTGAGGCACTGCTATGATTTTATGTGGATTTCCTGAATTTTACCTGGATCCCGGTGGCCTGTCAGCTCAGGAGGATTAGGTTGTTGTTTTTTTCCCATCCGTAGAAGCAGTGGACCTTTGTTCTTCCTCTCTTCAGACAGAAAGTTTTTCCCAGCGTCCTGCAAGTCCATGCAGGTGTGTGGTGTGCTCACATTGCGTGGCATCATGCAGGACTGGAATATTTTTCCAGTGCAGATTAGTGACACCACTTACAGATCTGGGATTGGGGTCTTGACTGTGCCTGCTGGTGTTGCCATTCATTAACGTTACCTTACCTGTATGACATCCCATCTGACTGAGGTTCTGCAATCTTGGTCTGGCAGCCCATGGCACACTGCTGTCTGCCCTCACTTAGTTGCACAAATGCTCCCATCACAGCAGGGCCGGGGCTGCTCCCACCGGAGTCTCCATGCAGTGAAGTGGTGTCAATGCTTTTTACTGCTGTTTCCAGTATTTCAATGTGCAGTTTGCATTTTTTTTTGCAATTGTAGGCATAGAATTTCCTCAAGCTGTAAAATTAGAAAGCAGATTTCATTCAGCAATCTCTCTTTGAGTGGTAACTCATAACATACTGTGAGAAATGTGATTCGAAGTGCTAAAATTAAATTCAACCAGCAGCTTGCAGAAGCTGATAGACACTAGCCTGGTGCTGTGCTGAAGTTAACCATGCTTTCGTGCTTGTGAGAAGAAAGGTAGAGCTCTTTAGGAGTGCCTCTGTGCAGTGCAGGGCTTGGCGTGCCCTGCTGCCAGGAGGGTTGACTCCCATACAGCAGCACAGGAGTTCAAGAAATAAAACCCAGAAGCTGCTTGATGCTGAGCTTCGTGACAGAGCACTGAGCAGGCCGGGTTCTGTAGAGCAGCTGTAGCTGAAACATCTGGAATAATATCACATTTCCCCAAAAAGGAGTTCTCTTTAAGAGCAGCAGCAATTGCTGATATTTGAGAGGGTGGAGCGAGCAGCAACCTACCAGTGCTGGAAAATGAATTAAGAGCTTATAGGGTGAAATGGTGAGAGTTGGTTGGGAATTCATTCTGATCAAAAGATGAACAAACCGGGGGCAGTGGGACCCGGAGGACAGTCAGCATGCAGGACGGGTTGTAGCAAACTGATCTGTGAGTTTGGAGCCAGAATCTGCATGAAAAGCCTTGCGTGAAAAGAGAGATTGTTTCATAAGGAAGAACTTGAATGTAGTTCAGTTAAAACGTGCTAGATTTTAAACTATTCGTGCTGTTTTGCTATTTTATGAAAGAGACAGATTCCTCAGTCGGACGGCTGTGGGTGTATTTTAACTTGAAGGAGACTTATAAAAGTAGATTCAAAGACTCGGTTGCATTTAAAATGCTTTAAATTGCAAAATCTGCTTTGACTACAGCGATATTTTGTATAATTGTGATTTCGTTTGTTAATTTTGAAAGAAATGTTTCTGGAGGAGGAGAATATTCCTATGCAAATACAGCTGTTCTGCAGAGCAAGAAGCAGCGAGGAAGGAACTTAATAACAAGCGAGCTTGCCCAGTTCAGTTTAATTTGCAGTTGACCATCAAGCCAAACAAATAATGCAAAGACTGGAAAAATGGAATCAGATATTTATGGTATACATGTTTTTTTTTTTCGGTGTTGTGGATTATTCAGCAGTACAGTTAAAGGTATTTTAATGTATTAGGAGTGTCTGTTTCACAGGAGTTACGTGGGCCCCAAACCAGTTTGAGTCTGCATTTTAAAAGCAACTTAGATTGACTTGGCTTGGAAACAATGGCACTGAAAACAAAATTCAGCTGAATAAATCAAAGTGAAATTCTTAAATCTGAG
Organism: Centrocercus urophasianus; assembly: GCF_019232065.1. Taxonomy (NCBI): domain Eukaryota; kingdom Metazoa; phylum Chordata; class Aves; order Galliformes; family Phasianidae; genus Centrocercus; species Centrocercus urophasianus. The sequence continues at coordinate 3,185,724 of NW_024884978.1, read as the reverse complement.
TTAGTGAGGAGCTTCAGAAACACCATCCAGAACAGTGTACCAAAGGAGAGAAGCCCAGCACAGCTCTGTGTGAGCTGCAGCGTTAGCTGCAATGCTGAGAGCTCTGTTTTGATGAGAGCTGTGTTAAATTTAGCTCCAGGATTCACATACTGCACTCACTTCATTGGAATGGTTTGGTTTGCATGTAGCATATTTCAGCTAGCTGTGCATCCCCTTGGGGAGTAAATCACAGCCTGAATGAGAACATTCACACACTTTTATGATATTAATGCTGTGTGCCATTGGAGGCTCTGCGTGCGTTCAGACTTTAAAGCTACCACTATCTCTGCTCTGCTTTCTGGGCTCCTAGTTTCTGTAACCGACCATTAAGAGCAGTGAGACACAATGAGAGAATGCTTTTTCTGTCTTGCAAACTTCTTTACGTAGCAAGAAGCTTCTCCCTTTAAGATTTCCATGGAGTGAGCTCTTCTCCCTCGCTTCCTCCAAGCGTGGCCCAAGTGAGTAACTGCACTTGTATAACTGTTGTCTCACATGCCCCAAATAAAAGTGTATGAACTCCAAAGAGTAAGGAAAACGCCAGTTTGAGGTGTTATGTAATGGTCGTTACATAAAGTTTTGGATGTCTTTATAGTTTAAGACATTACTGCCTTTTAAAAAAAAAAAAAAAAAAAAAAAAAAAAACCCAAAACAACAACCCACAAACTGCAGTTTTGTTTCAAAACATCTGATAGGAATTTAAACTTCTAATATAAATTGGGATTGGAGGTTGTTTGCATCGCAGAATGAGAGTACAGCACTGCAAAGACACAGCAGGTACACCCTGAAACATCGCTGGGAGCTGTGGGACCCCGGCAGGGTTTGCCAGTGCTGCGTCAGTTTGGTGGCTGGCAGTGATTGTGGATAAGCAGCCGTCAGTGCTTTCATCACTTTACAGCAGTGCCTTCAGAAATGAGCCTCTGCAAAGTCTGCAACTTTTTGAACTTTACCCCTTTCTGAACTTCCAAGTGCATTGTCCAAATAGAAATGCGTTGTAACTAGCTAGCCACCCTCCGTAGACACCGGTGCTGAGTTATGGGCAGTTGCACGCAGGCAGCAAGCACAGGTTTGAGTGCTTAAAAATATGTATAGCAAGGCTGCTGTGAGCATGGCAGGCTGTGCAGGATGCAGGTTGGCTGCAGCCACAGTTGGTGTTGCACAGACTGGTGCAGGGCAGTGATGAGTTCTTCCTCTCCTCCATCATCTCCTCCTTGAGTAAACTTGTGTATGAAGGGAGTACTTTAGTTTGCATGAAAGAAATGAAATATATCCCAATTCGGCTTCCGGAAATGATCTCCACCAGAATGAGTTCTAGTCAATGAAGTTATGGCCAAATACTTGGTGGTTTTTAGGTGATCCCCCTCACCTTCACTATTCTAGGCACAGCTTTGAGTGTAAGCAGCACTGCTGAGCTGATGGCCAGGAAGGAAAAGAGCTGAAAATAAAAATGAGACACTGATAAGGTGTCTGACCTGGCAGCTACTGAAGAGCAGCGGGGAGCAGTCAGTGGGAGGCACCCGGTTTCCACACTCAGCACTTTGCTGCCAGCCAGCCCTGGTGCCCCTGCTCGCAATCTGCAACGTCCCCCAGTCTGTGGGGCCTAAGGGAAAATACCAACCTCAGGCTGTCCGTGGAAAGGACCCTAAAACTTGTGTTTATGGAGCTGCTCCTCCTATAGGGTGTGCTGGCAGCACTCAGCAGACCCCAAATGGTGCAGTTCTGCTTTTCTGGATGTTGCTGTGACTTTCAAGTCTGTGGCAAGTGAATTTGAGTTTCTTTATCCTGTTCTTATGGCTCTAAAGCATCAGTGATGTTAAGAACACAAGCTCAGCTTCATGTTGCCAAGTCCTGTCTGGCTGAATTAATGGAATGTAGCAAATGAGGAGGAAGGTCCTGTTATTGCTCTAAGGAGGCTTCTGCAAACACAGGGCTGGACTCAAAACCAGACAGTATTCCCAATGTATCTAGCAATCTGTAGGAAAGCATTTTGAAGTTTACCATTGTGAAGTAAAGCTGAAATGAAAGAACAGATTGTGTCAGTTCTCCCAGAGCAGCATTACAGCTTAGCTGGGGGTTCCCTAATGATGCACTTCCACCCCCCGTGGAAGATGTTGCTGCATGTTGTACAATGAGCATGGTGAGCAGAGAGCTGCACAGCTCGAGTAAACAAGGTCAGTGTGAGAAGAGCAACTGGGCTCAGTAAGCTGTCTCTCTGGGGAATGGTTTTCTTTGCTCTGCATGCCCTGGCAGCCAAAATGAGCACTTTTTGTGAATGCACTGGCAACAAACCAAGGTGAGATGAGATTAGTTATGAGGAGGGTCCAAAACGTGTATCAACTCTTGTATCTGTTCCCTTTCTCAAAGAAGACCTCCTTTAGAGACAATCAAACCTCCTGTGCTCTCCGTTGCTGGTTGGAAATCGATTTGCATGTGCTGTGCTTTAATTGGAATCTCCTGGCTGGTCAGTGTTAAATGGTTCTATGGGGTGAACATGGGCTAGTGCTCCCTGCTGTGGGGCTGTGGCACTCACACACCTGCATTTTGGATGCAGCTCTTGTCCATCCCTCCATGTTCCTGTGCAGTGGTTTCCTTGGTCACTGAGGAGGCCCTCAGCTGTGCCTTAGGAAAGGAACTGTCTGCTCCCCTGCTCCTCTGCTTGCTCCTCCCTGGGGACTGGAGACAGTCTGGGCTCCCTGAAGTTGTTATGATCTAGGAATAAGCCTTTGCTAGGAAGGTGGACAAGTGCAGTGAGAAAAATGGACAGGGTGGTGTACGCTGCAGCTAACGAAACATGAATTTACATGGCCACCCATAGCTGATGTGTGTTTTATGGTTGAGTTCTTCCATGGGGTGAGTGCTGCTAGCAGTGCAGCAGTTCTAATAATGTGCTTCATCATTTTTTTGAGAACTCTGTACACTCCTCAGACATAAAATGCTACAGAATGGTTATGGTTAGAACAGATCACCGAGATCATCTGGTCCAACTGAGTGAAAATGTTTGTGAATGAGGATAATTGCCTCATGTTTTCATGCTGATAAATAATATCCATACAGCTGTAATACCCATAACTGATACCGGGGAGGGTGTGGGGAGAATGGCAACAAAAATTGCAATTAAAAAAGCCTGAAACCAGAGTTTGGATGAATTCTTAGGAGTGCACAACCACGGGAATATTCTTAAAACCTATCCACTTATTGAGCCTCAAAGAACTGGAAAATGGGGAGCAGTACAATACCAGTTAGATCCAATTCAACCTCCAGGTCAGTAGCATGCTTAAGCACATGCTTAACTTCAAGCATATGATTAATCACATCCCTGGTCCACGGTGTAATTAAATGTGTGCTTAAGTGCTTTGTACAGCACAGTACCAGCCTGCAGGCGTACTCTGCATACTGGTGTGCCTGAGAAAGTGGTGAATCAGAAAGATTTTTGGCTGGAGTTTGGAAACCAGCTTGAAAGAGCTGGTTAGGCACCCAGGTCTCATATTTGAATAGCTATGGAAAAGCTAGTCTTGTTGGCAGAACGGTGTAAGTAGCAAGGTGTGGCCATTTATTTTATGGTAATTCCCTAGTTTTGTTTAAAATGAAGTTATTTAAAAATCCCTTTTGCTTAGCAATTTCCTGCTGTTCTCCTGTAACGCTTTGCTTTCCTTAATGCCATCCAGACTTGATTCTGCTCCAGCAGAGCTTGCCTGGCTGCTTCTCTCCTAACTTACTGGTCCAAGTGCAGGTAGATTTCGAATTGGCGGCAGCGCTGGTGGGTTGATGACAATAGCACAGCTGCCTCTCCTGTAGATGATCAGTCCAGATGCAGATCTGCAGTAATGCCCTCAGCTGGGACCCAGCAGGTAGGTGTGCAGTGCTGCATGGCTGTACCTGTGGCCACTGCAGAGCTGATGGCCGTGCGCTTGGCGTGGTCCTGGGCAGAGCTTTGGCCTGGGACTTTTCCAGCCAGCCCTGGATATGATGTGAAAGTCTCCGTGGGCCAGAGACCATTATTAACAGGCTGTTTGGATGTGGCTGCCCTGTGTTGGTGGCTAGGTGATTTCAGACTGGACTGGCTGGCCCCTGCACTGTTTAATTTACTAGCAGTCATGTAGCCTCTTTTAGCCAGCGCTCCTCCCCTGGCGTTTTTTCCTAGCGTTCTCCCTTCCTGTCCCTTCCCTTGTGCCAGCCACTTTAATGCATTCGCCTTCTCACCAGCAGCTCCTTCTCCGTTGCTCTGGGATTGTTTTGCCAACACGTTTGTTTGACCATGCAATTTGACCGGGCATTGCTGTCATCCTCTTGTGTGCCAGGCTGAGCTGGATAATGGTCTTTTGCTGCTTGAGGTGGGTATAATGTGGAGATTCTAGAAGACGTTTTGGTGACTAATTGTTCTATTTTATATACTTAAAGTCAGTTAGGTGCCATAATTTCCTTGTTCTGGGAGGTCTCTGTATATAAATGCTAGTGAGGTCATGGTAATGAGGCAAGTCAGTGCAGTATTAAATGCTACTATCTGAACTATTGGCTCCTCCATTGCTGAAAGGTGGGAGGATGGTTTTCCAAGTAGGCTCCATGGAAACTCTGTGTAATGTGTTTGATTATCCAACGTTGTCATTTTCAAAGGAACCAGTCAAGATTAACAGGGCCTAAATGTACCATCCCCTAAAAATAACTCTGGCTTTCCAGCTCCTGCTGATGGTGGCAGAGATGTGAGAGCAGAGGAATGATGTTCCAGTCGAAAGAATTCAAAGGAAATGAATTGTAAAATGTCTGTGGCCAAGGCCACCCCTTGTCAGCCCTGGAAGATGGGTTCTCCTCTACCAGTACCCAGGTGTGTGTTAATTGAGTGTCTCAGCACAATGAACACAGAGAGCTTGATGTTCTGCATGGAAGCTGGGCTGCCATTGAAGACAGCAGCAGTCGGTCTGTTTTCTGATGACTGGCAAAGTGAGAAACTTGTTGAATTCAACTAATGTCTATGTTTTTGTTTTCTTTTGGGTGAGAGAGCCAATGAGCCCTGCTAGCTGGTGACTTCTAGAGCACGCCTGGGGTTGCACGAAGGACAGCCCAATCAGAGTCAGACTGTGGTGGCAGGACCCAAAGCTAATTAATGCCCTATTAGTAACTCATTTGTGGCTGAAGGGATTTCCCAAATGCCAGGCACGGTTATGCTGTGCCAGTCTCTCTTGAGGCAGGTCTTGTTTGGCATAGATTGGACCGCATTCAGGCATGCATTCATCCTCTTGCACTGCAGTTAATATTTTCTTGGGGACCTCTTTTAATTTTCAAGATGACGATCAGCCCAGTGTTGCTTTTGAAAGAAAAATCTGAGAAATGCTTCTTTTCAGAGAGCAAATCCCATAAATAACTGGATTCTGGAAGCCTGCTTTGCCAGTATTTCTCCACAGCAGCTCATGACTTTCAGGGCCTTGTTGGTATCGGCTGTCTTCTCGATGCCGTGTCCCGTGGCTCGCTCACCTGGAGCCGGCCCCAGTTTTGGAAGGCAGAGTGCACACAGGGTCCCTGAAGCACGGTGCACACTCAGCGGCTCTGAAGGCTGCTCTTTGTCTCCATCAGGCTACCTGGAGTCAGCTCTGCGGCCAGCTGAAACCAGAGGCTGAGGCTGTTGGCTGGGCAAAGCAGGATGGCAGCAGGCAGCCGCTGTCACAAGGGCCAGAGCCTCTGCTGTGAGCGGGTGTTACTCATTTGGTAATACCAGTCTATTCCAGCTGAGGATCTGCCCCTTTGTTTTGTCTATAGGACAATTTGTTTTCAATTTTTGTTTCTGAAATGAAACTGTCAAGATGAAATTCACACTTAAAAAATTGAGGGAAACGGCCCTTTGTGCGTTTCTAACAATCCTCTTCAATGACTAAAGCTGGAGGAATTTTAGAAACTGCATTCACTTCCTACCTTTGGTTTCTTTTTGTGCTGTTCTCGTGCTTTATGAATTGAATTTCAAATCTAACAGGCCAAAAAGCTGTCAGTCCCAAATCTCCCTCCTGACCTGAGTGTAACCTAGGGACTTGCGCTCTGATGCTGAAGTCAGTCTGCGCCTTCTGTGGCAGCAGGAGCAGCACCTTCCTGTGTGGCACACGCAGCCATGTGCTGCCTTTCCAGCTCAAGAAGGAACACGTAGACCCTCCATGAAGGGGGGGTTTCCCCAGGGCAGGAGACATCCATCCTCCAGGAGTCTGCCAGCTACCCAGTGCAAGTAAAACAAAATCATGGTGAGAGAGCCTAACCAGGCTGAAATCTGCAGAGTCCAGCTGCCTGCTCTGCTCTGCCCTGGTGAGCTCCATCTGCTTGTGCTGCTGGGGAGGCTCCCTGCAGGGTCTCATGGGGTTGTCTGCTGAGCAGTGCTGCAGGGACCTGGTCCTCACCTGGGGCTCCTTCCAACTACAAAGAGCTGTCTATTGTCATTCCAAGAGGAAAAAAGAAAAGAAGAACTTTTTAAAAATAATAACAGTATGCATCTCATTTTAATTTTAGTCCTAGAAACTACTTGGTGCTCATTACAAAGGAATTGATTCCTTAAACGAATGGAGCAGCAGTGCTGCTTGCTGTGTGGGACTGCTGACACTCTGACTCATGCTTTGCATCTCACAGGATCTGGCTTTTATGCTTCATTTAGGACACCAACGTCATTAGCATTCAGAAGGCTCCTGCTTTTTTTTAATTTATTACGATACTGCTGTTACATTTATTTTTTTTTTTTTAAGATGCAAATAATATTTGGATCAGAATCACAGCTCATGTTTTATTACCAAATCAAGGCATAATGGTTGCTTTCATTTAACTTTCAAGCGTTAGAAGAAATTCTAAACGAAAATGAGGTGTGGCTTTGTGCAGCAATGCAAGGAGCTGAGGCATTTGCCGGGTGCCTGGCTGGCTGGCTGCTGCCATGGAGCATCATTTGCTGGTGAGAGAGGTGAGGACATTCATCTTGTGCTGCACGTGGCTGGGACCTTGGGCTGCCTAAACCTCAGCATTTCCATTGCATGCAGAACAGCTGTGCCAGCCCTGCCCGTGTCCCTGGAGATGGCATGTTTGAACGGCAGCAACTCCAAACACGGCGCAGCTCTGCAGCTCAGCCCCATTGTTCTGAGGCTGGATGTGACACAGCAGTGTGCAAGTGAGCCCTGCAGAGCGCCTGGGCCTGCCCAGGATGGCACCCGAGCTGTGTGAGATTGCTGCTCGTAGCACACCTTGTGCTACAGTGCTATAGTGCCATGTCTGTCCTGACTCGTAACTGCTGGGAATGGCAAAGAGTGTCTTTTGTTGAGGGGCCGGGCGTTTTTAATGCAATAGGGGGAGAAAAAAATAGCACTGCAAGTCCTCAGTGCTTCCCTGCTCTGCTCCAAAGGCCCTTGGAGTCCCGGAGCAGCTCTCAGAGCTCTGTCCTCATGGGCAAGCAGTGCTTGCCCAGCCCATAGGACTTCTCACAGCACTCACGGGGGTGGTGTGCCCATCCAGCACCCCACAGTGAGCTCAGGGAAAGAGCAGGGTGGGAGCATGCATGGGAATCTGCCTATGGATTCTGTTGAGTCTGCTGCCATCAAGATTCAAATTAGCAGTGAGTTAAAAGAAAAGTGCTACTCCTCGCCCTACGAATATGCAGGGTTGGGCTGGGAATTCCAAGAGGATTTGTAAATGAGGGTTGAAAATTCCCAGCCAACCACTTGGCACCTTTTTAGTAGGAGTATTATTTTAGTAAGTATAGCTCTTAAAAATCACCTAAACTGAAAGCGGTTGAGAAATCGGTGGCAATTACTTACTTGAACTCTCGGCTTTATTAATCAATGAAGAAGAGCTGCTCGTGCAGCTGGGCGGAGCTGCAGTCACAGTGCACACACAGCAGGTGCCCACCGGCGCTGGGACCTCTGTGTTCCATGGACAAAGCGCGGTGCTTCGAGCGCTTGCAGGAGCGGCCATCGCTTCATTTTGCCCCAGTGATTCGGGGGGCACGTGAGGGTTGCTTACAGCGAGGTGTGCTTTGTCTGATGGCACTTCTGCCGAGTGACAGACGAGCCATCTGGCGTTACGTTGAAGTGCAGCGCAGCGTTTTCTTAGGAGGGAGCCTGCAGCGATGACAAAGCAGTTCCACACCTCCGCTGCCTGTGTCACAGCAGGGCTGCTGCTGGCGGATCAGCAAAGCCAGCATGAGATGGCAGAGCCGTGCTGGAGCGAAAGGAGTCCATCAGACCTCTGCCCTCCTAGGGACGTGGAGGGGACTGAGCGGCAGCAAGAAAAATGAGGGACTTTCAGGGGCAGCTGTGTTTTACTAACCCAGTCATAATGCCCCTAAAAATCCTTATTGTTCTTGCAATGGTCAACTGTGACCTCCGGCACGGGGAGGCCTGGAAGGTAAGCACGAGTGCTGGGTGCAGAGCGAGCATGGTAGGGCAGGTCTGCCTTTGGGAAGGATTGCTTGCAAGCTGGAGTGGTGTTACAGGCTGGGGAAAGTGGTGTTACAGGCTGAGTTTCCATCAGAAGTGGATTGGAAAAGCTTCACTGTTAATGGTGGTATGGAGAGTGCGTTGTTGTATGAATCTGAGGGCATGAGAACTGGAACACAGTGGGAGAAATGAAAGAAACCAAGCACTTTCCCTCTCTGTTTTATCTCTCTCTCATTTCTGGCTATCAGATCAAAATGCAGCCAGGGATGTTCTCAAACCAACCCCAGAGACACAACCCTGACCACAGCACTCCAGCAGGAGCGTGGCTGGTTAATAGCAATGGACTGGGGAGTGGGGGAGCACCCCGAGCCACAGAGATTTACTGGTCCTTTATTTAGCATTATAAGTTGCTCCACTGATTGCAGGACAGTCACAGGACGTGGGAAGGTGGCCATGCAGCATCACCAGTGTCCCTGGGCAGCAGGGAGCCACTGACTGCTCCACTGATGGCCATGTGCTGGGCAGTGCCTGCCTGTGTCACTGTGCCCCTATTCTGCACAGCTGTCTGCTTGCTGATGGAAGGGCTCCGTCCTGCAACGTTCCTGCTCATGTCCCTTCCTGTAATATCACAGGACTGTGCTGCCATAAATGATTGCAGTCAGAAGTATTTTAAAAAACTGTTTTTTCAGATTCCAGGGCAGTGATGTCTGCTAGCTCATTGCATTATTACATCTGCATTTCTTCCTTTTTTTTTTTTTTCTTTCGGTATTCAATTTATTCTTTTCATGTTTGGGAAAGTGTTGGTGGTTTTACACTTAATGCCTTTCATTACATTGGGAACTGCCCTCTCCTTGCTAACTCCCTGCTTTACTCCTTGGTCTGCTGAATTGCTCTCAGCCATGGCAGATCTCTGCTCGTTCTCATCATCTTATTCTGAGCTTCATTCCTGCTTAGGGCAGAGATGCAGTAATTGTACAAAGAGAAGCAATTTGTTAAACAGAATTGTAATATTCAATTATTCTCCATCATGCATTCTAACACCTTGTTTGCATTTCTGAGAGCTTGTATGTGTTAAGTTTTTGTTTTCATTGAACTCTACAACAAAAAGCTTTTCTCCTTTAATAACTTTACCTAGGGAGATGGATAATCAAATTAATCTGGCTCCACAACACTAACTGTCCCCTTCCCAGTGTCTGGTTGTTTTAATCATTACCTGTTTGAAAAGGCTTTCTCTATCAATTAATTGATATTTTTATCAATGAATTCTGCTCCATGTGACTGCGCCAATAGATTAGAAATGCATGCTTATTTTTATTTTTTTCCTTCTCTCTACACAGACTGCACAGACTTGCCTTTACACATCACTTACCTATTTTTAATTGGGCTGTGTGGCTCCACAGCAAGCATTACTCATTTGTTATTTGTCATTCTCAGGAACATTTCAACTGCTTTTCTTAAAGCTCAACTCTATGTAAAGGAGAAGTGGCTAGAAACCCCAAACTGGGTCCTGGGTCTTGCTTAACTCTGTAAAGCACACTGACTTGCTGACACGACTCCAGTTAAGGTATGGTATGAATCAGGAGCTCCAACAGCCGCTGTGGAATGAGCGCGTTCACGTGAAGTCATCCTGCAGCAGCTATTGCAGAATAGTCAACTGCTCTGTGTAAGCAAGCCCTAAAAGACAATCCTGGTCCCAGCAGTTGTGTGATTAGGTAAGGGAGGTAATGGGCACAAGACAGGCACACTCTGTCTGCTAAGGATGGGCTGGGAGCAAAGAAACTTGTGCTGCTCAAGGCTGCCTTGCAGGTCGCTGCCTTTGGAGTTGTTTGCTTCAGGACTTTCTGCTTTGATGCCTTTGATTTCTAAGACCGGTCCAGCATACGAAGCCACAGACTGTTTCCTCATGTAGCTGATGCAGTGTCTTCACCTGATACCAAAACAAGATGTGAGGAATTGAACGTTTCCCCTGGTGAGATGTGTGGATGGAACTGACCTGCTTTTAATCCAGTATCTACCGATCAAATAAACAGAAGCACCACCACTACTGACAAGAATGACTGACGCTTAGTACTGGAAACAGGAAGATCCAGAAGGGGTTTTTGTTCCTATGTTACAATTTTTATCTTTAGTATTCACATCTTACTCAAAGTAAGAATATTTGTATGTTAAAATAACCCCCTTTTTGCTTTGTAATACTGGATTGAGCCTGCCCAGCTTCTTCCTATCACAGCTCTGCCCCGTGGAGAGAACCCAGTGGTGGGTGTGGAGGTCAGAAGAGCTCCTCCAAATGCAGGGGATGTGCACAGGACAATCCTGCAGCTCTTCCTGAAGCTAGTGCATGGATGAACGGATCGTCTTCTCATGTGCTATGGGAACTCTGCCTATATAAATGTCTGACAAACTCTTCCAGTGCTTTATAACCGTGTTTCTTCCACCTTCTGGTAAGCCACAATTTCCTGCTTGTGCATCTCTGTCATTTAGCATCTCCAGCCTGGCTTGGAAAATGCAGAAATTCCTAAAATAAATGTGTTTTGAAAAGTAGACACGGGATTTTTTCAGTCAGTCTCAATGGTGCTGCCCTAGACTTCTTGAAGTTGCCATCCCTAGAGTATGCTAAGTAGTATGAACATTACAATAGACCCTGCCAAAATAAAGCATTCCCTACTCGCATGCAGATAATTCTGCATGGACAGCAGAAGATGTACTAAGCTTGAGCCACCATTCATATTTCTCTGCACATCAAAGCAACTGCTCCAGAATCTTTCAAGCACCAGTGTTCCAAGCTGCAAGGAGCCTCTGGCTGCACAGGACCTTTCTGAACTGCCCTGTGATGTTATCAACTGCTTTCAGTGCACAACATCTGCCTGGATAATTTAATCTGGTACATTCATTCAAATAGAAATTGTGTGTCAGCCACATGATCTGAATTAGACCAGTGCAGGAAATAACATTTTGCAGGCGAATTTGGTGCCTTCTGTCACTGGAGCCCTTTGCTACTTTTTGATGAATAGCTGTTTCATGGAGGAAATGTGGTTATTAAGGCAAACTTTCTTCATGATTTAAATTGCTTTCAGCAAAACTGAAGAAATCCAAGCTGCCAAGCAACCTTTAGTTTTAGCAGATTACTGCTGGGCTTTGTCTTTTTAATTAGGCCAGTGTTGATCAAGTTTAATTAAGAGAACTGGTGAGACAGCCAGGACAGCCTTCTTAAGAGCTGGACTGTGTTCTGGGGCCCAGCTGGTATTGGTTGAGATTTAGTTCTCTATAAAGAGAAATAAAACAAAATAAAGCCTTAACAAAATGAATAGACGCCTTGAGTCACAGCACACAAACTCATCAGCTGGTGTAGGACAGTGGGACTTCTCTACCTACCTTTCTCTGCAGCATCAAGTTTTAAAGCTGGTAACAGGATGTGACTTCTGAACCTGACAGCCCTGCAGACAGAAATTCCTCATTGCTGAGGATGATTCTGCCTTATATGCAATTTGAAAAAAAAAAAGAAGTACATAGTTTTACTTGTCTATTAAAGACACAAGAGAAAGATCCATGGTTTTCCATGTAAATAACTGTCAGAAGAGATGAGTTAAATTCCACATTTGAATTCTTGATATTCCTCCATTTGTCATTGTGCCTTCAAGCTGATGTGCTGTAATTATCCCTGAACGGCTCCCTCATGACCAGGGCACCTGCTGAGCATCACCTATTAGGCTTTTACATCTATAAACTTCACCTGCTCCTTCCCTCTGTGCAAAACCAAACTGGTGCTTTCTCTAAGCTCAAAAGGAACCTGTTCACATATGAAGAGTAAAAGCAGAGAATTCAGAGTTGTAGCAATCAAGTTTATAAATCAGGTAAGCCCAGGGAGAGGGGAACAATACATTTATTAGTCTGCAATTAAGGGAGGGCAGGGAAGTTTTCTCAGACAACTCAGACTCCTGAGGCTGCTCATCTGCCTCGTGAGAGAAGCAAAGTACACAGCTTCACTGTGATCCTGAATCTGAGGCTGAGCAGTTTGTTTTGCCCTTGAGCTTCCTGTGACTTCAGTGCAGCATTTTTAAAGGGAAAATTGAACAAAGATTTATGGGTTGCCACAGCCTGTAGTTTTCAAACATATTGCTAGTTCATCCACTCCTCCCACAGTGGACTAACATGCCCTAATTATTGCCAGCACACACAAAAAGCATTTTTAATCATTATATCATAAAGTGGGACAGAAGTGGACTAATGATACAGAAGGGACCAAATACATTTTCAGAGCTCCAGTACACAGGACAGGGTTTGACCATCAGTCTATAGGCAGAAAGGTTGTCACAGACAGCCAGTCACAATATATTCTGATCTTTTGCTCAGCACAGATACTACCTGCAGTACCAAGCTTTGGCTCCATGACAGATGAGAAGCAAATCTATGGATTCCAGTGCTTGCACTTCCAAGTTGTTATGGCTTGCTATTAAATGGGGAAAGGAAGCCAAAGGAAATCATGTGCATTGGAGTCAAATACCATTTTTAGGAGTGGGAACTGCATGAGTATTTCACCAGTGATTAAAATAGCCAGGGACCAGGGCACACTAATGATTAATGATCTCTTTCTGCAAGCTGAGGACATGTCCTACAGGATCTGGCCCTCCTGAGAGACAGTCATGAAGTACAGTTTGGCGGAGCATATTTAAAAGGCATGAGCAAAAAAGTACAGAAACAACAGTACAAGGCATTACTACAAGAAAACTCTGGTTTCAAGTGAGGAGCTTCTGGGAGTTCCTCTTTTTTTTTTTTCCCCAGCTGCAGGGAAGGGTGAAAACTATCAGCTATAAAAATATTACAGTTTATGCTGTTAAACAAATCATAATTTGTCAACAGGTAGCTGAATTATGTCCAACTCCACTGAGAGCCAAAACTGATCTTTTTTCCCAATGCTGTTGTATAGCAACAGCTGGCAGAACACTGTCAAGCAAAGCTGTGCTGGGCTGATAAATAAACCAATGATCCTCAGTGTAGGAGACAAACCATCTCATGGAGAGACTGCAGCTCATGCTGGGATGTGTTGAACAAATACTTGTTAACAATCTGCACACAGGCAGAGTTGCTTTATGAAAAGGTGCTAGAAAAATGTTATTTGAATAAAACACAGCATTCCTAGGGTTATCAAAAGAACCAGCCAGGTTTTAGGTCTCAGAGTCTCTAAAGCACAGCAGCAAATCAGTGAACATTAGCATTTCTTGTTCATTCAAATGGAGAGTTTGGTAACTGGATTCTGGATGAGTGGAAAGACCCAACAAGTTCTAAGATACAGCAAGGCAAGCCAGAAAACAAACAGAGTGATATCTGCTTCTGTTTGTTTCAGAGCTCCCAAATTCTGCTGGAGAATTTTTCACTTTTCAGTTGTTTCTGAGGCAGGAGGAGACTTGCTCTGATTGCAGATGCTGTGTTGCCTCTAAGCCAATCAGACTACACTGTCCCATGTGGGAGAAGGAAGGGTAACAAGTGAAAATGTCCCATCAGGAGATACAGCTTTATGCTGGAGCTCAGATCCTTGTGCAGCCACCATATTATGCTCTGTGTTTTGTACTTAACACCATGCTGGTTTTGTCCTTGCTTTGCAGGCATTTTATTTTTATCATGGGTAAGAACAGGAATGTGTGCATTTCTGTGAAAAAACGAGCACAGGGCTGCAAGCTCCATCTCAGTGCAAATAATATTTTGGCAGGAAACCTGCAGGAGATTAAATTAGGGACCTAAAGACTGAATATTAAAACATTTCAAACTTTTGAGTTCTTTTAAATAAGCAGCAACAAAATGAAGCAGTCTGACAAAATTAGCAGGCCCAAAGTGCTAAAGGAATCCTCTAAGATTCATTTATTTACTGATGCAGATTTAGGAGAACTTTTTAGGCTATTTGTATTAGTAGCTGTGTATGTCAACATGCTATTTCCTCAATGCATTCTGAGTCCAGATTAGCTAAAGTTTTAGGTGTTGGCAGACTTGCTACAATAGAAGGGAAATGCCACTGGAATAACTTTAAACATGATCCAATCCCTGATGATTCACTGGATGTGTTAAAATTTCCTCTGAGACCATGTAAGTAATGCAGGGACTGGAGTGCAGAGTGCCTGTGACTCAGCTCTCTGCGAGGCAAAGGGAGGATGTCAGAATTACTCACAGGGACAGCAGGAATCTCATTTATCTATTTATAGGCAAGGCTGAGATGAGCTCGTGCCATTGAAGAGCTGAATTTGCCAGTTCTCCTTGGGGGGAGGAAAAGGGAAGGCCCTACCTTTAGCTTCCAAACCCAAGGACTCTGGCCAGCTGCATTTTCCTGCCCTTGGATGAGCAGCACGGGGCACCTGGTGCAGACCTGTTGGAGAGCAGAGCAGCCCCGGCCCCTGGCACCAGTTGCTACTCAGCCCCTGCTCCAGAGGGGCTGCAGGACGGGGAGGTCCCATGTCCTGAGCTCAGGGGACTCTTCCCACTGCAGGAGCATCACTGCAGCAAGTGTGTATGTCAGCCAGCTTCATTTAAGAGGTGCCAGTTAGGTGCCAGCACTCACTTTGCCAAAAGCCTGTTTACTGCTTCTCTTCAAAGAGGCACAACATTATTCCCCGTGCGGGCGTTTTGCCTAACAGGCCATCAGAAAAGGAGAGCTCCAAGGGACAGAGCGGGGAGCTGAGCACACTGCCTGCCTCCAGCCTCTGCACAGCCTGCAAGGCACTGACAGTGTCGAGACAGCAATTCCTGAAGGTGTGCTTTCAGCAATGTATATTTAGGTTTGGGAGGTGAAAGATGGTCACATTTGGGGTAAAAAGCAAGAGCTCAAGCCCACAGCAAAATGTTTTAGTGACACTTTTTCTGATACAGCCAGCACTTAGCAACACAAACTGCAGCCTTGTTTTCTTACCGAGAAAGAAACCACTCCATGGTACGCACCGCACACCGCACTGCTCCATCACTGGGAACACCTTTGTGGTGTTGGTTGGGCAGTTCTTTCCACTCCCTGCATTTAGCTGCTGTGGCTAATTCCCTTCCCAAAAAAGAAGTTATCTAGGAATGCAGGGCTCTGGATTACTGATCCAGCCTCCTACTGTTACATTCAATTACATCATATTGTGCTTTTTGGCAGGCTGTCCCCGCACTTCATTTAAAATTTTCAGCTTTAATATCATTTGTTCTTGTGCCAGCATCATAATTTAGTTTAAACAATTCTCTTTTTCCTCTGATCTTTACCTATCAGATATATTTACTGAAAACAATCCTATCTCCTCTAGCCTTTGTTTTGAAAAACTAAACAAATGAAAGTCTTCTAGTCTCCTCTTGTTCTAAACCCTCTGATCATCCTCAGTGCCCTTCTCTGTACCTGCTAATCTTCCTCAAACATGAGTGAACCTGTACCTTCAAGGATTGTGTTTGCCTCTCCATATCAGATTGGTGGCTCACAGTTATCCCTGGGAGCAAGTAAGCTCTGCGGTTTTTTTTCCACCCCCCTGCCTTTGTCATCTTTAAGTGAGTAATATGATATTCTAGTTATTAATTTCTATCTGCACGTCTTACTACTTTGTCCATTCTATTTCAGATGAATTCTGTCATTCACTCATTGCTGACTGATGTTCCGATCATCCTCTGTATTAAGAAAGCCCGTGTCCTCAGCAGATTTCTTTACTACATTCCTGCTGCTGTGCCAGACTCATTAATGAAACAAGCAAGACTGAACTCAACACTGACTCCTGAGGAGTTCCACTTACTGACTGCCTCTGTCTGGCATTTCTTCTCTTCTCACAGCTCCCCTTTCCTCTGCACTTTTAACAGTTTTGCATTCACCATCCACACTAATCCCCATCGTCTCAACTTCAACTAGTAATTTCCCCTGTGGTATAATATCAGATTCTTCACTCAAGTCTGGATAGAGTAAATCACCTGTATTTCATTTACCTAAAAAAAAATCAGTCATCAAAGAGAAATATCAGGGTAAGCTGAACTCATTTCATGTGCCAAATCCTGGGATGGAAATCTGCCAGTGCACCTTCACCTGAGCACACTGAATTCTTCATGCCTTTCTTTCCACCTTACATGCAGTGATTTTCATTCCCTTACGTATATTCCCACTAGAAATCCTGTCTTTGTCCCACTGCTCAATATGATCATCTCTACTGAATATGTGGACAAGGTGTTTTTAATTCATTTTTAGACTATATGTAGTTGGGTCTAATCTCAACCCCATTCTCACTCCGTAACGACCACGTTTCTCCTCTTTTTATTTCACCAGTTGAAACCCTCTGCCATCTGTTCTAATTTCAAGTCCAATTCGCGAGCTCACCTTTGACGTTTCATTCTGTCTCTACCTTCCCCATCCCAGCAACTTCAAATTGGACGACTGAGGCAAATCCTGCCTCCAGTCTTCTGCTCCACCACTTCTCTCCAATGCCACCTTTGTGGCAGTAACTCATAAGGCAGGTCCAGAACTGCTGCCCTGAACACATCACTGGAGTAGTGGCTGTTCAGGAACTGCAGGGTAAGCTGCTTTGTCAGCCCTGTGATAAGAGTGATGGACTCCATCAAAGAGCAGAGCAGAGCATCGTACTCTGTAGCAGTTCCTCTCCAGACATCTGATTTCAATCCCTAGCTGCATGCCAGCAGAATACCCTCATGCCAGTCAGAACTTCTGCATGTCAGTTAATGCTCCCCATGTGTTTGGGGCTGGTTATTTATCCCACTGGGGTTGGAGCATTTCCTGTCAGGGTTAAACTTCCTGCATGTTTCAGCTACTTTTGGAATCCAAGTTCCATCACATTCAATTCCTCAGCTCTGCAGTGCAGCTGATTCCACTAATTAGCTCCCTTAATTTCTCAACATTTGCCCTCTTTGAGATGAGTTTGTGTGTCACTACAGACGGTGCTGAAGATTCAGTCCTAACAAGGTGCCTTTAAAAGCTGTGTTTCTTACCCAGAGTCCTCAGAGGCTTTGGCTGACTCACAACTTGGTGCTTTAGAGGCTGTGAAAGAACTGCACTCTCCTTTGTGCATGAGGTACAATCTTATCATTGCTCAGTATTATTCAGCATTTTCATTCTGTATCCAACTGAGACAATAAAGAGCCTAAAAGGCCACATTTCAAAACATACTGCACTGGATGGAGAGTCCAGTTAAGTCCCTAAAGTGAAGTCCAACGCTTCCTACCCCCACCATGATCACTGCAGCACTCTGCTAACCAGCTCTAATTACCAGAACGCAGGATGCCCGTACCTGCCTATTTGCTTTGAATTCTGCTAATTTCCTGCAGAAAGCAAAGCCCATCCAGACTGCAGCTGACCAGTCTGTGACGTGCAGACAGGTAGCAGAGGCCTAGCTTAGACTGTGCTTAGACCAGCACAAGAAGAGAGAGCCATGTCCACAAGGGACTTCTGAAAAACGCAAAGCACCTTTAAAAATCCAGGCCTTATTGCCAGGACTCCGCATGTGACACATGTCCTCTCTTTACCTGCTTCCTCCAGAGCGGCAGCAGCACGGCCCTCTTCCCAAGCCAGCATGCAGGTGATACAGCCATAGTGCTGGGGCCACGTTGCTATCTGAGATAGATGGAAGCTGTCTTCTGCTGCCAAACTGGTGCACGTTCAAACTCTGTAGAAAGAGCTGAAATGGCAGAGCAAAGTAAATTTCTCTCCTCCTCTCCCCTCTCTTTCAAGGGGAGCAAATACGCCCCTTTCCCAAAACACGTCTGCCTTGAATGCTCCCTGCTCTGCTGGGCACCTACTGACCTTGGCACTGTCACAGGACTCGTGTTTTTCTGAAAGAGTAACCTCCTTGTCAAGAGGCTTATTGCTTTGGGAAACACAAAGCAGTCTTGTCCTCCAAGTGTCCAAGCCTTCTTTTCACGTCTGTTTATTCCTTCACTAGCATTTATTTTTGGCCCTCAAAAAAAACAACCACACAACTCCACATTAAAGGGATGGCGTCCAGTTAAAACCCACATGCTGCACCACCCCTTCACACCCCTTTGCAGGGGAAGGCAGCAAAGGAGACCAACAAAAAAACTCAAGAAAAACTGTCTCCTGTTGGGCACAAAACTGCCTTTGCTTTCTAGTGAAAAGGCAGCAGAGCATCCTCAGAACCACAGAGCACATTGGTCAAATAGGCCAAATCCTGCATGCCTGAGGCTTGTTTGTATATACAATCAAAAATTCAAGGGCCAAATTTCCATTTGTCCTGGAAAATCTTTCTAGTTGGTATTATAAAAGGAGCCCAGGAGAGCAAGATGCCAATGTCCCACAATGTCATACTGAGTTTGCGGCGTGTGTAACTCTTGGGCAATCCCAGCCTTTGCAACACAGCTTATCAAGGATATAAAATCAGAAAGGCAGTTTCATGCTGCTTCTATGCTGATTCCACACCTGTTTGGGCTACTAGAGCAAGAACATGGCTTCTTATGCAGTATAGAAAAGCTTAAGAGGAGCAGCAGGTGATTGTTGCCTCCTGAGGCCGGTGCCAGCTGTGCTTAACCGCTGCTCAAGGCCAGTGTTACGGCAAACAAAAGCACTTAGGCCACCAGCAGAGTATGCTCACCTGTTTGACTTTGCAGAGAGGTAATCACAGAGCCAGTGCCAGCTTTGTGCCTGCCACCTCCCAACTGAGAGCTGTGACTGTGTGTGGGCTGATGCAGCTGCAGAAGGACTGTCTAAGGGCTCACAAAGCTGAAGTCCGAGGCACAAAGTTCAAGTCCAAGGTCCTGTATTGACAGTGTGTGTGGTCAAGACCTGCGTTCCTGTTGGAAGACGGAGAGAAGGAAAGCAGGACTGCATCTTGAGCTCTTTGTACTGGCTCTGCAAGAGCAATTGTGCTCACTGGCAGTATCTATGACTTGGACCACCCAGCAGCATCCAGCACCCCAGATCATGTAGCTGTGCTCCATTCCTTTAGCACAATGACTGAGTTGGGCACCTGAGGACAAAGTCATTAAAGCAGTCTGCTCTCAAGACCTATGTGACAGCAACTGCATCGCTGTCTGCTTTCACTGAAGTCAGCGGGACTCTGGCCACAGGCCTGATTCATCTATCTCCTACATCAGTAGATTATCTTTCAAGTCCATTGGCTCCTATGAAATTAGAGCTGTCAAGCCCTGGATGTACACTATGGCATGGTTCAGTCAAAAGAAATGGGGGACATGATGGAAATTGAAACCTCTGGAAAGACTTGGACTATCTTGTATGCTTATCAAGTCAGTAGAATATTAATGCTGTATCCATCACTCAGAGTAATGGCTTCTGGATGCTTGGCTGACTTTGGTAAGGGGCACTTTGAGAAGAATAAAACTGCATTTTCACTGCTGAGAATCTTCCTACAACATACAATGTGGCCCAAGGGATGCTGACAACCTACTGGTATTGTCTTCAGAGACTACATAGGGGCTAACACTGCTAAACTGTATAAACAAGTGCTTACCCCAGAATATCATTTGAGTCCAGACAGGATTTACAAACGCAGAGACGGCCAGAGGTGGGCTGTCCTTCCATCAGTCTGTGAATCTACAAAGAAAAAAGAAGATGATTTTGTATTCTTTCAATTACATATAGAACATAATTAAAGTAATCACAAAAACAGATGCATGATATCAGTAACTGGCAAATTAAGAATTCGGTCATGGTTGTCCAGGAACTCGCAGCCTCCGTGCAATACCAATAATAATTATTTATAGCCTACTATGCAAGGAAATTAGTCCAGGAAAACTGTCTGCTTATAACATAAAGAGTCACCCCAAGGGAGAAGTTCAGTGCAGTGTGCAAGGAGCAAGACATCACACCATTTTCTTGTCTAGTATTATAAACTTTACTGCAAGTAGCATTTGTGTATTTTGCAGAGAATGTCTCGGTTCCCCTGTAACAAATGCCTGTTGTATTCCTGCTGAGTTTCATTGAATTTACTCTTGATTTATACTTAAGATCAGAGGCAGATCCATGTTACTTCTTTCTATATAAATCCCTGAGCTGCCTATTCACAAGGATGAGCAACTTCGCAAAAGAATGAGTTGAGAGAATGAGCTGGGTGGCAGACTAACTATTAGATCTGATGGCATTACCATAGCATCTGGAGAAGCTAAATGCAGTGCTAACTCAAGGTACAAGAAAGCTTCAGCCCTTGAAAAGAGCTAACAAAGACAAAGCACAGAAAGTGGGAGGTAGCAAAGAGGCACGGAGAAGAGAAGCGGCTGTGCAGCAACACACAGCAGGGAACCCAGAGGGGCAGGAGCAGGGCCCTGTCTCTCAGCACCCTCCAGCTTCACACTGCCTTTTGGTCCTTTCTGCATGTGGACCTCATGCATCTTTAATTAAAAGCACAATCCAAAAATAGAAAATCTTTTTTTTGTCAAGGGAACTCCTGCTCTGCAAGTTATTTCCTGTGATTAATACCTGCCTCCTCTGCTGAAGACATCCATCTCTGCGTGGATCAGGTTCTAGTAAAGCAAAGCTCACCTCTTAGGAAAGAGAGCTTTCCATTCTGTTTCTGCTAACATTCCTCCTCACCACTGTCCCTGCTTGGCCCTGCAATCATTTTATGATGCAGCCCAACATAACTCACAGTACTTCCCATTACTGTATGCCACCAGTGTTAGCAGAGCCCTTTTTGTGGTAGATAGCAGCCTTCAGACACCCCGTGTTTCCTGTTCAACTGGAGCCAATCACACATTATTTGGTACTGAAAGTCCCTAATTAATTTACACACAACAAGGCCATTGTAACGATAACGTAATGGAGATCGGCCCATTAGCAAAAAGTGTGGATAAATTATTTTCTTTTAATGCTTCCATCAATATTAAGACCCATTAATCATATTTTAAAAAACCAACTTTAAACATACACACTATTTGTAGGCATTTCTGATAGGATGCCTGGCAGCCCTGCCTTTCAGCAAGGAAATCTCTGCCATGTTCTGAGCAGAACTGGATTTTTACTGCACAGAAGATAGCACAACTGGTCCAACTCCTCTGATATCCTCTCTATAAAGTGAGAATATAACAGTTTTAACGAAAAGGAAATCAACATTAAATGCAATATATTCTGAAGGAGGGAAAAATTCCTAGCAGCTGCTGAAAGGAAAGTGAAATTCATAAATTCCTCTTTCATCTTTATCAAATTACTATTCAGTACAGTTACATTTATTAATAACAACATCCCTTAAACCACATTGTGAAAATCCATTAGCAAGAAATGCTTTAAAATGTACAACAGGCTGCAACAGATGGTTTATCAAAGGCTGAAACAATTCAACAGTATAAGCAGAGCGGGCATTTTTATGGGCTGCTGAGCGTGCCAGAGTATCATTGTGACACATCCACAAGTGGGCTGTTTGTGTTGTGTAACTAAAACTTTCTCTTGAATCCAGTAATCCACATAACCAAGAGCTAATGCAAACTCGTTCTGTGCTTTGGATGTTTTCCCCATACGTACCTGTGCCTGGAAATGCTGCCAGCAGTTTCAGAGCTGAGTGCAGCACTGAGCAGGCAGTGCCACAGCCCTCACTGCTCACAGAGGGAATGCGCACTGACTTCTCCATAACAAACCCTAATGAGAAGAATCCTCAGAGAAGTCATAACTATTCCCATGAGAGTCAACCCTTGCAGGACCAGCCTGGAGCCAATCACTGTATCACTCTTTAATTTTTCAACACAATTTGCCCTGGAAGTTTACATATTCCCTTCTTCTTTTCTTGATTTTTTAAAAGCCAACAGTTTGAATGTCAATCACTGAGAGGGTATGAGGCGAAATCCAGATGAGGGATTTTGTCATCGTCCTCATGGCAGAAGCTGCCAGCCATGCCCATTGTGCACATCCTGCACCACTGGAGCCGTGTGTGCATCCCGGGAGGGCTGTTACAGAAGGGCTGCTGCCTTGCCCTGCTCTCGGTCGCTTCCAGTTTGCAGCAGAGAACAATAATGGCACAGACAGCGCAGCATTGCTGTGCGCTCGTTCCCCAGCAGTGACTGTATCTGTCACAGCCTCCTGCTGTATCAGGGCAATGATATTTCTGAAGGCATTTTCTTTGTTGCTGAACAAGGCAAAGTCTGAGTTGGGGAATACAGGAGAGGCGAAGGGACAGAGCGAGGGATGTGTCTGCAGCTGGGTACAAGTGCACAGCAGTGCTGGCAGATCAGCCTACACACATTCTCCTTCCAGATCTGATAATTCCCTACTTCTATAAAAACACACCCAAGGCAGGGGTCACAAGGTGCCTAAGGTAGATACGCAGTCTGCAGCTAAATGCATCCCAGTTCCCTGGAGGGAGAAGTCCCTTCAAATCCATCAGCTGTACATGTATCTCACCTCAGCAGGACGGGCAGGCTGTGCCACCACCAACAGCTCACTGGCTTCATCCGTCCCCGCAGTGTGTTCCACTTAGGAGGGCAAAAGGATGGCAGAACAAATCAGTGGCAGAATGTATCATCTGTAATCACACACAAGTCAACTTGTTAAACTGATTGATTTCTGTCCCAACTGAGGTTGTAACTCCATGATTACTTTTGACCGAGCACAGCTAGAAAACACATAATTACATGGGCCAAAGCACAGAGAATGGTGCCCACTGCTTTGCTGGTAAAGTGCAGCACATGAGGGGAAAAGAACCACTTGGAAATGAAGTGTACATTCACACCTCACCACATCCTCACAGCAGAGTTTCTGGCTTTCAGGCTTGGGTAGCATGAAAGGCGAAAATTTCTCAGGAGCAATGATGGATTGCGTGGCATGAAACACTGCAAATGGTGTCAGTGCTGGGGATGGGGGTTCCACCATCCAGCCAGATGAAAGCAGTCCAGGCGAACGCTGGTGAGACAACACTTGGCACCTTGCAGGAACGATCTTTCTTGGCTGTAATCTCCCCCTCCTGGGGCATTTCCAGTTTTCTCTGTTGTTGACCTGCAGTGATGGAGCAAAGGGGTTGGACATAGATGGTGCTCTGAGCAGGAGTCGGGTCTGCCGGAGTGGGAACAGCTGTGGGGCTGGGAGGGAAACAGAGATGGGAATGAGACAGATACACTTCCCCTCTGGGAGGATGGGCTCAGGCAGCCTGAGGAAAATAAGGCTAAAATGAAAGGGAGGAAACCAGAGAAGAGAAGATGGAACAAGGGAGATCACAGAGAACAACAGGAAGCAGTGCTGAGATGTCAGACATGAAGGCTGGGCTTGTAGGAGAAAAGCAAACAGAGAGTAAAAAAAAAATCAGGATTAGTGTGCAAAAGACAGAAAAATTTTTTTTAAAGTCCTATAAAAGTGCCAACTACCCAGCTGCAGTAAGTGAAACTCCAGTACACTTACGTCAACACCACACCACAGATCAGCACCAGGGGAGGAGGTCTGGGGTTGTTTTTTAATTGCTTGGAAAGGCTTTCAGCGATGCAGAACATGAACTCCAGCTTCCACTGATGTCAAAGGGATTTAAAAGTGCTCACAGTCTCTCAAAACCAAGACCCAAGTTGTCAAAGTACACGAGACAAGATGCTGCATTAATCCCTCGAGAAGAGCCAGCTTTGCACACTGCCTGACCCGCACCTCGATGCCGACACACCTCGATGGCACACATGTGGCAGGGACAGGGACACAGCCCAGCTCTGCCCACCCCATGCCAGGCTTTTGCTTTGCTCTCCCTGATGAGCAGCGAGGCCCTTGGTTTGCACAGCCAGGCGTGAGTAGGGGTAAGAGGCATCCGCTTTGCTGGTTGAAGTGAAATGTTTGGCTTATTGGCACAGCTTGTTTAGATTGGCTCCTAGCACTCAGTCAATGTTATTAGAGAAAGCAATAAAAATGCATTAAATACTAGGAACTACATTAAAACAACATGGAGCATGCAACACAAACCAAGAAAAGCAAGAAGCAAGGGGCTGAGTATGGAGTCTGCCATTCCTTCAGTCATGAGTATGAATATGGTGGAGCCATGTCACAACGACATTTGAAGAGGTAGAGCTGGTGAGTTCTTGCATGCTGCAACATGGAAGATTTCATCCCCTTTTCCTCTCCAAACCACAGCTTCTAGAAAGACTTTGAAATGCTGCAGTCAGCTCCTACGCCTCCCTGCTGAGCTCCTTCCAGACTGAGCTCTTAAATTTGCTACGTTTTTGCCAAGACCTAATTTTCTTTTGACCACGTATGAAAGGGCAGATTCCCATGCCACAGGGAGGGACTGTGAGATGTCATCATGGACACATCTGTCACCTGTCTGGTTGGAGCTCATTGCTCTACCCCACTTCTGCAGCTCCGTCAGACATCTTAGTTTCTTCTTTGGTCTTGAGATAGGACTCCAGGGGCTCTGGGATCCCTAACTTATCTGTTCTGTTAACTGATTTCAGCCATAGCCAGATCCTCACTTTTCTACTGTACTATGAAAATCACAACTGCATGTTACGCCTGGTTGAACAGCAAGGTGATTACTGTAAAGCCTGGATTTCCCAAGGGAATAAAGCTTTACATGGAGCGCTGTGTGAGCCCAATGTGTGCAAGTAGTTCTTGATCGTGTCAGACTATTTCAAGGAGACAGAGAGGAGGATTTCTCAGAGCCCCGAAGGTCCCAGACAGGCAGATGACAGACGGAGGACACGGACACCATTAGCATCCCCTGAGGAAAAGACAGCAGTGAATGCTCCCTCTATACCAGATAGCAGAGATGCCACAAAGGTGAGTGCTGTTCATTCAACTCACTGATCACGAAATTACTCATTAATCATCTCTTTGTGTGATCACCTTCTAATGCCACTCACCTGCCCCATCTGCCTAGGGCTGCACCCTGCACAGCTGTCCGGTAACCACCTTCCTCACCCAGCTGCCCATCACCTCCAAGGCCTCCAGCAGGGATCCATCCGTGTGTTGCTGCAGCAGCACAGCAGAGAAACCGGAGAGAGGATCAACACACAAGGCAACAGGAGCTGCAGCAGGGCAACAGCTGTCCCTCAGCACATCCATTGTTCTTGTGCAGAGAAGCAGCTTTAAGAAAGTGGTGTAAATTACAGGAACTGGATCACTGGCTTGAACAATGTCAGCACGTCCCTTCGAGGGCATTCACTCCCCCCACGCCATGAAAAGACAAGTTATTATTTAACAGCAGACCTCACACAGAGGAATGTTTTTCTGTATTCATGACCTCTAACAAGTATAGCAATTGTTTACTATACTCTGAGTGATCCAGAAGGAGCTATAATGTGATAATTATAGAGAAACCTTCCTAAAAATATATATCTGATGCATCAGCAAAAGCTCAGCAGGCCCCTCCAGCTGGCACTGTACATATGAGTTAAACCCAATTTGAGAATCAGATCATGCACTACATTTTGTGCAGCTGTGCAAAGACTCCAACCAGAAGTTCTGGAGCAGATGTCTTGTAAAGGAGGGAAGGACATGAAGAAGAAGAGAAACAGAAGAGGCCAAGGCCACGTTTCTTGATTGAGTGGTCAGCGACATAGGAAAGTATCAGTTCCACTTTCAAGCTGGATAAACTGAGGCTCTGGAAATCAGAACACTGGCATTTTCTAATCTGCTCACTGACTGGTTGGTGTCTGATCTTCGAGGTCCAGCTTGACTCCAGGCTGTGCCTGCTTCCTCACAACTACTGAGCCTCTGCACTGTTCATGAAGGGATACGATTCATTATGATCATTTTTTATATTTGTATACCTGCTCTGTGCTCACCGTTTCCAAACCCCAGCTCATGCACTTGGAAGAAACACGCAGAAAGGCTTCGGGACGTTCCTGCCTTGTAGCCAAAGCCACTGAAAAGTCAACCTGCTGCTGCTGCCCAGAGGTGCTGACCTAACTAACCCCTCTGCTGCTGGTTCCGCTGATCAGACTGTGAAGGGAAGCCAGGGCACAGGTGTTTGTTTTCTTCGCCCAGTGCAGCACTTTTCTGGAGACAAGCTGGGACTTCACAGTCTCTGTAGCTCCTTGGCAGCATCTACATTCTCCTGTGCCTCAGTTTCCTCACCTACAGAAAGGCCCAGATGACAAACCCTGAACCAAGGGCTGTGTTAAAGTTTGGAAAACACACAGCACCTTGAAAGAGGGCTTCTGTGGAAGCACAAACAGTCATTTATTGCTTCAATTAAAAAGCGTGTGCCACAATCCACAGTCTGTTTATACTTACACTTCTTATGGATATCTCTCTGAAAAGAACCCAGCCTTGGTAGCTCATGGATTTGGCACTGCACACCAAATAATAAGCAGGCTCACCAACCCTTCTACAACACACAGTGCTTCTGTGTAACTTTGCAGGCTGTGTTTGACTTGTCTGAACTTGAACAGTCACCACTGATTGATTGGCTTCTAAAAATACACGTATGCCATGGTTCGGAGTCCAGAGAGCTCCTGTTGATTTAGATGGAGACCTTGCTGGGAAGAGGCTAAGACAGACACCTGACACCAGGGTGCTACCATTGCGGCCACGTGCTGCCTCCTGTGCAGGGTGCTCTGAACGCGGAGCTCCGCGGTGCTCAACAGCCCTCCATACCTGTGAGTGGGGAAAAAAGCAGGAAGAAAGCAGCCCTACGGATCCCTTCCCTTCCTACAACTCCATTTCCAGGCTGCCCTGCAGCTGTTGGTGAAAAGTGGAGCGAAGCTGCACACATCCTGCTGGAGGGCTGAGCTCAGGCACTGAGTCCCTGCAGCTCCCAGCGGTCGAGGGAATGCTCAGTGCCCTGCTGAGCTGGGAGGGCTCCCAGGGGCAGGGATGTGACTGCTGCAAGGGAGATGCATTGCACTGTACCCTGGAGGAGGCCGCAAGCACGTGATTATTGCAACAGAAGCCGCTAGGAGAAAAACCAGATTACCGTTTTCCATTGAAGGTAATAGGTGCCTTGTTGATTTATAACTCTGTCACTGCTGGCCATTAAGCAAACGGTGTTGCAGCTCCTAGATCCCATTCCGTAGCACTCTCAGTAAGCTGCAGTCTCTGGCGCAATGTCTTGGAGAGCTCCACTGTAGGGCATAGGGCCACAGCTTTCCCCCTGTGACAATAATGTTAGCACTCCCAGTTACACACACCCAGATCACTACAGCTGAAGTTTCAAAATGCATTTTGGAAAGGGAAGGAGGTGTGGGGCTGCAAGGAGCCACGGCACGAAGCCCAGGAGCTCAAGCCCAGCAGCTTGCCACAGGGAAACTGCAAAAAGGCAGGAGCAAAGCAGTGTCTGTGCATTCTGGGTGTGATGCATTGACAGCAGCGTCCTGGGCACTGGTGAGGAATGCAGAGCACCAGGTTTGCTAAAGATGTGAAACTGAGACAGTTTCCTACACTGTGCCCCACACTGGCAGGTCTCAGGGCCACTCTGCTCACTTACCTGCTGACATCGGAGCTAACAAAAGACAAAGCAGAGTGCAGTCAAATATATACACTGGATGTTGCCATGCTACTGCATGCAGCTTAGCACAGCAGGACTTTTTCTAAATAATGTATTGTAGCTGAGCTAAAACCTAAATAATAAACCTTACTTTGGCTCTCTGGAAGATCACAGCTAGACAGCTGCTTGTGGAATTGCAAGGCCAGTGGAAGAAATTATTGGTATTCTAGGAGCACATGGGACTGGAGATGATCACTGTAGCCAGACTCCGCTTTCACAGCATCACATGCCAACCTGTTCGTGTGTGGGTTATGCAACAGGACCTGGCTCTGCTCTCCTGATGCGAGGTCTTGCAGAACCTGGTTGCTCCAAGGCCCAGAACCCTCATTTCCAGTGTCAGTGTTTTCCATGCCAGTTTATAGTCACTCTGTCGTCCAAAGATTTACTGTCATTTATGTAACCTTCTTCTTTCTGCTGTGTCTACAGAAGCCAGCGCCCTCTCTTCAGCTCTGCCACACTGAACATCCCACACGGCCACTTCTGTGTCCCTCACAGTCCAGCCGTCTTCTGAGTCCTGCTTCGGATTTCTCCTTCCCAAAGACAGATGATGGGAGCTGGCTGTGACTTTCCAGACGGAGGCTGAGCAGTTCCTTGTATGGTGGCAGGAGTGCTTCCCCATCTTTACTGGAAATATCTTGCCTAATAAACCCGATGATCTCACTTGGCTTTTGTGTTCAGTTTTAAAAGGGGTATAAAAGCAGGCTCTCCAATATTTCACTTCATTTTATGTTAGTGTTTGTTATCTGGAAAAAAGAGGGTAGTTAAACGGCCTTTTTAATTAAATTCCTTTAAATCTCTGAAAACAAGAAAGAAAGAAAGATAGTAAACAAAGTAAGACAGAAGAATTACCATGTGTATGAGCAGAGGTATTTTTTTTCCCATAACACATTTATATATAAATCTCTTTTTCAAAAACTTGCAGAATTTCTCAGTTGCTCAGTCTGTCTCCTGGGCAACGTGACACCTCACAAGAGGAGCCTTGTGGGACATCAGTGCTGGGAATTCTATTGAAATTCTCGTCCAAATAAAAAGTATTCCTAATTTCTTGAAGGTGAGAAGAGCTTGCAGCTCTGCATCCTTGTCTTCACTGTCACACAGCTTATGAAAATAAAAGGCCACGAGCATCAATAGCTTCATTAAACAGGGGGGGGTTCTATGGGGTCCCTTTAGGCATACAGCCTCTTTCTAAAGGTCTGCAAAATGCACCAAAGAATTTACATGAGCAGCAAGATAGTAAATAAGCATAGCTTCTTGTAAAAAGAGTTCAGGCCCCCAATGCGAAACATTCAGACTTCCGTAAGTAGGAAAAAAAAGTCTGGAAATCACTGGTTTAGCTAAAATAATCTGAGAAAGGCCTGCCTTCACTTCTGCCACCAGCACAGCCTCTACAGGATGAGATCTCACCACGTATGCTGGCTGTGGGAGAAAGCGTGTCTGAAGGCTCAAACCTGCTGTTCATGAGACAAGACCTTACCAAAGGACTTGAGTACAGAGCTGACTCCTGATTAAATCCCAACTGTCAGCACGGCAGGTCAGGGCAACTGGAAGCATCAGCATGGCAAAGCTGGCAACTGACATCTACCTCAGCTACTGCTGGCGACAAGCAGCATGGAGTGGACGTCAAACACTGCAGGTTGTTTCCCTTTGAGTTCCGAGGGCATTTAAAAAATCACAGTACCACTGCTGTATTCACTGGAAGCCGGTGTGCAAGTCGCTCCAAGGGAGCTGCGCAGCCCCAGGCAGTGCCGCAGCCAGCTCTGATCTGCAGGAAGTCTGCACAGCTCTGCAGAGCTGCAGCTCTGTGGTGGTTGGGGCTGTGTGAGCACCGAGCTCCACCAGCGGTCCTTCAGCCTGTCCAATGCACACATTTCAGAAGTAAGACCACAGGGTATCAAAGGCCACTTCACTGCCTATCAGATGGCTCTGAAACGTTGCCCAGTGCTTGCTTTTAGTAATATTTACTCTATCTTCTCTACAACTTGCCAAATGTACATTTTTTGTCTCCTGTTGCTTTTACTCCGTTTTTTAAATAAGGAGACGACGCTTTCTGTGTCTCCCTCCTCAGATACTAGCACTCTCCCAGGGAACTCTCAAACACTGAGGCCAGAAACCAACTCCAGGAATTGCAGGTTGCAATTAATCTAAAATTGGTGACTTGTCAATTTTAGTAGTTTTAATTTCCCAGCTGTCTGCTTGGGTTACACACATAAAACTTCTAAACAAAATGCCTTCTCTCTCTCTGCACACGGAAAAACAGATTCCCTGTCCTCCTTGCAGTATGTGACCTTTAGCTGCTCTCCCCTGCTTCCCAACGCAAGGAATTCGTTCTGCAGCCCCACTCACTCACCACCTTCCACTTGCATCCCTCTAAGGGCTCCAGCAGCTCCCTGCTCAGCTCAGAAAGATTTATACTTCTGTGCCCCCTCGTATCCTTCCTCTTTAGGCTTTGATTTACCATTCCAGCTTCCTTATCGCTCTATAGCACTTCCTACATGTTTGTCTTTATCGCTCCTCGTTTTCCCTCTTTGGAGTCACCAATGAGTTTTGTTTCCTTAATTGCAGTGGGAAAAATTCACCCAGCAAAGAGGTCTTTACAGGGAACTGTGCAAGTCCAGGCTCCAGTGGAACATAAATGGCATTTTGCTTCTGAGGCGGTCTCTCAGCACAGGAAGAACTTTCAAGCCATATCAAACTTCCTCGTGCAGTTCTCAGACCCTTCCCTGCTTTACATTTCCTGTGCATTCATTAAAGGAAAACTCTGTGCCCTTCACAAGGCACGAGGAAACACGACCTTGTTCACCTATTTTCTTAGTGCCTCTCTCTGCAGAGAGCTGCTCCAACTCTCTGCCAACTCCTGCAGCAGCCCTTCCCACAGCCAAATGTCCTGGTCTTCATTTTCTTCCTGTCCTTCGGTTTGTGATCAGTGGGCTGCCTGTGGTCATCAGCACCCTAAGGACCTCTCATGGGGACACAGACTGACCTGGGGCACCGTGATGGACCAAAGGAACCACAGAGCCCTCTCTGCTCAGCTGCCCTCACTGCTTCATGGTGGGACCTGAGGTTTGTGTTCCTCCCCTTTTAACTCAGTCTTCGAAGTTACTTTCACATTTGTTCTCCTACCCCTCAATATTCCTCTCTGCAGGGATTAAAGCTGGTGGTAAAATATCCCGTGAATGTTTACGATCACAATTACACCTGTTCTAGAAGGATTTCACAGTCGATTGAGTCTCATTATTCTTTTCATATTGGTCTTTCCCGCCCTGGTATCCAGATTTCCCAAACACACAATCCAAGCTGAGAGCCGTTTGGTTATGATTTCAGAGCATTTTTAACACAAATCCTGCCCAAATACAGACGTGAAAGTCTGGCAGGTAATGAAATACCTTTAGCTGGGGAAAAAAAAAAAAAAAAAAGGCAGAGGGGAATGTTTTCTATAAAGATTGCTTCTGTAAAGGACTGGGATGTGCATGACCAAGTAGCCAGGCCAGCTGCTATAAATACTGCAGAGTTCCAAGTGAGATCAATTCTACACAAATTGAGGCATTCCTGCTTCAGATCAGACAACTCTGATCCCCTGAGGGGAAATTGCAGTTACCAGCACTGGTTAATGCTGGTCTGGGTATGACCAGTACTCGAGCATGCAAGATGCTGGGCAAAAAAACGGGAAATTTTTAAGCTTGCTTTGGCATTAATTCAGGCTGAATTTCCCAATAGAAAAACAAAAGATCGGCACTTTTGGGTGCAGCTCCCCCACAGCACAATAAGGCTGCCTCTTAAATGGGAGTTAAGGCACGCAGAGTCAGGCCGCTTGGAAATAAACTCTAAAAAGTCACACCAGCAGCAGGAATGGGAACCAGAGCTGCACTCCTTCACAGCAGGCTGTCAAGAATCCACTGCTCCCACCAAAATCACCTGGAAATCCCAGGTGTGTAAGGAGAGGAAAGACCTGATTTGTAAAATATTCCTCCTGTACGGAGTTCAACTTTACAAAAGATCACTGCCTTTCAGCTCCTTTTCTCTTGTAACCTACTTTAGCTGTTAGTGCCAAGCAGCAATAAAACTACATTCATGTCCATTCAGAAATCATCTTGAAATGTCTTTGTGCAAAGGGAAACAGTTTCATATTCTGCACTTCTTCAGATTTCACATGGCAACTTCTTTCAATTTCCAGCGTAGAACAATTTTTCCAACAGGAAAAATCAAGTCCTACAGCAAAGGCAAATCTAATTCAGTATCTGTATTCACAGGGACTGTCCTCACCTGTGAATGCCCATGAAATGAGGCTGGTAGAAGACTGTGGTTCAACTGCATGAAAGAGCTAACAGACAGCAATGGCACTGAAACTCCAACATCTGCCCCAGAGATGGGGACAGCATAATTACCCTGCAGTTAAAAGGAAAATACTGCTTCTCTCTTCCATTGTGATATGGTAACTTTCAGCAAAATGTTCAGGAGTCACAGATCTGTCCTAAATCTAATTGCACAGCATGGTAAAAAACAGATGCTACACTTAAAAAAAATGTACTGCAATGTCAAACACCACTACCAGAAAACACAGTGGCAGGCCTTAGCCCTGCAAAGCCTCACATAGGAATTCTGCTTTTTCACACATTTGGAATAACTTTTCTAAAATCAGTGAAACCATTCAGAAAACAGGCAAGGGCTTTGGCAGCATCAGGGGACTGCTTCACCTGCATTGCCAGTGGAAAATTAGATCTGTTCACTCCTATATAACCTATTTCAAATCATACTGAATTACCTACAAGTTACTAAAATTAGACTAACAAATAAATTACCCTGTAGCTGAGCTGATAAAATGTGACTGTTTACATATGAGTTAATACTGGAGACTAATGCTAAGATTAAAGACTACTTCAAACACAGCCTTTGCCCAATATGTAGCCCAATATAAAATTCTGTTTGGTTTTGGCAGAGCTAAGAACAACTTTAACAACCTTGTTAATCATAGATTAAGAATGGAAAAGATCCTATTTGGCACCAGGCGTGCCATTAACAACAGGCAGGGGTGCAGCAGCAGAAGTGACCTCGCTTAGTGCCAAGGAGAGGGCTTGGGGTGCTGGAGCTGCACCAGGTCTGAGGGCACCCAGCAGCAGCTGGGCACAGTGCTGGGAGGTCTGCTTCGAGCCCTTCACATCTCCTTTGTGTTTTGATGCTCCTCTGTCTGTACTGGATCTGTTTGAAAAGCCAGCAAATATCCCTGGGAATCCAGAACTGCCTAATAAATGTTTTCTAGTCCTAATGAAGTCCGCTCCCTTTCTGAAGGTTTCTGTCCTTGATGAAACGAGGCATG
Source organism: Centrocercus urophasianus (assembly GCF_019232065.1). Classification (NCBI taxonomy): domain Eukaryota; kingdom Metazoa; phylum Chordata; class Aves; order Galliformes; family Phasianidae; genus Centrocercus; species Centrocercus urophasianus. Next base: position 3,152,638 of record NW_024884978.1, on the reverse strand, counting down.
AGGCTGACATTCCTCACACCACCTTTCTCTCTGCAGTGCACAACGTGCATTTCTTTAACACAAAGCTTAGTCCCTGTCCATCCCCAGGCTGTGCATGCAGTGGAGCTCTGTGTGATCCCTGCCACCAACACCCAGCCCTGTGCTCCCCATGGCCGGCTCTGAGCCCAGCACCTGGGCACATCCCACACGCAGCATCTCACTTGGACTTTTCTGCACCTTCTGTACTCTTTTTCTGCACACCCTGCTTCTTGCTATCCTCTGGCTCTCCATCCCCAAAAGGCTTTTCTGCTAGGGTGGGAAATCAGCTCTTTTTGGTTTATGCAGCATCTGTTTCTCAGACACTTACAGGCACTGTCACCAGTCAACGTGATGAAGGTCTAACATTGCTCCAGGATTGCATGACCCAGTGCTATTGATTTCAGCCCTGCGTGGTCCTTCCTCCTCTCTCAAGGCCAACGCACTGCATGGGGCAGAAAAGAAAATCTGTTCCGTGTTAAATCTATCAGTCATTTTTATGCATAACTCTAAAGACTTCACCTGAGCAGCACTCATCCTTGCTTCCCATTCAACCCCAAGGTTCCCCAGAATGGTTGAGTGGGACTTTGCACATCAGAACAGTCCAATTGTGACAAACACCCCATGGATAAGCACTGGATGTGACAAGCTTTCCTACCAACATTTCTCCAGAGGAACCTTTCAAGCCCATCTTCCACCTTCTAGTCCTTGCTCTGCACAAACAAGGTCTGTCTGGGTGGCACGTGGTGGCACTGCAGTGGGGTCCAAGCATCCACTTGGCACCGCCAGCCACAGCCCCTTTCCAGCATGCACACATCCCAGAAGGCAGCACAGCCAACCTGACCACAGGCCACTCCCAGTTCTTGTAAGAAAGGCAGAAAAGATAAGGAGGGATGGACCTTTCTTTCCCTGTGATCATTGTAGAAGTTTTTTACTGTGAATTTCTGAAAGCTAAAAAGAAGATCTGGTATCCTCCTTTCTACTTTGCAGAAGATAAGCTGTGATTAAGCATGGAAGTCCTTCTGAGTTTTGCCTAGTTCCCATTACCACAGTGCCCAAATATCCCATTGTGAAACGAAATCCCCCCCTCCCTCCATGCACAAGAAACATCAGGGGGTTTTCAAAAGAGAAGAGCAATCCTGGCGCCTCATATTCTGAAAATGCTGTGCAGCCGACCTTTGAAAAGCAATTCTGAAATTCTTCTCATCAAAACAGAGACTCCTAAAATCACTTCTTCTATTTATTAATGTCGGTCACATCTCTGCCCTGATGGTTTTGCAATGGAATGCAAGTTTATGGTCTGTACTCTATAGCCTTTAGTTGCTGCAATTTAATGCATACTTAAGACCCAAACAATTGCAAAGAGCATGAACAGAATCCTCTTGCTGCTTAGACTACACATGTTTTACATTGCTCGGTTTTTATGGTATATTCTATGCTATTCATGCCTTGTGTTTCTATAGCATCTCCCACGTGAAGGGCTCAAAACACTTCAGAAATGTAAATGGAACTGAAGCGTCCCAGCAGGACTGGCAGAACCCCCTGCTCTTTCTGCTTTTTGGTGCCTTTCTGCTCCCCTGTGAAGCCCATGATCTTCCATGGAAAGCTGCCAAACCGGTGCAGGACCAGACTAGTTCATCCCTGCAGTTCCTCTGGCAGGCACTGGGTAAGTGACTGAGATCTGTGTCCCTCCCAAAGCACAGAGCCTGCGTGCACCCAGTTCTGTGGAGCTCTGGAAAAGGGCAGAACTGAGAACTCCGCTGCTGTGCAGCCAGCCCCCATCCAGCCCTTCTTCCCCTGAAGCCCACAGCACTTCAATGACAGACACTCTCCTTCCCCCTCCCAGGGGGCTCTGCCAGCACTTTACTGCTGTCACTACCAGAAAAGCAGGACATTCTGCTGAAACTGCTCTGAAAGAGTCAGGGAACCAGGAACGAATGTACTAACAGTGGTATTTCTTTTGCACAGAGCTGCCATGTGTTCAGTCTTTCCTGGATACATTTTTTTTTTCTCCTACCAGTTTTGCCTGGCAGAAGTAGAGGGCTCTGAACACCCACCCAGGATTCCCAGATGTCCGGCAGCCAGCCTGCAAGCAGCAACTGTTGGACTTTGGAAATACTTGATTTACATACACAAGGATTGATCCTACACTGTATGTGTGACCCTGGGAGACTTGAGCTTGCTCTGTGCTACAAAAGACCCAATTGACTGCACACACAGGTTGGGTGCTTCCTGAAAGCACTACACTCACCTCACCAATAAACAGATTTCTGCAAGTCTAACCACCAACCTGACTTTTAGCAAGTTCTCTTGTGCCACAGCGCATCTGTGGGACGCTGCCGTAAATCTGCAAAGTTCAGCAAAAGCCCAAAAGGAAAGATATCGTTTCAGCTGAATGAAAAAGGTCAGCCAAGAGCAGCACGATAGCACAACCATCCCGATCACACCAGGTATTCGTCACACCTTGTTCCTGCGTGCTGCTCCCACATCTCTCTCTCTGGACTCCCATTGGGCCATCATGCCTCTAACGATGCCCACATACAGAGACATATGCTCTGCTTTAGTTAAAATTGACTTCTTGTCATGTTATGCAACTGAGCTCTACTCACTGTTATCTTTTGATTGACTCCTCCACTATTCCCCTCCCAGTGCATTTATCTGAGGCCACTGACAGCCAGCAAATACTGACTACATCTCTGCTCTTTGGCAGCTCATTCTGGCAGTGTTTTCAGACAGTTTGAGAAGTGGGTGTCACTTACATTAGCTCACTCTAAAATGCATATAATCCCTCCTGCAAATTCTAGGCCATGGATTTTAACAGAGTTTCCAATGTAGGTGTGAGGACTGCTCTAGCTGTGCTAATTTAGTTCCTATTGATTTATCTTGTCTCCTTTCACGGCAGCAAATTGTAAATACTTCCTATGCTTCACTCAGCGTTTGCTCCCCACATGACAACTCTCTAGCACTGACAGAATGTGTTAGTGAAAAGCACCTTGATGTCTGTTTTCAGTATCACAGAGATGGAGCCATCATCTACTGCCAGTCTTGCTCCAGGAGAGCTGCCTCATTCAACCCCTCCCCGCTTAGGAGAGCTGGGCCACGTAATGCAAAGGCTCCATAGTAAGAGACACAAAACAATCCTCATAGGAGGTGAAATAGATCTGCCTTTGGGATGAGATGCAGAACTAAACTACTGACCCTTTTTTATTCCCTATGGCAGATGCTAAACCAGTTACAACCATGAATTTCTTTCTCTGAAGACAGAATCAGTTGTTGCTGTCTTCTTTGGTCAGCAGCAGACTGCACCCTGCAGCCAGACTCCTGCTGCACTTAGTTCTTTATGGGTCCTACTTTAATGTCTGAAATCTAATTTTATCCTCATTTAGATGTGGCTAAAAACTCTAGCAGCTCGTGTTTTCTCTCTAGATGAGCCCCTATTTCTATAAATGGAACCGACATTCTTTTGAAGTTGTTTCAGTTCAGAGATGTAAAAGGAAAGCCTGATGCCCAGCCTCACCCTCTCCCACCACCTTCCTCCAGCACTTTGCACAAGGCTTTCCAGGTAACACTCCTGATTACTCAGTGGCTAGTACCTGTATCCTTATTTCCTGCACAACTCTGTGTCACCTGGAAGCAACTCTGAGACTGTGCGCAAAGGAAGAAGTGCTATCAGGAGAGCACGTGCTGCACGGTGCTCAGCAGCCAAGGTGTCCATGCAGAAACTGAAGGCTTTACATCAGAACCCACACAGCTGGAAGCTGGGAGGCAGATGGAAGAACACGATCTTCCTCTTCCAGCAGCAGAAAACTATAATACAGGTCAAACCACATCAAGAAATCATGCCTGAATTCCTATTCTCAGGAGTCATTTAGTCACCAACCTCCAAAGCTGCTTAGGGAAGCAGAGAAAACCAGGCCTGCAACTTGCTCTCAGCAGCAAGGCAAAGAAGTGGAAGTCTGTGGTGTACCAGCGTGATTCAGGAAGACTGACACTTCATTAGTGTGAGTAAAGGCGCCACCACCTAGTCTTTAATATGCATGCTTAGCTAGGTCCTGATCCAGCCATGAGATCCCTGTTGCACATGAGCAAGGCGTGCGTTCCAGTTGCTTTTAGTCCTCACTCATGATACTTTTTGCAAACATCACATGAAGCATTCCCTTTAGGGAGGGGAAAGTTTGGATGTACCCTATAAAAACCATACGTTTTCTCTTCAGTCTTAACTACATGTTGCAATAGTGTTGTTTCTTAATTAACAGAACAAGCAACTTAATCTTTATAATTACACACCTTGGGAAAAAAGTTTGCTACAGACGCATTTTGCAGCGAGCCTCCTCACCATCTCCACTGGGAATTCCAACATTTGCCTCTGAAACAGAGATATGTTGGGACTGGCATTTGCCACACTCAAATCCACAAACCTCTGGTTGTGTCCGTTCCTGAATTACAGACCTGATGTCTGCAAATGATTGGTTTTCAAAGCGAGGGCAGCCATCCTTCCGAAGGCTGAGAAATAAATATATCATAAATCCTTATGTGGCTTTCATTTATAAAGATCTAATTAAATTTTGTTCTGTAATTTCTCTATGCAGCATATACATGCAGTATGTATTTTTTTCCTTTTCTTTTGGCCATAAATACAAGCAGTACGTCATATAATTCTCTTCCTCTGTAACGTGCCTGGTTTTTGTGCTGGTAAAGTAACATCTTATGCTTTTGTAGTCTGTTACAGTGCACTATAGAATTTTTATTGTATGTTACAGTCTGGTTTGGAGATCATCCAGCAGAGCTATCTGCTTCCTTTTAAAAATAAAATAAAATACTGTATTTTTCATAAAGTGTATAAAGCCATGCAGAAATCCAAGCATGGAAAATAAACACAGGATTGCCAATACCAAGCATTTACCAGGCCTGTTCTGGGCCACAAAATCATGAGTTTGCCTTACAAATCTTTAGAATTCAAAGACAAGTAATTTCAGGTTTCCTCGACTTGCCTCTTTTTCTTTCGAAACTTCTTGGTTGTTTTCAGGCTATTCCATACAATCAAAGAGTCGACAGTTTACCTTCAATTTTAAAGAATGCTGAAACTTGCACATAATTACAGGATTTAGGGAACCAGAGCTTTCAAAAACAACTGTAACAAAATTTGTGGTAAAGCTGCCAAAGCTGGTGCTGCTGTAGGCTGAAATCTGGTACCTGGCATAGGGCTGACACATCCTCACCCCCATTAACCCTCACCACTGAGATGCAGACAAATAAGTGGTGCTGTGACTGACTCCAACGTGTACAGCTGCTTCTCTATACTGCCCTTTGGAAACTCCAACTTTCTGGCTTACTGTTTGGCAGGCTTTCCCCAAACTGCTCCCCAAACTGAGACAAAAGTCCCTTCCAGCCCTTCTGAATGTCATACTGAAGTATGTTTATAACTCATTATTGGCAAAATAAGCAAGCAGACAGACAGCGCCTCGCTTGCTCCCACACATGTTCATCCTGACCAGGCTGAGGAGTGCCTGAGGTCAGTGCACACCCACCCACTGCTTTCAGAGCCCTCTGCACAGTGCCCTTACCTTGCAGGTGTCTCTGAACGGAGTCCCAAACAGCCCTTCCAGCCCAAATTTCCAGGACTCAGCACAGCCTGCAATGCAGTTACTGCTCTGCAAGGATCAGGGCTCCAGCATCCTCTCACAGACCCTCATCCCAGGGGCAAGGTGTGACAAGGGACCACCAGGATGGGATTTACAGCGCTGGCTCTGGTTTAAAAAAAAGGGGGGGGTAGAGGGAGGGGAGAAATTACCAAGAGGTTGAGCTATTTTGCTCTGACATTTGCAAAACAAAACATTTCAATTTTCTGTGTCAAAATGAAACTTTGACTTTTCAAATAAAAAAAAGGTAGAAAACTAAAAGAGCATTCCAAACTAACATGAAATTTTGCTTCAAACTAAAATATGATTTCCTTTAACAGGGTTTGAAGTTTTTTGGCTTTTTTTTCCTCTTCAAGAAAACACTGAAATAAAAGATGGTTCTGATCAATCTCAAACTAACACTGCTTCTCCACAGTTTTTCTGCATAACTCTTACACTGAAATTAGCTGTTCTCTCTGCTGTGGTGACACTCCCAGTCCCCAGTGGCAACTCACAGCCTATGGATCCATGTGCTGGTCCAGCTCTCATGGGCAAGGTCACACCTGTACCTGCTGAAAGGAACGGCAATGGCCTGACAGCAGTGAGTGCTGAGTGAGGCATTCTGCATGGCTGGGACTCACCATGGGATAGGAGCTGCACCAGGGGATTTGGGGCTGTTTTATGCACAGGAGTCATATGGAGTTACCACATCTGTACAGCAGAGTTCTCAGTTGTGATGTTTGTTAAAGAACAGAAAGGGGCAACGTACCGTCTGAGGTGCACAGGGAGTGCAGCTGGGGAGGGCTGCAATGCATTCCCATCGGTGCCGACATCCTCAGGGGTCGTGGGATTGGCCTGTGCGTGAAAGAGGGCTTCCCTGGCAAAACAAAAGCATTTCACTGCAGTCAGCAGAGCTGGACAAACAAGCAGAAGATGATGGATCATCTGTTTTCTACAGCCCAGCCCCAGGCAGGACTCAGGGTAACAGCACTGACAAATACGGGTGCCAAGTGCTGTGCCTTGGCTCTGCCCAAGGTGCGTGCAGCCAGATTTTACTGGTGCTAAGAGAAGCACTAAATCCTGTGCAGAGCAAGGCATGTCGATCACCACTCCAGGCAAGGCTGTTTTCAGTTTCCTGAGACAGTCGTGAATTCATTTTAACTCAAGATTTGAGCACAAGATCATTTTTCCCTTCTCTCATGATGGGAAAGGAGCTCAAGTACACCTCACCTGCTCACCACTGCCAGCCTGCAGTTCTTGCACATTTCCGTGCTGGGTTCATGGGAATCATTCAAGAGTGTGTCAGCTCACATCCAAGCCCAGCCAGCATCATTCTGCAGCTCAGATCTTCTCAGAAACAGCTTTGGTGTGCAAGGCACCAGTTTCTTCACATCTGATACTGATGAGTCTGCGGTCTGAGACTTCACATCCAGAAACCAACTTTTGTCATCCAGACACAAATGCTCAGGATCCAACCCTGCAAATGATGCACTAAAGGAGCCTCGCTCACACAGGCAGCCCCACAGCACATACAGGAGTGTCTGCCCCAAGCACAGATCCATTTTCAGATGATTTGTTATGAAGTGCATTAATTAAAGGGCGTCTTTCACTGCGGCATTTGTTGCTAGCAAATGGGCTGTGTGTAGCAGTGATATGTTTCAGTGTTGACCTGTAAGGGTAACATCACTTCAGCAGTGATAGGGAGGTGTTGATGGGATAAAGCCCACCCTCTGGTACCTCCATTTCTGCAGCTGCAGCCATGCCAGATGTGGCATGTTTCTCTGTTCCACAGTCCCAGGGTTAATATTAGCTTAGCAAGTGCCCAATGACTCCACTGAGAGTGCAAAGACCTCACTTTGTGCTGGGTGCTGAATGAAGTAAAAGGCAAACCTTGTATAAAAGCAAAATAGAAAAAGGCAGGTGGGAAAAGGGAGATGCAGGGTCAGATCCAGTTTAGATGCCCAATTCCTAGCAATAAGTCGCCCAGATTTTGAAGGGTGAGGCATGGAGGCAAGTGAGGAGTGCTCCTGCAACTAATGGCACAGCTTCCACAGCCATTATGAGGGTCCCCGTGCGCCCTGCAGGGCACTGTGCCCCATTCCATCAGCTGCCAAAGGCCCTTTGCTCCAAGAAAAGAAAAGTAACACAGTTCTCTGTAAATTTCAGTTGTTAAATACACCCTTACATTTACATCAGGTCACACTGTGAGTCAGTGTGACACATAAAAGAGCCATTTTGCAGCACGGTGCTATGTGCCATAGAGATGTGATCAATCACACAAAGCAAATAACCAGCTCCTACAGCTCCCAGCTCCAGCAAGGGCAAATGTCAGCCCCGTGCCAGGAACAAGCCCACGAGCTTTCCCACCCACATGGGGCAGAGGCTTCAAAGGAGCCCACGGGATCTTGAAGGAGATGGGCTCTAGGAAAGAGATGGGTGCAGAGGCTTCCAGTGCCATTTCTGCCTTGAGAAAGCAAAGCGATTCCTGCCCAACCTTTAGTCCAAGGCAGGTCAGCAAGGCTGCGGGGCTCCGGAAGCTGTCCTAATATTTACCTGTGCTCAGGGCACTCACAGAATCACAGCGTTCAGTCACACATGGTGGCTAATCAGACTGGGATGCTGAGAGTCTGCCAGCCCAGCCCAGGCTCACACAGTAGCATGAAGAGTAGGTGAGGAATCACGGAGCGCCAATATACAGCGGAGAACTGTTTGGGAATGACTTGCTGAAACAGCCCCTGAACTCCATGAAGATTTTGTAAGCAGCACTGTAAAGAGTTTTCTTCTAGGCTTTAGCCCTCGCCTGGTAAAGGAGAACTCACAGCTTCAACAGACTGCAAAAACAGGGAAAACAGCAACCCAAAGCGCCACAATCCCCGAAAGGAAAAAATCTTTATCCTGTGTCCGGGCAAAGACCGAACTCAGATTTAATGGCAGAAGCCTGTGCAGCTGCTAGGGCAAGGTTTGCTCCCCGGGTTCTCGGGGGAAGGAGGCAATGCGGGGAAGCCGCCTGCAGGGAGCGCAGCCTCGGGCGCCCGGGGCCGGCACGGGGCGGGCAGCGATGGCTCGCAGGCAGCAGTGCGGGCTGCGCTCGGGCCCCGCTGGCTGCCGCCTGCCCGGACCGGGCTGAGCGCTGCTGGGCTGGCACTCAAACCGCTCGGGGTTTGCCGGGGTTACAGCAGGCGGCAGCCGCTCCGCTTCCCAGCGTGCGAGAGGTCCGACTTGTATCCTCGTAACCTCTGCTCTAAACAAAGCGGCAACGCCATTAGGCAAGACAAAAGCCAATAAAAAATCTGGATGGTGAAAGAGCCCATGTGTGGGGAAAACGCACTATTGACCCAACAGGGCAGGGAGCAAAATTGCAGTTAAGATCTTATCCTGAGACAGTATGGATTGCCCTGATTTGTGGCAACACACTTAAACCTCTCTGCCACAGAAGCTGCTTTTCTGCAAGACACCGCAGAGCAATATTGCAGCAGGAGCGCGGCAATACCCAGCTCGAGGATTGCAGGGGTAAATCCTCTCTGGGGAGGAGCCAGCGCTCCAGGAGCACTTAGCGATGCCAAGACAGAGCTACAGAGCTCTACAAAGAGCTCTCCTGCTAATTGAGCAAGTGAAGGCTTTTTGGAAGAAAAACAAATATATTTGCAGACAGGCTGAAACAATAAAGGGAAATTTAAAAAGCTGAAGAAAGGGACCGGAAAGTCAACAATAGGAATTAAAATCTCAGAAGCTGTTGCCTGCAAACAGGCTGCAGAGGGTGTGCTGCCAGAGAGAACTCACAGCCTCCGTCCTTTCCTCTGTGCTGCTGTGCGTTACCTGCATGGGAGAGGAGGGGACTCTGCGAGAGGCTGCAGGAATCGACGTGGTGCTTCAGAGAGCAATAAATCAGCAAGCATCAAAGCCAGAATCTATATCGAGGATTTAAAGATCACAAGTGTTGAAACTAAGAACTTTCCTTGGGGAGGAGCCAAACGCCAGGGAAAGGCAGAGCTGGTGGGGTCTGAGCTGCGGGAAAGCGCAGGGCCTGAACGGGAGATGGCTGTGCAGCACGGCATGCAGCTGGAGCCCCACTGCCCCTGGGAACACTATAGCTATGGAGCTACAAGCAGACCTCTTCCTAACAGGAGAATGCCAAATTCATTCCTCCTGTGGTTCAACCATCTCCATCAGCCACGATTCCACCGAGCTGCAGGGTTGGGATGTAAAAGCCCAGGTTTTGTTGCGTTGCTGGGGTGATGGCTGGGGATGGGAGCACTGCTCACAGCCACTCCAGCACGAAAAACCCCACGCTCTATTATGCACTGACATCCAAACTCACACAATGTAGGAATCAGTCACCAGGAACACAGCAGAGAAAATCACATTCTTACAGAAGAGATCCATCTAGCAGTTGGCCATTTTCTCCAGCACAAACCACAAGCCTTTGATGGATTTCCAAGGAGGATTAAACCGTTTCTCAGTTTTGAGAAAAAATTAGGGTATGCCTAAAGTCATTTGCAGTGCCCACATTTAAGCAAGATGCCTGAGTGTATGCTCATATCCCTGCATTTCCTTTAATGTCAGAGGAAGACATGAGCTCCCTGTGCCACTCACAGCACCCAGTCCTCAGATGCCCCTGGGATGGAGCCTGCATTCCCCAGCCACAAAGAAGCTCAAGGAGCTGGGTGCCAACCTCATGCAGCACAGTGAGCAGCACCAACCTTCCCAGCCTCCAGAAGCAATTCCTTAATGCAAGAACCCACGTAGATCCTGCTCCAGCTGCTAAATTAGATGCCAATCACTGCCGTGATGCTCAGTTCTTCCTGACACTGCAGTGAGAGCTGCTGCCCACTGCAGTGCTGCCAAAGGTGCTGCAGCTGAGGGGTGATTCAGTCTGCTTAACTCAGACCTTCTCAAACACTGTGGGCCAGGTTCACATGATAAAATCCAGTCATTCCTTTGAAATGACTTTAGTTTTTGCTATTACTGAAAACTGCTGGCTTATTTCATCAGTGTTGTTCTGGATTTACAGCAGTGAAAATGAAAGAAAAAACTGAAATTGCCTATCATTGTCAGTTAACTGGGGTTAGCACAGGGTGTGAATTTAAAGCAGAACTGTCACTGAATTCCTTCCCAGATTACAGCAGAATTGGAACAAAGACACAATTGGTTCTGGATTAAAATAGCAGGATTTGGGAATGTGTACTGCAGAGCAGCATCCTCTTCTGTTTTGTAAGTCCAGAATAGCAAGAGTAGCTGTGCAGGCTCAGCAAGGTGGCTCTTCTATTCTGACCTTCTGGGCATCAGGGAAACTGCTTCCCACCTCCTTTCTTTTCCAAACCCAGCTGACTCTCCTGAAAAGGGTTTCTGTTCACACATACAGTATGAAATTCTATAGGGCTCACCTGCATCATTTCCTTTCAGCATTACCTTTTATTACTAAACTCTTAATTTATTTAAAATGGAAAAAAAAAAATTCTCACAGAAAAGCAGAACAAGGATTTGTAGGAGCACAGCAACGTTTTCCAAACATGCTTTCCCCATGAGTCAGGGTCCATCCTGTGCACCGACACATCCTGCAGACTTGCACTAACCTGTGGGCAAAGCTGGAGGTGAGCACAGCCCAGACACATGAAAGACACCAAGAGAAACCAAAGGGAGAACTTCACATCCCAGGAACAGCCCTACAGGACACACTTTCCCAACTATTTTATTCCCAGGATATCAACACACTGCTAATTCTGCTTCATGCTATGAAAACTGCATCCCTGCTGCTGGACTCACAGGGTTTTGGAGGAGCTCTGACGTCTCTGCAAAAGCAGCAATTATAATAATCATAATCACCACTGCCCTGTGCTGCCCTCACTGCAAAGCACAGGGGTGCCCGAGCCTGAGGGTTGTGCACTCACACACAACAGTTACTCCTGTAAAATGCCTCACCTGGACATATTTATTCTGAAATAAAATGTGACTTGATACCATTTACTTTATTCCTTTGGACAGTTTGGTCGCTTTCTTTTAAGGTGGATTAGGCTAATGCAAACCAATGCTATTTACTCCAAGAACCATACTGTTGTTACACCAACAACTTACACAGCAGTGACATTATTCCTTAGTTTTAGACACAGAAAGCACACAATTGCATATGTTACTAATCAGTATATATCATTTCAGTGTCTCAAGGACCAAAGAGCCTTCCTGATGAGGACAGATTGGGTGAGTCCCTGTGAGTAAGGCTCCCTCCCCCAAAGCATCACCATCTGATCTGAAAGGCAGGCAGTGATTTTCTAGCATCTTGGGCTGTGATTATAGGACAGCATATCAGCCCAAACATCCTGAATGCTCTTAATTAAACTCTGAGGGTGAAAAATTAATCACCACAGGTATTTTATTATGCATGACCAGTTAAAATAAAAAAAAAAAATCACTTAAAATTTACATAATGTTGAACTGAAAATTATTTAGTAGTCACACTGAGACTTAGATAATTATTAATTATTTAACCTGTCTTTCTATCACCAGGGAGGAGCAGGCGGTGCTTTGCCATCACTCTGCTGCATGGGGGATCTCAGGAAGAGGCTGCAGTGCTGCATTCCTGCCCTCCTGCAGCAGCCATGCTGCACACCCTGCAACAGCCCTGTGCTCATGGGGACTGCTTCTGCTGCCCTCCCCACAAATAGCTCTTTATCTAACTCCACAAATACTTATGCTGTATGCTACTAATTAATCTCCAAGACAGACTTGTGTGGAAAACACTGTTCAGAGTGCTGGGCAGGATTATAGGCAGGTTTCTCCAGCAGGCAGAGAACGTGATGGGACAGGAGTTCCCATGCAATTACTTGCCCTGCAGTGCTCCCAGGACAGCCCTGCTCAGCAGCACTGCCATTGCTCTGGGATATCCCCAACACTTGTGTCTGTGGGACCACACCAGACCTGTGATGCTGGGAAGGGGCACTTCCATCTCCTGAGTGTATTCACTGCTCTGTCCACAGTGCCAACATATCAGCCCAGGAGAGATCCCTCAAGGTAAGACGATAACCTGCCTTATCAAATAACCACTTTAATGAGCCAAGATTGCAAATAAGAGACAATGGTGTGCGATAATGCCTGAGTATGAAACCAGATAGAATATGGACTGCCATGATCTCTGCAAAACACAGGAGGCAGTTTATATAGATTTTCCTTAACAACAGGTATAGCAAACATCAAAATTCACCTCAACATTTTGAAACCAGGCCCCAAAATTAGCCTCTTAAAAAGTCCAAGGGCAACTGGTACCAGGTAAATGATTCCCCACTGCACTGCATTTTAAAGATAACAATAGTGACTGTAGCAAATTACTGCACTATAAGAAGCTCTGCTACACATTTTATCGACTGCAAGAAAATCTTGGCCCATGATAACATCAGCAGGAGATCAGCTCAGATCCTTCCTCATCCTAAGCAGCTGCCAGCCACACACCACAATGAGTGACTCTGCTCTCCTTTCCTACTGACACCACACCAAAAAGCCAGTCATAGATTCTCAGCTACTGTGCTGGTCAGGGCCCTCAAGAACTTGAGTAGACAACTTAGGGAACGTGAGAGGCTTTACCATTAGTGGCATCTACCTGCTTGGGTGATTCAATCCACCAAAAGTTTCACTTCTAAGTAATTCTCATTTCTGGTCTGTAAGTCACCAAAGCAACAGCATGCACAGGGACTGCATTCTGACACAGCTGGAACCTCCCCTGCTGCTGGATGAACATCTCGGAGCTCTTACAAGTAGAACCATAAATGGCAAGGTAACACCACGAGGTGACTTACGCATAGTTAAATCTCCTCATCTGATAGCCCAAAAGATAATCCAATTCATAACTTGCTGTGTGCCCATGCAAAAATGTGACTGGGCCAAGGCTCAAATAGGAGGAAAAAAAAAAGAAAGATCTGAAAGCTAAGACTTCATTGGACCTCAGACAGGGAAGAGATGGTGTCAGCCTGGCCAGTATGTATTTATATACCAGCCTTCAGAGAACAGCAATGCTCAGTTGTCCTCATATGTTTGTCTGCCTGGGGAGAGGTTTCCAGTTACACAAATTTATGGCTGGGTGATATTAACAGATCTGATTTCTTGAGAAAGATAATGAAGTCCAGGCAAGGAGCAGAAATGTCAGTACGACAAGCTGATCGCTTACTACACCATAACTTAATACATCCTGTGCATGTTTGGGAGGATGTTTTTGATGAACTAGCAACTTAAATTAGCAAGGAATTTTTAGCATGTGCCTGGTCTTCTCATACGTCAGGTATCAGGATTCACCTTCAGAGGGGAGATCATTCCCTAAGCATGACTCCATTTGCTCCAGCATTGCGATTTATGACTGCAAGGTGCTTAGAGGGATGAGTGGAGAAGTGGAAACATCCACAATTATTCAGGGAGAGCAGATGTTATTGGACAAGAGCGTGCACCATCAGTTTCCAGATAACACAGCTCTCTTCTGAACAGGACAGGAGAAAACACAGCCAGAGCTGTCTGCCTCGCAACGACCAGAATAACAAAACACAGACAGAAGCACCCTGTTCTCCAAAACCAGAGGACAGGTGTGGAGCAATTTGTAACACTCCTGAGCCCAGACAACTAAGTCCTCCTTTTGCACATCCCTGCAAGATCAAGGAGTGAGACTGGTGACTTTCCTCCTCCAGCAAAGCAAAAGACTGTGCAGGGCAACGTAAACATTGCAAAGGTGGATCATGGTAGGATGAAACAGAACGGCTGACACGAGCCTATTGGCAGTTTGTAACAAAACTGTGACAGAAGACAGGTTTAGGCCTCCTGCTTTGTTATCTTACTGTAGTCAGATCCTACTTACAAGACCAGTGAATACAACAGCTAGAGAAGTGAAACTGTTTACTTGTAGTAAACTGCTGATGCTCATAGCTTTTGCTCCATGTGCCTCTCATGTTGCTTTCCCATCCTTCCAAATATAGTCTCCTGTGATAGCCAAGATCTGGAAGGCTTTTAAGCAGGAGTCTGTTCCCAAAGGGCAGCGCGCTGTGCAATTTGGCCTTTGCATATCACTGGCACTCAGGATAGAGAAAGAAATAATCTTCCTGGAGATTAGACAGAAATCTGTACAAACTCAGAAACAGGGAGATTAATTGCTGGAAATATTACCAAACCTGTGTACCATGTGAGGTACATGCTCATGCAGGGTGTTGCATATGTGGATCTTTATATAGCAGGCATGGTGGGCGTATGTACATACAATCTGCCCAGAATTTCACAACTTAACTGGGTGGAGGGCAAAGAAAGCTGTTGAGTGGAGGGAACAGAAGGATCCTTCCATTTCTTCTATTAACTGTATAATTTGTTAATTCTCAGTGACCTGCTGGCTCAGAATGAGTGCTGGCCTATAGCTTTCAACTCTGACCCAATCTATGAATTCAAATCCCAGTCCTCTTTTGTAGCCATGGGAAAGTCCACAGACATCCTTCAGATCCAGAGCTAGAAGGAAGCAAAATAATGTCCAAAAGCCATAGAGAAAGCAGAGGCCTGAAGACAGAAAATAGTGACACAAGTGACAAAGACTGACCTGCATTTTATCAGCACAGGAAAAGTACCTCAGGTACTGCCAGAGCCCACAAAGCTGCCCATGCAACAACGTGCTTTGAGCTCCTTGTATAAAGTACTGAGTAAAATGCTGGTCCACTGAAGTCCGTGGGAGCTTTGCCATTGACTTCAATGGTAGTTCCAATCCTGCTCTTTCATTTCTTCTGCTGATAACACTGTAAAGAGCTTCACTAAGTTAGGAAGTGGAAACACACCCAAGGCACTGTGAATGATGAGCTGCATGTCTGGAGATGGTCACTAAACTGTAAATAAAGCTGTAAGTGTTTGGACTTTGCTCACAGAAATGTGTTTGTTTTTTTTCCCCAACTGAAAATTCAGGCTTGATAGAGAGCAGGGAGAGCACAATAACTTTGAAAACCTTCTGGGGCAGACTGACATGAAGACCAAGCTGATGCCAGAAACACAAGTAACTGACCTCTCTTAGAAAGTCATTTGTGCTAGCCAAAATACAGGGTATAAAATGTGTATTAGCAAACAATTAAAACTTCTGACAGCAGCTGACAGAAGGACATGCCAGAGAACAGCTCTGTGGGCCCTCAGCCTTTTGTTCCTTTCCATATATATTTTCGCTTGGTTTTAGAGTTAGCTCCCGAGCCCACACCTCCCAGATCACTGAGCTGTCCAGGAACCTTCCAAATTCCCATCAGTTTTACAGAGAAGGCATCACATCTCTTAATTTTCAAGGGAGAGCTAGAGCTCATCAGACTTGGTAACTATAAAACATTGCTGGCAGTCTGGGCTTTCTTGTGACTGCCTTCCCTTCCCCAGGCAGCAGTGGCAGAGCAGTGCAGCAGCTGAGCAAACACAGGCTGGTGTGTTGAGCTGGGAGAGCTGGTGAAAAGCACGGCAACACCCCAAAGTCATGGAGCACAGAGGGAGAGGATACCTGTATATGAAGTTTGGTTTCAAGCTTTAAACAAGAAAGGCGTCAGTAATCACAGGATTTTGATATTTCTAAGGGCTAGCAGAAAAACGCAGAATAACGAGGTTTGACGTAATTCCTGAATTACATCTTCCTTCTCTGGTCCATACTGCAAATTCATGCATTTCTAGGCTGTGTCACTCGGAAAAGTAAGTAGTTGGCTTCATCAGACAGCTCTGCCCGACGTCACGCTGACCACAAACACCTCTCTACTGCTCTCTGAGGGAACCCTTCAGTATCATGCTAGCTGTACACAAACCTGGAAGACACGCAGGTGTTTAGATCTCCTAATCTGAGCTCCAGATCTCACTCAGAGCCATCTTCTGGTTCTCAGTGCATCTTTTGATCTAATCCTTGTCCTGACTTGTATCGGTGATAATGCCACTGGCAACAGGTGAAGTCAGGAATGTGAGAACAAAGAAATGTAGAACAGACGGAGACCATCCAGGCCATAAAGCCCAGCTTTCTGAAAAACTTATGAGCCTGAAAACTTCTAGTTCTTCTACCCACTTCCATTTCATGAAAGAAAAGTTTTTAAATTGCCCTATAAACAGACATGTATTGACATTTTCCATCCAATGAATGAACGGCTGTTCATTTAAGACCAAAAATCATTTTCACATAAATGAACCTAAAATTAATTTTCATCTTCTAGATTAACAAAAACTGAGATGCTGTTAAAAAGTATTTTACAAGGTTGATGCAGACTTAAGTTAGCAAGTGCCAGAGTAGCTGGCACCTCGCTACCATGCCTGGAAGAACTGCTAACCCCAGCAGAGCTCCTCCGACCCCCTTGCACAGCAGCCCTGCTCCTGCCCATCAGTCACCCATTGCAGAGAGCACCCAACACCCTGCACGCATCTGCTCAACAAACAGCAGAGATGCACACTGAGCTGTACAATGGAAAGTGAAATGAGAAAGGATGCACTCCCTCGATAGCATGAGACTCAAGACATGAGAGCAGTAGATGCCAGAAAAGCAGACAGAAAGAGCTGCAGCATCTATTACCATTTACTGGGTACACTGTTTTTTGCACATAAAACACTAACTCCTGTTCCTGCCAAACTTAAAAGCAGAATTCCCACTGGCTGGCCTAAGAATCAGGCCCACTACGTATTTTAAAAAGTTAGATCAGCAGCTTTCAAAGTCTCTGGAGGGTTTTCATAACACTGCCTAATTAATTCACAGGCAAATAGATTATTTCTCAGGAGGTGAAAAGCAAGAATTATTTAAAAGCAGCCTTTAGGCAAACTACCAGGGAATAAGAAAAATATAACTACTGGTTATGTCAGATTTCATTTTCCAGATCAAAAATTATTCTATCAGCTCCTTCTCTTTGCTGTGAGTCTTAAAAGGCGTAACGAGAACCTGCAAGGGCAGGAAAAGAAACTGCTCCATGCAGCTCCAGATACCCATGATCCACACTGTAATGCACTTCTGCTAACAAACATCTCCTAAATGGGACCACACCAAGGCATGGCAAGGAGGCACAAAGGTGGAAGTGCTTTCCCCTCATCTCCAAGTCTCTTCTGCGTGGGGCAGAAAAGCTTTTTTCATATTGAATTATGCAATGCAAGTGACATTACAGGTCACAGCTTGACGTAAGTAGGACAACTGTAACCCCTTAGCCCAATATCTGCATAAAACAATAATAAAAGACCTTATCCAGAGGTCTTATTTTCTAAGTGCCATGAGTTAGTCTTGGTGGGAAAGCACAGCTGCTGGTGAAGTCCCACAGAAGGTTAGTGACAGTGCTGGAACGAGTCAAGGTCTTCTCACTGCCCTGCTGACAAATGCTGCCTCCAGGTTTGCAATCGCTGTAGTTGGGCACAGATCTACTGAAGCAACTGAAACTACACCTGCTTACACCAGCACTGGTTTTGGCTTGAAAGGGTGGTAAATGTTTTTCGAAATTATGTGTGGAACATCAGAAGACGAAAAAGGCATTAAAGTCTCAGGTCCTAGTGGAAGTCAATACAACCAAATTCTATAATATCTCTTCAAAGAAGCCAGCTCAGATGAGAGTGATAGGAGAGCTCTCATGTTGATACATCACTTAGCTGATAATTTAGAAAAGCTTACTTAGTATTAGCTCTATGCATAAGAGGTTTGTGCTTCTTAATCCCACCTAAGCCTTTTAAGACACTGCGTTTTTTAATTCAAGTTTTTACAAAGGAGAGGGTGTTAAACTCTGTCCTACAACAAGAAGAAAATGGTACAGGCTGGAGAGCAAAGGACCCTGTGAAAAGCACAGCAAGTGAAAGATGTAGCAAACCATTAGGCCAGCTTTGTGGCATTCCCATGTCCTGTGCAGGCAGTGGGAAGGAGTGGAGGGCACAGCACAGGCTGGTTGGACCCTGCCTGGGTGAGCAGAGATGCTGCAGCTAGCATGAAGGGAGGCTGCTGTCAGGGCAGCAACTCCAAGTGGGGGAAAGCCCAGGATATTCCCCCATCAAGTTCTGTGAGATAACTACAAGAACAAATCAAGCAGATATCAAGTGACCAATAGCTAGATCACCGGCCAGAAAAGCATCTCACCACTAAGACTCTTCTGCAAGTAGCAATATTATTTCTCATTTGCTGCAATACTGCTGCAGTTGCTGTTCAAAGCTGATTCTCTCTGCTTTGCCTTCAGGATGTGGGAATCATTCCTATGCAACAGGAGTGGTAAAGGGCTCTGCATTATTCAGCCCTGCTATCCCATCAGCCTTACTCCTTCTCCCCACACACTGAACAAATTTCCCCCACAGCAAAACCAGCTTCTGGAAACTCCCAGGTTGGGATAACAGTGTCTTTGCTCTTGGCACAGCAGAGGTGATGGCTGCTGCTCCCCTGCCAAAGTCTTGGTTTGGGGGAACTCTGCTGCTGAGCTGTTTTTCTTTTGGGGGTGTTAAACAGCAGTTTTGAAAATCTTTAAATATTCAAACTTGGGCTTAGCCAGTCAGATCCAGAAAGCACTCAGAAAACACCAGCTTCTGAGCGGGCTGGCGCAACCTCCTGTTTTTCTGGGATGCCCTCCAGGTACCTGAGGACTGTAAAGCAGAGAAGAAGGGAGAGTCAATAATTCACGCTTTTACAGGACAAGATTCAGATAAGCCTGAGCAAACCATGCGCTCTGCTGGGGCTTAGCTGCTCCAGTCCTTACATATTTTTGGCTGACAGCTCCTTTGAATTCTAAAGGAAAATTAAGAAGCTTGCTGTTTTAAGAGGTTTTGCAAATCTCCTTCCTTTAATTCTCCTCATGTACTCTATATGGGTGTGTTCTCATTACAGTTAGGAAAGACCTGAAGATCTTGTTTCCAGGCTCTTCAGAATGGGGCAGATTTGAATTCAAGTCACGGAATGTGAAAACAAAAAGGGTAACACTGAAGGATTTCCTTACTCACCATCCTTCCCTAGACTCGACTTAGATCTTGGGAGTTTTACTGATTTCTGTATCTTTTCACCGCTACAGTGCCAAAATTGTATTTGATGTTAACGCACTCCAGACAAGATATTTACATTTCTTCATGGAGTCATCTAGATTTGAATGCATTTGGCCCAAAAAAAGCCCTAAGAGCTGACTCATGGTTGGTCTGTACAGTAAGGCAGGTATTGTGGCAGTCGCAGTCAGAGCCGCGCGGAGTGGTCGAAGGGAGATTCTGATGAGGACACTTAGGATTATTTTAACGATGCGCACAGAAAACATAATGCAAGCAAGGACTCATTTCTGTTACATTCAAGAAAATGTTTACGTTGGCAGAAAATGTATCTCTTCAAAGCCTATTAATGCAGCATTACAAAAGGCAGAACAGTCAGTTCCTCAAACCAGAGCTCAAACCTGTTTACTTTGGTGAAATAAACAGTTAAAGGCAACAAGGGGTGCAGCGCCATTGGACAGTCCAATGCGCCGAGCCCAATCCTACAAATGCTTCCTCTTACAAGGAGGCCAAAAATCAAACTAAATGATACTAATCAAACTTAAATGACGTTAATACACATAGCAGCTCTGTTCTTGCCAGCAGTAGCTAGAAATAAAATTTATCAGGCTATTTGTCAAGGTGCAGTCTTGCAGAACACAATGGCATAAGCCTAAATAACACATAAATAAATAACATTTTCATTAAGTTTTTCAGCTGCTTTAGCCACAAACTGGCAGTCACGCTTACCAGGCAGAAAATGGTTGTTTTTTAATAGGCTGTTCTGAGAGTGGCAGGCAACAGGGACACTTCCAAACCGTATCTTACTATTTTATCAATCCCAGCCATGCCAGGACAGACGCTTGGGCTGCCTCCAGGCAGGACAGCTCTGTGTGACCGTGCTGCTCCCAGCAGGCAGCCACAGCGTCTCCATCCTGCATTCCTGACACCAGGACACCACTCCCATGCTGGGACGAGCACAGTGCAGACATCCAAGCATGTTGCATGGAGCCAGCCTGAATAGGAATTGGTGGTGCTGAGCCAGAGCTAATAAGGCTGGCGAGACCTGAGCTGACTCCTGCAGTCATGAGCGCAGGGAGCCAGGTCAGGTCCAGCACTGTACCCAGGCATTACCCTTCCCAGAATCAGGAGCACTGGGAAACAGCACAGAGAGCAGCTCAGCTCCCACAGAGCTTACTTAGCATCAGTCAGCCTTATATCACACAGAGCTGTCTGCATATTTCACACTGCTCTTTCCAGAACTCACATTAGCCAGTTTCCTTCCTTACCTGAACCATCCCAGTGTCTAACATGCAGTGGTGAGCTGAAACTAATTTTAACAAAATTAAAATATTCTGATGAGTTGTAGCCAATCTGTAGTGGAACCGTTTGCAAACAGATGGTCAGACTTATCACGACCATTTAGTCTGATCTGCTGGTTAACGTGGGTCACAGAAGTTCCTTCCTGTTGGTAGATTACTTCTGAGAGCTATCAGCCAGCACAGCACTGGGCCAGCACTGTTCTCCATCACCTGTGTGGTGACTTGAACAGTACAGCTGAGCAGCATGGCTCTTTTTCCAGCATCACAAGATTCAGAAAGGTGCAGTGGGCCCCACTGTGCTGGGATTCAGTAGGAGCTGTAGAGGGCCACCACCAGCTCCAGGAGCTCGTACTACCAGCTCCCATTGGCAGGGGGCTGTCACAAAGCCCTGCCTCCACTGGCAGAGAAATCAAGCGGAATTTTGCTTAAGTAAGGGCTGAGTCAATCATGAGTCAGGACTCGTGGACTTGGCCCAAAGCATACATACATTTTAAAATAATTGCCTTGAGTGCTTGGATAAGTTTTCAGCAACAGTGGGGAGATGTGAATAATTTTGGTCCAGAATGAAGATCAAAGACTGGTGAACACATCCATGCTACCCAGCCTTGTGGGCACTGTCCAGCCCAACCACAGGAGCTGTTTGCTTCCCAGGGTGAGAACCTCAACCCATGAGTGTCGAAGAGTGAAATCATAGCTACTCTTTGATGTATTTATATGGGTGGAGATTCCAGGTCATGCAATGAAATGGGATTACTCACACCCTTTTGTTCCCAGGGATTAAAGCCTTTATCTTCACATTCTCAGCAGGAATATCATAATGTTTTGGGAAAGAAACCTTAAGATCTATACCAGTTACACACTGCTGTTCTTTTAAATATATATGATATGTGGTTAGCCTTCAGGACAGAATACAGAAGCATAAGAACAAACAAATGAACTAACAGTAAAGGATGGAGTACAACTGAACAACTGAGCACGGTCTATCAGTATGGGCCCAGTCTTTTTTTTTTTTCCCTCACTCCCACAGAGCACTCATCACTTGTAATCATATGGGAAAACTGCACCAGCAAAATAACATATTGTTAATATTCCTACGTTGATTCTTTTCTGCCTGTGATATCTTGCCCTAGCTTGAAGTGCCCCAGGCACATCTATTACATTCATCCAATGGATATGGCTCCTTCAGGTTTGAAGGTAATGAAGAGATCCATTAAAGCATTTGCCTGCTTGGTACCAAGTTCATATCTCAAAGGATGAGCGTGACCCCAACATACAAAGTCGATTTAGGAGCCAGAAGAATAACTCAATTTAACAGGTATCAGTACTCCACAGTAAGTATCTCAGTGCTTGTTCTGACCTCTTGGCAAATGCAAAGTAAGCCAAAGTAGTTTTTCCCTTCCACAAAAAAGGGGACAGCCACATTGCTTTTACTGGGGGTATGAGCATGAACAAGGCAATTATGGTGAAGAAGCTGGCATGCAGGAGCTTGCTATGCTCAGGTAATTTGCCTGCACATCAGAGCCCGCAGCACAAGCAAGGCTCAGAACCAGCACAGATTGTAAAGTGGGGTCAGAAATACACAACCTGGGCAGGCACAGCTACAGAACCTCAGCACCGCTGTCATGGGTTACATAGAAACCTTTCTGCTATACATTGAATTCATGCTCTGTCATTTGGCATCACGGTAACTGACATAACATACATGTGAGTAACACACACACAGGTTCATTAGCAGCTCAGAAATTCTCCTGTGCTAAGAGGAAGAAGAGATGATATCACAGCACAGATGTAAGAGTGGAAATGGCGCTTCGGTTCAGGACCAGAAGAACAGATCTCTGTGGCAGCCCATGGGAATCCCAACAAGATTTCCCTCCAACCCAACTGTTTCTATTTGTATTTGTTTAGGTGATGTCCCTTTGTAATCTGTCTTAGCTAGCCAGAAGAGGCATGCCATAGGGAAGCTATTAGCAGTAATTAGCATTACTGGCCTTCAGCAGATGCTGTGAACCAACTGCAGAGTGCTAGGTGCTGTACAGGTCAAAGCAAGGAACAGCCATGCCCCAGAGAATATGAAGCTAAGTGAGTAAGCAGTACGTGTCAGTTCACAAGTTTAAAACATGCCTTACAGTGCTTCTCAACCAAATAGCAATGACAGACTTCAAAAATCTATTTTAATTCCTCATGTCAAACCATGAGGTGAGCATCCTGTCTCCACTGCAGAACACAATGTCTCGTGCTCACAGTCATGAGGCAAAGTGTAAGCAAGAATCTCAAGCACACTGTGAAGCAGAAAAGGAAAATTCCAATTAAAAACTATTCAGTTAAAAAACTTATCACATGTCTTTCTGACACTATTTTTAAAAAATGTTCAAGCATGATAGCAACTTGGCGAAGTGCAGAACAGGTTAGAGAAAACAGATGAAGAAAGAGAGAGCAGGAACTACATGCAATGAGAACAGCACATCACGCAGCAGCCACGCCATGGGCACTTCAATCACTGCTCAGGATTTTGCAGACGTATCTAAGAGAGCCTTAATAAGGGATTTCATGCTCTGTTCCTTAAAAGGCCAACCAAAATTGCACTTATCTGCCATCACAGCAGACCACTGACCATAGGCTCAGAAAAAACGCTTTCACAGAGATCCCAGTGAGAGTCTCTCCCTCATCCTGCCATTACTTGGTAATCAGTGCGACCCAATTGGGACTGAGGGGGCCAAGGACTTGCAAAAGACTTATGCACATGCTTAAGACTGAGCACAAGAATAGCTGCAGTGAAATAAAGCACATTTATGAGTGATTTCATAGAGTAAGCTGAACTCTGCAACTGCTCGGCATTTCTGCTGATTGCATACGCATCAATAAAAGGATTGTTTTGCTAACAAGTATCAGCTGGGCGTTACATGGAAGGGAAAGGTGAAGACATGAGAAATCAGGATGGAAAGTTGGTTGCTGAAGGAAAATCAGAGACTGAAGAAAGAGTGTTTGGCTCTTCCAGCAATTACAAAACCTGCCCAGATCCCAGAAGGGAGAGCTCAAGTGAGCTGCCTGCCATAGCTGTGCTTCTAGTGCTCACAAAGGTCAGCCTGGCCACAGGAAAGCGCGGGCACAGCCAAATGCCAAGAGCTGTGGGTTATTCCTGCAGAACAACCACAGATAAAAGTTCAGCTCCTCAGTTTCCCCCCTCAGTAAAATGGTATTGATCGTTAGTGAAGTTCTACTTGAGAAATCCTCGTATTTCAGAACAGTGGTAACAGTGCTCTGCCTGACAGATATATATGTGCTGTAGGGCACGAATGGTGGCATCACAGGGCTGCTGCCTCCATGGGGCTCTGCAGAACACCGCTGCAGCAGGAACCACAGTTAAATGAATTAGCACTGTGTGCAAGGATCTGAGCTACTGCATTTGGTCAGTTATTGGAAGGGTGACCAGAGCAAGAGAAATTTCTTCTTCTCTGAAGGCAGGGAGCCAAAAGACCAGCAATTACCAAACAATGTGCAGACAGAGCATTGCAAGCATTCCTCATGGGAAACGTAAGCCTCTGCTCCAATCCATGTGTGATGGGGAGCATTGTGGGCAGGTCAGGACCATGCAGAGCCATGGGGATCGCATTTGAATCCTTAAGCCTCAAATTGGGCTCTGTTCCCCACAGGAGTGTCCAGGGCACAAAGGAAAGCTCTGAGCACAGCTTGAGCTCCGCCTCTGGCTTGCAGCAGCAGGGGCTGTCTAGCCCTCTGTTCTGTTCCAACATACCAAAGTGGCTTCTTCTCTTTAGATATTTTTTAAAATGCACTTCTGAGCGCTATTATTTTTACTTTTAATCTGGGAACCCTAGAACCTGGTCCAAGACCTCAGGAACCATCCCAGAACATGCCCTGGAAGCCCAGAGTCCCAGCTGGACCCTTGCAGCCCCTATTCAACTCCAGCCCTGAACTGTGGCTCCTCATCATTCCTCCATAAGGCCAGCAGCCAACACAATTCCTGCTCAAAGAAGGTGGCACATAAATATATACCAGGTGTAGGAATGAGCATGAAACCAATCAAGCAGTGAGAGCACAGCAGCATCACCAGATTGCGCAACCACGTATGTGTGTACATACACTCACACACGTATCTACATACAATTTTCCCTTTTCCCGTAAGGCATTTTATTGTTTTGTTAATTCCCAGGATATAATCTGTTTTGCATTAAGTGGGATGTTAAGCATCTAATTGTCAAGTGCTGATAAGCCATGGGAAATTTTATGACAAGATAAACATCAGCTGAATGGAGATAAAACACTTCAGATGCTAAGGCAAGATTCCAGGTGAGATCAGCCTGCACGCTTGTGAATACCAGCATGGAAGGCATGCCAGGAGGAGCTGCAGAAATGCTACAGGTGGAAATGGACAAACTGAAGAGCTGAAGATCAGAATCAGCTGTTACCAACTGCTCTACATTCCCAGCTGTGTGGGGCACTGACACTTTGCACCTGGACTGATGTCATCATCTGGGAATGGCCTCAAGTTTCATGTGTTTGATGTAAAACCTGTCATTTACTCCTAAAGTACCACAACACCTACAAATAGTGTCAAGTACCCAGAAGTACCATAACACAGACTGTAAACATGTTTTTTTGCCCTCTTTTATCTCTTCAAATCAGACTTTGCAGCATGGCCCCAGCCCAACAGCTAGAGCCAGTCCCTCGCCATCTGGCCCTGCCACGAGAAGTTCATGCCCTCGTAGGTGAAGATGTGACATTTCTGCAATTCAAACTGAGCTTGTCAGCCCAAGTAACTGCTTGATCTTATGAATGCCAGCATTACGTTCCATTTCCTCCTGTCCATGTATGTCACACTATCCTACTACAGGCAGCGAGCTCTAAGCAGAGACTTCTCACGGCTGCAGCAGCAGCCCCAAGGCTGTGTGAGTCAGCACACTACCTCACACCTACTACCAAGACCCAATATTTGGGTGTCACTTTTACTTTGGGTACTGGCCCACTGGTTTTGTGATTACACCTCTTCAGTTGTCAGTAAGCTGCTGTCTAGAGCAGCACAAGCACAAGGGAAGGAAAACACATCCACTTTGTGCTGGCTCTAGACTAACAGCCCCTCCATCAGCCTCAGTGTTGCATCAGCTGGCTCCTACTTATCTCCACGACCTCCTGCTACTTGCCACTCTCTGTCATGATTTTGGAACAGCAAATGCAGCGATTGGGTTTTGTGATCCTAGAAGACTTTGAGCTTCTTAACCTCAAGCACTATTTGTTTTGCTTGGCACATTCTCTATGACCGAACAAGAATGGGACTGGCTCTCCAGAGCAGCCTCGGGGTTAGCTGCCTCCAACCAGAGCCTGGAAGTGACAGTGATCCTGCCTCTAGCCCACCCCACAGACCTCTGACAGTCTTGTCTGGAGAAGCTGCACAGTAAAGGAAAGGTCTTACACGTTGTGTGAATTGACTGGGAGCTAGAAGAGAGGAGAAACATTCCATCTGCCTCTGGCACTCTGCTTTCAATGGACACAAATAGACTTTGCAGGGCACCCAGTTGCTCCAAAACAACAACCTAGCATCCCCGTCCTGTATCTTCAATCCACCAGCACAGCTGGCTCATACCCGAGCTTAGCAGGCTCCTGCTGAAACCAAGCTGAAACCAAGGTCTTTTCCTCGCAGCTCTTCCTCCCTCAAGGTTTTGCATCATACAGCTCTCTGTTGAGTGAACAGCTCAGCTGGAATTCTCTTTTCCTACTCTCTGGGCTGCCATGACGATTTTCTCATGCTCTCTGAGACTGGTGGGGATTTCTTCCCTCTTTACAATTCTTTTCTATTTTGTTTAAAAGATGACTATTTTCAGGGACCTGAAATTTCCTGGTAATTCAGCGTTAAAAAGCAACTGGCAATAAGCTCACTTCCAGTACTGAAGAAGCTGCTTTTTTCCTCCTTTTACTTTCTTTTCTTTTCCCATTTTTGCTACACAAAGTGTGAAAGGAAGCCAAGAAAAAAGCACTGTAAAGTTTCTACGTATTTTAGGGACAAAAGCAGTTGTCACTTCAAAGGGTATTTTTACACTTCATCATATCTCAGGTGACTCTATTATGCACGGTGCCACTGCAAGCCAGGTAACAACAAAAACAGTCTTACACTGCATGTAAAATGAAGCTCACATCCCCAGCAGAATCAGAGCTGCGAGCCCGGCCTGGGGCTGGGCACTGGTGAGTCAGCACTGACCATCCCTGAAGCGCCTCCAGCAGCTCTCACCAGAGCTGAATCAGGCCTAATTCCATTTTAGCCTGCTAAGTGAAACACATTTCTGACAACTGCATTTTGTAGCTTCGAGTTATTTTTTGTCTCTGCTCTAAACTAACTTCACCTGTCTTTTTGTCAAAGACAACATCTCCCCACTGGCTTCTTGACCTGAAATGGATTGAATTTCAACACTGAAGCTCTCTGAGCTCAGATTTTGTGAGTGTTGCTTGCAATTACTGTAGGGATCTGAGAGAATTTGACATGAAATCCTTTGGCTCCAAATCAGTGTTTTACAAACACAATATATATTTTTTTTTTTCCTCCTTTTTTGGCCTGAAGGTGGAATGTACATTCTTTGGGTAAAAAAGAAAAAAAAAATTAACAAAAAAACCCCACTAATATCTACTTCTATGAGGAGTTCTAGTACACTGCTATTAAATCATTTAATGTAGGATCAAGCCCAGCAAGCTTAGCATGACTTGTTCACTGATTTGAAGTTACCTCTACGTGAACTGATGGAGTACTCCAAGTACTGCTCCTTAACGAGCTGTGGCTACCGAAAAGCACTGTTGCTACATTAACTAATGCATTAGAAGACTTAATTCAGATGACAAGGCAATTTCTTGCTGGCCTTCCTTTCACAGTAACATCTCTCCTTGCTCCTTCCCCAGGCCAACAGAGGTGCACTCTGCCTCTCAGACCTTTGCCAGCTTTCTCTAGGATGAAATTCCTAGCGGTAAAAGAATCTCGTTAAAAAATGTGAGGGGGAGGGATGAAAAAATTTCAGTTGCTTTGTAACTAATTTTGCTCTGCTTTGTTGCCCCTGATATTTCTAGCTGGCTGACTACAGCCCAGCGCTGCCTCCCCACGCACAGCCTGCATGAACACCACAAGGACCCAACATTGAATGACCCAGATGTGGACTCCTTGCAGCTTAAGGTTGAAGCCCTACTACAGGACAGGCATCTGAAAGCCATGTATGTATCTGAAGTCATCTGAAGAAAAATCCTCCTGAGTCACTGACCGTCTGCATGGAGATCACTGCACAGCTGCCATCAGTTTTTGCATTGCCAGGGAGGGCTAGCAGCATCTGGGCAGCGGGGATGTTGCCTATTCTGGCATTTAATTCAGCAAGGCCTAGGCTGTGCATGCTGGGCAGCCGTTCATGCTGATGCCAGCCTGGCTGCACTATGCCAAGGCTAGCCCCTCAGCATGCATATGGGAAAAACACAGCACACCCACACTCAGAGTCACAGGCTCCAGTCCCAGCTGAGTCAACTCAGCCCCATGTTTTTGCAGAGAAGATATGTGGAATCTGATTGAGCTTATCACGTGTGTACAGGGCAGGGAGTGGCTCTTTGACTTCAAAGAACAGATAAGGCCATCAAAGTAATTGCCATCTTTAAACACTGTCTCCTTACTCACCAGATCACCACTGAATTCAGACTCCAAGCCTCTCACTCCAGTAACCAAGTGGATGCATTTACTGCTTGCCGCTCCTGTTTTAGCTTGCAGAGTCAGCGCCGCCCTGGGGAGAAGAGTCATCAGGAATGACTTTCTGCTTAAGGATCAACAGCTTCTGGTTAGAAGCTTTGTCTGAGATACAACATGATATAATACCCACTGCCTGGGGACTGTGAGCCCCCCATGGGGCTGTAAGCGTCAGGCTGCCCACACTGGGAGCAGGGACTGCCTTTCCTTTATTCCCTGCATAGCACTCCTGTGTTTGGGAAGTAAATGTATGAGGTTATGGTGTGGGCCTGAACTGAGAAGACAGTCACTCAGAAAGAGGGGGGTCCTGTTTAACCCCAAGGGCCTGTTCCCGCAGAGCAAGTGCAAGAGAGCACAGCAAGCAGGCAAGATGACAGGTTCCCCACCCTGAGAACAGGAGATGGGAGACACCACCCTTGGAAGAGCTGGGATGCCAGAGAAGAGGCAGAGGTGGATGAAAACAAAGTGAACTTTGTGGCTGACTCAGGGCAAGACACAGCCTTCTGTCAAGGGCTCTGCTTCACCCAGCACCACCTTGTTAGGACTCAGATGGAAAGAATTTCACTTGCGGGCAGCAGAGCAAGGCAGATAGACTATCTCAGCACCCCACCCCATCTCTCACTAGGCTTGTCTCAGGTTTTGATATGCAGCATGCAAATTTGGAATGCATTCATAAATAAATGTCAAATTCTCAGATGTATTGTCAGCCTTAAAGAAAATGAGTGGACTTAATTAAAAATCCCACTGTTTCTTTTAGTCATGACCTGAGTCACATCTACAGCCTTACTGCTATGTAAATGTGTAACGCATGCATAGAATTGCGACCAGTACTTACTGACTGTGAGAAGCCAGCAAGATGACTATGCCAGTATCTGAGAAAATCATCCAGAAGCTGTAGCAACAAGAGGTTCAACAACTCTGAGGATTCCCTGCGCAACATACTTCTAAATGATACGTAGATTGCAATTACTTTCAATTACAAGATGCCAAGAAGTTTTTTTTCCATGTTTCTCATCCAATACATTTTGCTGTATTTCAAATACTTTGCTTCATCGGGTGACAGCGCAGACCCATACAGATCCGGATGTGCAATAATAAAAAACGACTCATAGTAGGCTGACACCTATAACCCCTAAAAACATATTTGTCCAAGTTGACATTCCTGACGCCTATTTGGTTTCTGTGCTGCAGCTCCCGTATTTCTGACCCCCGAAATGCAGCACTCCCGCCTGGTGCTCAGTGGTGGGAATGTCAGCTCTGAGCACTAAGGCTGCAGGACACCCTGGGGCTGGAAAATTCCTGGCCCAAGGGGCCGAGGGCTGAGGGAAGGGCACTGTTCCCCATAGGCTGTATGTAACACAGCCATTGCTGTCCCCTGGCTCATCCTGCCCGGAGCATCACCCTCACTGCTCACGTGCTTTCAGTGGGATAAAAGAGGAACCAGTATCAAAAGCTGACCCCAGCACCACAACTGACATTAAACCAGCAGAAGGCACTCGCCTCGTGCACACAGGATATACCTGCCCATGTTATCCCACGAGAAGACTTCATCCAAACCACAACAAAGGCTTCCATGGGCTTTGGATGAGATCTGCTTCAAAGTTCTCCCTTTTCCAGAACAACCTCATTCTGGATCTATGTTGGCTTGTCACAAAACCAGTGGCAAACATCCAATGACTTCAGCAGTAAGTATGTTTTAGCAAAACTCATTACAAATGGGGTTAACTCTCTCCTAAAGAAGATAGCAAGCACTGCTTTTCCTTAGAACACACAGGGGGCCCTTAGCTGGCATGTCCTGCTGAGCAGCCAGTAGCAAACCCCTGGAGCACCGGGAGGTGGCTTTTTCCTGGCCTGAGCACACTCAGCCTCTTGGCTTCCCTTCATTCAGTTCATCAAGCAGATGCACAGACCAGCTGACCTGCTTTCCAGCTCTTTTCTACAGTCAGAGTTCCACCATGTTACTGGATCTTGTTTGTTGTTAATAACAGGCATTTAGACCTGATGTGAACAGGCACTTACACCCAATGACTTGCACACAGCAAACAAAGACAGTGGGCCAACTCTTGTCCTCTTGACACTTACCATTTTTTAGCTCTAGCAGCGTGCATGTAAAAGCAGGCAGAACACAGCTCAGTAATTTTGCAACCCGGGCTGTCAACCTTCAGTGCCAAGAACTCTACCTGTTGCAATATGAACACCACAGCATTATAATATCTGCAGTGCCTGCTCATGTGGTTAATAAAAGGTAGCCATCTCCTTTTTTAGTGAAGCAACATGGTTTGTATGTAGGATTTTCCACTTTTAACTCTTTTTTCTAAGAGATTAGAATTTGGTCATAAAAACCGTATTCTGGAAAGATGTTTAGCAGAGACACTGCCTTGGCTCAATTGCAAAAAAACCTTTTGATAGCAAACTTAAATCCTCCATTCAAGCTGTGAAGTGGCAGGACTGTGACACCAATGCAAGCATTTTCACAGAGGTTTTTCACATTCCCATCTGTTCCACCACACCCTGGCCCATTCAGTAACCATGGTCTCGTTTAAGACTCACAGAGAGCAGTGGGAATTTTCCCATCACATTGCAGGGCTCTACCAACACATAACTCACTGCCCAATTTTCTTTCCTTTGCCTTTTTGCTGAGCATGCTCTTACCTAAACCTGGCCTAAGCTCAGCAGGCCAGCTCCGCTTGGTACAACATCTGAGCATGTGCCTTAGTGCCAGGATTCAAGAATGCTCTTAAAAGCTTTGCTGATATCAGAATTGAGGGGCCTTTAGGTTCAGTTTTCATTCCCACAGCACTGGTAGAGCTGCTTTCAGGGACTGCTTGCTCCTCTTTACCGCTCGTGAAGTGCAGAATCTCCAGCCCTGTTGGCAACTACAGAAATCCCTCTCCACTCTGGGAATGCATCATTAATTGTGGAATTTGGAAATAGTGGATGTCCTTGCAGTTTTCAGACTCTCACTGTTGAGAAAGTAGATCCTGTAAGAGGACTCTGTGGGACTATTTCCTGCTTAGAAAATAAAGAACATCCAAGTCCAGGAATTCAGTCCACTGTGGATGTACTGAAGACTGAAGGTCAGGCTCTAACCTCAGCCACTCCACTGCCAGTCCAGAACACATGCTGAAAAGTTAATGGAATGACTTCAGACTTTCCCCAGCAGAGCTGAGCGCAGACACGGGCCCACACTGTCTGGAGATGGAGATATTCTGAGCCAGACTCTTCACCCTCAGTCTTGGGAACGTTTTCATAATGGAACATGATGTTTGCAGAAACTAGTCCAGAGGTGGCTTCTCCATCTGTAAATATGTCAAGAGCAAATTGGCAAGCTGACTTCTCCATCCCTGGAATGTGCAGGAAATAGCTGTAACTATACTTACCCATAAAAGAAATAGCTTCATTCCCATCACCAAAATGGTTTCTAACATGCCATGCTCACAGCAGCTTTGATAAAAGGCCGCAACACACTGTATGCCCCTTAAATGGCTTTTAAATCTCAGCCCAAGCGTTTCATTATGAGCTCATTAAAAGATGACTGTTCCTTCAGACTGCTGTGGTCACACAGCAGAACACGAGGTAATTGGAACCACTTCCCCCATCCTGCATCAACGTGTAATATAGCAGTCAATGTAAACGCTTGCTTCGTTGCCAATGTTGCCATACAAATCAGCACACCAGACTTGGCAGCAGTTCAGCCAAATCTGGCTCCAGCTCCAAGCTCATTCGTTTCACTGTTGTTAAGAAAAACAAATCTGTATCATGAACGTGCTTCAGAACCCTCACATTTCTGTTTTGTTTTTGCACAAAATACGGGTGAGATTCTGCTCTGTTTTACTTTGGTGCAAATCCAGAGTAACTGCACTCACTTTAATTCTTCCAGGTTCACACCGGTCTGCGTGTGATCTCAATGCAGCCCTAGATCTGACATAAGGGATGATTCATCAGCCAGAATACATCCTTTACTATGTCATTAGCATCACAAACTCATTCACACAAAGCAATTCACATCAGAACAAATACAGGAAGCAATATCAAAGCTGGTACAGACACCAGGATTGATGCTGGTGTAGCTGAGTCACTGATCTTGCTAAAAGTCCATGTCAGAAACTTTCTTTAACAATATTGATTTTCAAGTTCATTAACTGCAGGCAATAATCCAGTCTGCATTAGGACAAGCAAGAAAGAATATAGCTTGTTTTACACCTAATTTACATCCACAAAGGAGAAGAGTTTGTCGACTGGTTGTTTGTTGGTTGCTTTTTACCCCCAGAAAATCTTACTAGATATCTGTGAAAAGCTATCACTGTCTTAAATTAGGATTCCTTTTTGTAAGGGGAGAGATAAGGCGCGTTTGATATTACACTGTGATGGGGACTGTGGGTTTGCTCCCACCATGGCATGCAGTGCTGTGCAGAGCCCACGCTCACCCTACAGCTACCTGCACAGCATTTCACAGCAGTGTGCAGACACAGCTCACTTCAAAAATCAACGTAAAACACAACAGGGAAGTAGAAACTCAGCAGAATAAGAAGGGCATCTGGGGAAGTGGCGAGGATGCCAGTGCAGCCCAACCAGAGCCTTTAACACCTTCGTGAATGCCCAGGAACCCCAAATCTCCAAGTTCAACGTGCAGGAATTTGTGCCACTGAGGCTCTTCAGATACATGGTAGAGGGAGAATGAAAGTTAACTGAAATGCAAGGGCCTTAAGAGAAAGGGACCTGAAGCACACGTTCTGTAACAAAGAGGAACTCCTACCCCTTCAGTATGACAAAACAACACGATGTGTTTGCGCAGAATATCAGTAATATTCGTCATACAGTATTCCTAAATACTCAGTAATTTGGATACACATCATACCCTTGAAATGAAGCTATGCCAGAAGTGTAGAATAGCAACTGCCAAAAATAGGGGTTTTTTGCAAGCAATTACAGGAAAGAGAAGGAACGGGGCACGCTCTTACTGTGCCACGTGGGACCCTGGGCAGGAAAGAATCTTCCTTCTGCTCCCACCACATTCTGTAGTCTCTATTTTAGTTCAGCAAAGCCTCATCTTAATTCCTTATGCACTCTGGCCACCTCTTTCTACTGCAGGTGGCTTCAGACCCTTCCTGCTCTGTACGGACTTCCCTCAGCTTCCAGCTTAAATTTACCCATGGACAGCTCATAAACACTTGTTCTCTGGCCAGAACTGGGGTTCAAACTGATTCAAACCCATTGAAATTAATGAGGGTTTTTTTCCCCATTGACTTCAACGAGCCTTGAACTAGGGTCCTGTGTGTGGATGAAAACGCTTTGGGCAGTTTTTGTAAAAGGAGAGTTTTATCCTGTTGATCTTGGCCTCTCTCTTCAGCCTGCTGTGAACTGTCTGCCTTATTTTAATGCTGTATTCTTATCCTGTTCTAGTGCAAAACTCCTGTTGAAATCCAGCACGGTCTTGCCAAGTTGTTATTAATTACCGTGGTTCTCGAGGCTCAATCCTGCAAACTGATCTGCATGAGCTCACAGGTCTCTCTTAAAGGATCTCCTTTCAGGATTTCGGCTCTAGGTCTACAAAGCAAGGCCCAGAGGGAAAATGTGATTGGCAGCGGACGCTCTCAGCTCTGCCTGCCCTACCAGCACCACTACAACCTTGAGCACATAAGCCCAGCACTGCTGAGTATTAAAGGAAGGGCAGGAGGACAGCGGGGACACGGGCACGAAGAGCCTTGCCTCCAAACTTTTCAGTCCAAAACTACTTTTGCTTGTTAGAGTTCATTTAAGTAGAATTCAGCTGTGCTGGAGGAGGGCACAGCTCAGGTGCAGCTCTGAACAAAGGGAAGAAGGCCATGCAGCAGGGCTGAAGGGGAACAATTTGATTTTACTTTGGGGTCTGCAGCACAAGATGCTTCTCATCCTAACAAACAGCAAGATTTTGCACAGGATGCATGGGAACACAAAGTGTTGATGTGTGGGCATTTAATTGTATCTCCAGTACTAGGAAATCCTTCTTTGATTAAAATAGGGCTCTGGATTAGCCTGCTCTGCCTTTATTACTGAACTCAGTACTTGCTAGTGCCAGGATCACAGTAAAAGCAGGTTTAAGATATACTTGTGTTGTTCATTTTAGCTAAATGGTTTAAAAAAAAAAAAAAAAAAAGATGGAAAATGCTGCTTACCAATGGAAATAGAAAAACCTCAACTAGTTATTAGAAAAAGTTATGAGCTCTTCAATTAGACCACAGGTGCTTTATAAAGCAAGCAGGTCAAGATGTACTTTACTCCTTGAATCTGAAATGTTAAAATAATCATATTAGGTATTTGCACAGAATCATTCTGGATGAGTTCAGATCTCACTAATCTAGCTGCTCAGATGCCTGTAAAAATAAATAAGACCCTAAAAAAGAATGACATCAGCCATAACTACTTATTCTACTCCAGATTTGGCAGGTAAAAAATCAGCAAGAAACCAACTGCATTATGCTGACTGGGCTCCGCGCCTATTTCCCATCATATAGGGAGCCATGCCAAATCCTTGACACAATAGCAATTTTTGCTCAATGCCAAGTATTCTCAGCCTGGCAGTGTGAATGCACAGCCGTCTCCTGAGGTCATGGAACTGTAATGGCATCCAAACTGCAGCGAGCATCGCTGCTTTAGGAGGTGAAATGGTTGTTGCATGAGGCCATTTCCACTCAGCCAAGCTGCCAGAAGGTGTGTTACAGTGACACCAAACCAGGGAACCCTTAACGGAGCCACGGTGCATGCCAAGCAGCCAGCAGCTCATGGAGCAGTGGCCTCCAGGGAGCCTGGAAAACAGCTGGGTCAGGAGAGCTGCTGACCACCCCAGTATCAGGTATCTGTGCAAGCTATGACATAGCAACTGCCAGTCACGTTAGGTGACAAGTGGCTTCTATTTAGACGTGCTCTACTCAGTCAGTACAGAGATAACAAAAGTGCTTCACTGCACTGCATCCTTCCATAGGGATGGGGACACCTGACAACAGCACAGCAGAGAGCTTAGCTGCTAGGCTGCAGTGCAGGCACAGACAGTTCTTCCTCCACTTACAGCTGATCATCATGCCCTGCATAACAAACACTGAGTAGAATCATGCTGGCTTAATAGTATACTTCTACAGAGATGGACATGCTCAAAGGATGTAATTAGATGTTGTCAGCCACTAAGCAACATGTCCTGTGCATGTTTGGTCTGTATGGCAGACCCTTGTTTTCGTGCTGGAGGGTCAAAGCAGTACACTGAACCTGCCCAGCTGACAAGGTGCCAAGCCTTTCATAAGTCACTCAGGAAAGTCAAAGCGTCCTTAAAGCTCACAGGGGCATGAGTTATGAATGCTGGAGTACTCAAGAAAGGCAAAACACAACATTGCTGAGTTCCTGTATCCACAGAGCACATAGGCACACACTGCTAGTAGTAATTCTACAGGTACTTTCACCACAAATCATGGGGCATCCCCAGCTGTGATGAGTTCAGCTCATGCAAAAGCCATACGCCTATTCCTATCAGGCCCCTCATTTACCTGCTGCTGTCCTTGTGTGTTCCACTGTAACACAACATGATAAAACGTGGGAGCAGCCTAAGGCATCTTAACTGAATAACTACCAACAAGACATACAGCCAGCAGCACAAAGCACTCTGACCCAGACCCCTCTCAATGGCAATATCTGACAGAGAGGACTCAGGCTCTTCTCTCCACATCTTGACCCTGGCTACAGAAGTTTGGATGATTACTGAAATCTCATGGCCCTAACAGCAGGATGGCAAGAAAAGAAATTTTCCTACCACTTTCCCTTGCTAAGTGATCCAATCTATATTCTATGATCAGAAAGGAGATGAAAGACATGTAACACCATAAAGAGCTGATTCACGCAGCTGTAACTGGCTTATGCACAGGACTCACCATGGTTCTTTCCCTAGATTAAGCAACAGTCCTGTGCTTTATGCCAAACCCATCTCACGGAGGCACTCCAGTGTGCAAAGCCATCACCTGAGCAGACATGGGCACAGCAGGCATGAAGGAGGCTGACACACACACACACACACACACACACACACACACACACACACCATCCCACAAGCCAGCAGGAGCAGCAGAGGCAGGCAGCCATGTCACAGGTACCTGGTGCTTGCAGGACAGACTTCCCACCACCCCACACTGCTCCCCTTCTGCTCAGCCAAGTCAGGTGGGAAAGGATTCCCAGTGCCAGAAGAGCCCCAGGCAGGTGGCAAGCAGCTGGGAAGACCACGCTGCTGCTTTCCTAAGGCTCTGTGATCTCTCACTTGCAAGGCTTCTTAAAACCTTTTCTTCCCACCGCACATTAGCAATTCATTGGGTGGTTTCTACAAGTCTGAAAGGGAACAGACAGACAAATTTCTAACATATGGAGAGCTGGGGTAGAAAAACTGCAAAAACTTCCCTGTGAGACCAGCAGCAAGCCCCCAGCAGCAGGGCCACTATTGCTCCAGCAGTGCAGGGCTGCTGTTCCCCCAGCAGTAGGGCCACTAGCCTGCAGCAATGCTCCAGGGAAGGCACAGCCACGGGCACTGGGGAGGTCAGCAGGCAAGAAGCTGGCAGCAGGAGAGCTGCACATCTCCAGCCACCTTGTGCCCTCGGTAAGTCATTGCTATTCTCCAGTTTCCCTCTCCATAAAGTGGTGATCAAACTTCACAGCAGACTCAATTCATGAATGCCAAAAATATTAAGATACAACAGCAAAGATTCTGTATGTAAATCTGCAAATAAAACAGCATTTGTTGGGGAGGAAAAACCACAGGTGGGGCTGCGAAGATCCAGGTTTTGATGTCTCCCTGCAGCAATCTCCTCCCCCTGGAAAAAGGCTGTTCTGAAACACAAACTGCTTCTGTAATGTGAGTTTTGTCCAGCAGTTTAGTAGTATTATTTTTAAATTTACTAACACTAGACAGAAAGCCATCTGCAAGTTTACAAGCTCTCACACAATTGAGAAATTCCAAACACTGGGCTGTATTTTAAAAATTGCTTTGAAAAATCTGGTTTCGTATCACCTTTGGTTGCTAAATAAGCTTGTCTGGTGATTAACCACAGCCCACACAAAAATAGTTACAAAACAGTTTTATGACTAGAAATGGTTTTATGAGTAGAAATGGGCGTTGGTAAAGCAGACTGTTTTTTATTTTTATTTTTTTTAACTGAAGTTGAAATGTAAAAAGAAAAACAATACGAGCTCTGTAAGCAGATTCTTCATGGTAAATAAATATGCAGTGATTTGGAGAATGCTAAGCGATCGTTTTTAGGACATTTATTTTTGGCAGGGTAAACACTTTCAGACCCCAAGCAACTTCCCTGTGTGTACAGAATCTCCAACTGTGAAAACAAAACAAATAGCTGAGTTTCATTTGTTGCGATCAGAATTTTTTTCATGACTGTTTAGAATAAAGTTGGATGGTATTTGGAAATGCACTGTTGAAGCATTAATCTCCACTGGTAAACATCCTACAGTATGTATATAATACAGAAACTATTCTTGTACTTCAAAGCCTTCCCTCTTAATTTGGGAGAGCGGAGGATACAAACAACCTTTTTTCCCCCTTCCCTGCTT
The DNA here is from genome assembly GCF_019232065.1 of Centrocercus urophasianus. Classification (NCBI taxonomy): domain Eukaryota; kingdom Metazoa; phylum Chordata; class Aves; order Galliformes; family Phasianidae; genus Centrocercus; species Centrocercus urophasianus. The sequence continues at coordinate 3,114,485 of NW_024884978.1, read as the reverse complement.
CCTTCACCTAGCAGAAATCCCTCACTGTACTGCTGCAGACTCCATGCACTCACACAGAAAAATTAGACAAACATCAGACAGCAAATTGCACTTGAGAAAAATAACTCTCTTGAGAAATAGGATATAATGGGAGGACTGTACAGTCTGGGAGCCTTAATATTTCCCCACTTGTCTGGGCAAAGGCTTTATTTTTTTTTTGTACAGGAACTCACTGTTGACTCTTCAGGATTGAATATCCTGCTGATGAGGAAATCTGGGACACGAAGGGCAGATGCTCAGCTGGTAAGTGAGACCCCAGCCCTGCCAGCCCTGCCTGCCCTTCTTCCCTCACCACCATGGAGGAGCACAAAGCACAGGAGCAGAGCTGAAAAACACACCTCCTTTTTTTGAGCGATCTAATTGAAGTCTGGCTGCTCACCACTCCTGAAAACATCCATCCAACCTGTCCCACGCTGCGTGTCCAAGGAGTGAGCAGCCAGCATTAGTCAACGATCTGGGAAACGTCGGCTTGCCAAGGTCACGTAAGTCTGTGGCAGGAGAAGGAGCAGTAACAGCAATCTGGCTCTTCTCCTGCTTCACAGCCACAAACTTTCTTCCTCCCCTAACAATTACATATGTGGGTTTCCTTAACAGTTTCTTTTTACATTCCTGTTTAAACAGCATGGGGAAAAGGAAGAGGAGACTTGATGTGGAAAATTAGTTTTGGAAATGCTGAGTGCTGTGGATTTGCCAACTTCTGCTCCTCCAGTCAATTCATTTCAGACACTCACGGCTCTCACCGAAATGCTATTTTTAGGTTACATGTCAGATTTCACAACGGAGACTGACAGGATTTTTCTGAAGGCTATTCCCTGAGAATTAAAAAGGAAAAACAATGTGCAAATTCTGCTGGCACTCCACTGCAGCTTCTCCACGGCAAAGCTGCAACAGACCCCAGCCTGGCAGAAAGAGCTTGCTCGGCGTGTACCAGGAGATCACCAGCACAAGGGAGATGTGCAGGCCTCTTACGTGTAATGAAGCCACACAGAGCCTGAAAACGTGCCAGAAGCGCTCTGCAGCAAAGCAAGGTGCAGTTGTGGAGCGGGTCTGTAGAAAGCACAGCTCCTAAATAGAGCCATCGGCTGCTGCAGGCGGTGCCAGGCTGCTCCCAGGGCACCGGGGCTCCTTGGCTTCACCACTGCATTGGCACAGTGCTCCGTGGGACCCGCAGAGCTGCAGTGCTGTTCCTGGGTAGGGGAAGGTCAGATTTGCAGAGCGGCACCTTTTGGTAGAGTTAGCAAGGCCTCCAGCAGAGGCTGCAGTCTCGCTCATATTACTTGTCGAGTGCTTGTCACGCTGTTGGACACGCACATTAAGAAATCATTGTTTCTACCCAGTTATTTCCTGAAGCTAACAGGTGTTTGAAGCCAGCTTCCAACTCTGCCTTGTCATCCCACAGACAGAAACTGAAGCACTGCGGGATCTTCTTTGTTGTTTGTCTTTTTAGGGGCAGACCCTGTGCTTACAATCCTTGCTGGGGCTGTTTTGGCCAGCCCTCTGCACGCTGACAGCCCTTGCTGACAGAACAGGGATGCAGTGGGAGAGTGTCACCTGCACAGAAAGCAATGGCTCGACCTAAAAAAAGCTCTGCTGTAAAAGCCATGCCACTGCAGCATCACAGGGCATTTTTATTTGATATCCACGTGGATGTTTGAAACGTCATCATAATAGGATAAAGCAGGAAGTGTTTCAGATATTCCAGGGCCACTTCTGCATAAGTTGCTCAGAATAAGTCATCCAGTTACATTTCAGTTTGCACATCAGTGTGTGCAGATATTTGATTACACAGCTCTACCAGAGAAAACGTGGAGTCACTGTGTGAGCCGAGGGCGGTGAGTTCACACAGGTGGAATTGAGCACAGCATTGGTTTCCCAAGGGTTTTCTGGTGCTTCCTGAAGCTGACAAGATTAATTTAGCAATTTGGAAATCTGTTGCCAAGTCCAAGTCCCCAGAAGACTGCATAGCAATAGGAAGATTAAAAGCAGATGGCTCAGCAACCAAGGTTTTATAGTTACACTTTTAACAGACTTAAAATTCTTGAGCTTCATATCAGATCTTCATTCTTTCCTTCAATTGAGAGCGTTAGTATCTTCTGAGAACCTCCGTAGGAAGTAAAGCCAAGCACACATCATGCTAACAATATGACCTCAATTAAAATATATATACCTGTATGATAGGCTTAATAATACATTAAGGAAATGTTGATTCTAGCTCAACCAAAGCACTATGCAATTAGACCATCCCTATGTTGCATTGCTAATTTCCACAAGAGAACGCAGGAATTTAAAACATGAAGAGAATATTTCAGGGAAGTGCTTCTGCAGCTGAGCTTGTTAAACAAACCTTAATGCTGCTGCAGCTCACAAGAGCCTCCCCCATGAAGGTGAGCTACCTGCAGCAGGCTGGGGGTGGCTCCAGGTCCCATCACACCTCCCAGACCAATCTGCCAGCTCAGTTGCCAAGTTCACACACACAGAAGATCTCTACCAGGGGCTCATCCCTCTCCAATGTCTTAGAAAACACCTTCACAACACGAGCTCACAATCACAGCTGACACTATAGCCACCTATGGAGGAGCTGCACACCCAGCTGGCAGGGACATGATGGTCCTTCCCTCATATCACCCACACCAAGTAACCTCAGGATTTCTTTCCTAGAAGTCATTTCAGCGAGCTCTCTCAAAGGCACTCTGAGGGGCCCAAGCAGCAAACATCTCTTCCCTATGAATGGCGAAACGCTGATATGCATTAATAAATGCAAATGGATATTCCTGCCCAGAGCACCTTGTGATAGAGAGCAGCCTTCACACTGCCAGCCCCAGGGGCCTTGGGGCGCAGGGTTGAGGCAGTGTTCAGGTTTCCAGCTCTCTGGCCAGCCCGTGTCAGCACGCTCTGCTGTGCTTCAGAGAAGCAAACCGCAAAGTTTGATACCAAACCCTTGAGCCAGAGGACACAGCCACACTGATTTTTCCCATCGCTGCAAAGAGACTTGTGGGAGTGGTTCAGATCTGGGGCTGCCCATGGTTCATTTCTGCTTTCTTCTCTCGAAATTGCAAAATGTACTTTGCCTTCAAATTGACGTGACAAAAAATGGCACCTGCAAAAACTGAGAAGGCCTGCTTTGAAAACCCAACCCCCCAAATATATTTGGACACATGAATATAGCGGCCAAACCTCAACTTAAATCTTCCATATGAAGTGTAAGGAATCAAATAACCATCCAAAAGAGATGTCTGCAAAACAACTTGGCTCATAACATTTTCATTTGGATTAAATTAAAGTAATTGTAAATCTTCAGCGCACAGCACGAGAGCTTCATTCTATGTAACACTGTACGTATCCCATTAAGCTTTATACTACAAAAATGCTTTGAGAACCAGACTAAGTTGCCATTCCTTGGGAAAGCGAGTCTACACTAATAAGAAAACTACAAGAAAGCAGAATAAGCTCTGTGAGTAAACCTCCTCCACTGCAGTTAACCAGAGCTAAAAGAGGCAAAGGAAAAGGAGGGGCAGAAGAAACATTCCTTGGAACGAAGTGCAAAAGCATCATTGCACACTGATCTCATTGAGCAGAGTTAAGCGTCAGCTGTGCATGAATTAGAAGTTAGTGCCAAGCTGACTGTCTCACACATAAACATGGTTTATCTAATGATCCATTCTTAATTACCTCCAAGTTATGACTTCCTGGGCATCTCAATGGTTTCAGGAGAGAAGGTATCCAGCCTCCAAGTCCTCATACACATTCAGCTGAGCCCTGCTTGCTGCAACTGAGCTCTGTGGGGAGCAACAAACCTCAGCCATCATCTGTCAGGCTTTTCTCTAAATCTAGAGGATCAAGAAAAGCAAAGGAGGTGAAAATCACCTCCATTCATAACCCTGTTAAATCACTGCTCATCACCACAGATCATATTTTGATAATGTGATGAGAAAGCTCAATCCACATGTCAGAATATGAACTTACAGCACTGCATATACGTAGTTGCCTGTGAAAGCCATGCTAACCTCTGCTGCTCCCACCTTCCTTTTGGATCATCTCATCTCCACCATCCTGCTTTGCCAAGGATGAGGGTATCTGTAGAATTTGTATGAGCAGAACACAGGAAGAAGCAGCATGCTTGCAGATCCTGCCCTCACTTTCCTAGCCTCAGGATGCTCCTGGGGGGGGAATACAGACATTCTGTGCAAGAGGGGACTGCTCAGCTTCTTCCCAGACACTGAATAGTTGCATCCGGCCTCATAAGATGATCCCATAATGCAGATGCTACTGTAAAAGCACTGTCTGCACCCTGGACCATCTCTAACCTGAAGACCCGAGCTCTCTTCGTTAGCTCAGCGAGCTGCCATGAAGGCCAGCATACCTCTACCCTGCAAATACAGAAATTCCTGCAGGCCCACCACAGTGTGCTCTCACTGCATGAGGAGCTGCACCTAGCCATGGCAGTGAAACACGCTGATACAAACACACTGATATTCCCTGCGCCATTCCTGAACATCACCCTGGGTTCTCCTGGAATCCCTCAATTCCAGCTTTCCTCCACATCACATCATGTAGGCACTCGATCCCAGCCATGCAGGAAAGCACAGGAGTCACTGAGGTCTGGGTCTTACCAGAGCTTTCATTTGACAAGCTTGGAATTAATCACTCCATTTCTCCAGCCCAGCAGTAAACGGAGTATTAAAATCCCCACCCTACAGTTGTACTGGCACCATGTGCCAACCTAAGGGAGCGTTCAGCAAAGAGTCTTAAAGGAGGCACAGAAGGGGAAAGATTAATGAATAACTGGCACAATTCTGCTCATTAGATCTTGCTGAAGAAGAGTTCAGAATAAGTTAAACCCCAACATATGAATTTATTTCCAGAGCTCTTTCTAAAATTGCTTCTTCATCTTGGTGCCAATAAATCTAACGTTCCAGCCATGCTTTTCTAATAGATGCAAACATAATTTCTTATTTCTTGTTGGCCAGATCCACAATGAAATAATAATAATAAAAAAGGAACGAATTAAGCAAAAGCAGTGTCTAGTATTTATCTGTCTCTATCCTGCATCCTTCTTTCTCATTACTCCTGCAGCTCTCCTATTCAAAGGCAGCAGCTCTGAAACAAGAGTTATCCAAGGATTACAAAGTGCTCTGCAGACATTCATAATTTAAGATAACGCACATCCTGCTGAAGGGAATACCGGATCCTCACTTTGCAGATGAAGAGCAGACGTGTTAAAACATTAAGGGGCTGAGGGGCACAACGAGGTAAGGCAGCACAGAACAATGTCCTCACCTATTTAACTGCCTTTATCTCAACCCAAGTGTTCTCACACACTTACTCTCCCCCAGTTCTCCCTGCATAACCCACCTATGGAGAGCAAGTGAGCAGTTGTGTGGTGCTGAGCTGCCTGGCCTCACACCACTGCTCACGAGTCCACACATCACAACCACCAGGCCTTGTGATGTTCAGGCACTGCAATCTTTGCCATTTGCTTCTGAAGTTTGCTTTGTATAAACCATTTCTCTACTTCATCTCCTGAATTACACTCTTAAATATTGTTATCCCACCCCTATTGCATTCTTCTTCCTTGATCCATTGCTGTTTCATGCCCATGTGATCGCGCAGTCTGTATTACACTGTCAACAGTCAGTGATGACAGTGGAACCCAAGGGCATCAGACAATCCACATCGTTCAGATATGATCTGCATTGGTGAAGCAGCTACAATGGTTTAGTTCTTTTCCCTATATCAGACTAGAATTTTACTAATAACCCGTTAAATGTACCCTACTTTAACTTGACTTCTCTGCCCACACTGTGTAATTTCTGACATATATGTCAGCTATGGATTTTATGGAATGAGCCATCATTTTCAGGAGGAATTTGAGCACTAGTTGTGTTAAGCAGCCTCTCTTTTAGTGCGGGGTTTTTATTCAGCATAGACTCTGCTTAGAGAATATCTGTCAAAGTCCCAGAGCCATGCTGAAAACTTCTAATTGAAACACAAAAGAAGTTTGATAAGACATCTCCTGGTGAACCCCTCCCCACAAACCACACGATCAGGTAACTTAAAAGCAAAGATTTTGCTCTTCTACTTCACTGTCATAGAACATGTCTTCTCACTCTATAATTAATCCCAGTGAAAAGAAACACAGCAGCCTAACAGATTGACCTGTTGTGGTGCACAGTGCAGGAAGGATCACTGAGTACACAGCTTCAGAGATGCAGTTCAGATTTTCTGAAGTACCTCTTTAATGAGCACCACGTACTCAGGACAGGACAGAGAGACAGTGACAACAAAAGGATTCTACAGCACTAGACAGAAGTGAAGCAGAGTTGCAGCATGCTAAATTATAGATGAGAAAGGCAGAGCGCATAAACAGGCTGTCTCACAAAAAGCCAAACCCAAATAAAAGGCATGCTCCAGCCAAAGTACAAGCTGATAACAGAAAATCTGGTTTGCTTCTGAGCTGGCCTGAAACAAAAGGCTGAACCCGCAGCTAAGGAAGGGCAATGAAAAAGAGACCAAGCCCAGAAAAGCAGCAGGAAAGTGCATCTTCAGGCCCCTCCTGGGAGCCGCCCCAAGGAGCTTTACCTTCCACATGAACGACCTGCTGGCCTCCCTGCTCCCACCCAAAATGCTCTAGATGACAATTCCTTCAAGAGCCATCAGTACCCTAAGACCAAAGAGAAATGACAACTTTGTGGAGCTTGAGAGCATGGAGATCCCTAAAGACAGAACTCCGGAACTCAACCAAATCTTCTTCAAGGTGAGACCAGCACTGTTAGAGGAGCTATCTGACAGGTAAGCCATAAGCTGACGGCTCCAATCCAGCTGTTATACTTCAGACTCAGTTTTTGATGAACATACAAAGAGACTGCCAGAGGCTGCTAAGTAATGGTGCAGGAGGATCGAGCAGAGACAAAAGATGAATATTATGGAAATGGAATAATGATACTTTAAAAGAATGGGATACAGAGCTGACATTTTGCTGCTGGACTTAAGGAATCAGTCGCCATTACCTAATAGCAATTGGAATATCCTAGCAAAGGATGTATCACACGAAAAAATCATTCCAATCTCAGCTGAATTTTAACTGTATCGAATAAAGTTGCACAACACAGTCCGACAACAGATAGCAAAGCTTATTTCAGGCAAGTATTTGTACAGTGCTATTAAATGACAAGGACTTGGTCAGCAAATGGAGCTGGAGGTTGCTAAAGTAGTCTCTAGCAACCAAGATGATTGCTAGGGCAGAACAAGTTGTTTTACTCTGTTTAGCGTGTCTGCATTTTAAATCTTCCAGACATTATAGTAAATGTAATAATAATACGGCATAATGAAGATTGGTTGAAGTAATGAGTTTGGGAGGGTGAAGCAGTGACTTGTGCAGCAATATTTCACAAGGCAAGTAGAGAGAAGCTGATGGAGTTTCTGCCTGGAAAGGGGTGAGGAACAGTGGATCACCACAATAAACAAAATGGGTATGCTTCAAAAACAAGGCAACCTAGTAGATAACTGGGATGGCTTTTGCCTAGCCTGAAGTGCTGCAGTAGCAAGAAAGCTTAGTGGTACTGCAGGCAAGAGCCAGAGATCTAGGAAATGGTTTAAAGAGGTTTGGAAAGCAGAGGCAGAGAAATCCACATTTTTTATAACCTTTAATGCAGCACTCATTCAAATAGACCAGGCATTGTAGCACCCTTCCTTCCAAGAAACAAGATCAAGGAGGCTGCACTGGCCACCAAAACACCCTTGCAAATATCAAACAGTTCCCTCAGCATCTCTTTACTCTTCCACATCTCCAAAAGAAGATGCAAATATCAGCAGATGCAAATACATATGGAGTCATGGGCCAGCATAATTTGCAACAGCTGGAAATTTGAGCCACCTACTCAATGCAAGAGAAGAGTCATGAGTTCTTTCCTGCTCTATTGACTCAGATCTCCCCAGCCCTACTCTGAGAACACTTTGGGCATTGGGTTATCTACTACAAAAAAGCTGAGTGAAAATCCCCAGCCAGGAGAAAAAACAACAACAACAACACAACAACCAACAATGTAAGTTTAATAAACTGTTCTTCAGAAGAAGAGATGGGAGAGGGAAAAGGTTTGTAGTACTGAGATCGTGAGAGTCCAGCCATGTAAGTGATGACTCAGTGTAATCTTGTGTTTCAACAAGATGAAGAAAAACATGTTTTTGAAATTGTTGAGTCTGGTGTTCCCAGCCAACATATATTCTTTTATTGGCCTGCAAGTGACCCTTTAAACTTGGGCTTGCTTCCAGCCCGTGGGTCCATGGCAATGATTAGAGAGTAGAAAATCCCTGCTACTGGCCAGCTGTGCTCCAAATTACCTTACTCAGCTGTGCCTATAAATGTAATTGCTTGTTTCCATGGAATTGCATCAGAATGACCTGCTCACCCCTCACATAATTCATATATCTGCAATTTCTCCCTCTGTAGATAAAAATCTCTTTCTTCTGCATGTGTATGAAAGAACTGCGAGGATGCAGTCTATCCTTCATTAATCAGGGAAATGGAAGGAGCCAATAACCCAGAAAGACGTGCAGAGTTGAAAGCACAGGTAGGTGACATCCTGAAATACACACTAAAAATATGGAAGCAGAGAAGATGTGGGTCCTGCTGGCTGTAACACCACACACCAGCGCAGGTGGACACAGTGCACCAAGCCCAGCATACCTCTATGGGATTGCTATGGGGAGGGAGCAAAGGAGAAGACTTCAGAAGGCACTGGTGAAAGCCTGGGTAAACAACGTGGTTCTGAGGCAAATTAAATCTACAGTTCATTTTCAGGTCAGCCATGAAGACAGTTGCAGATAGAGAGTAGAGAGGTAAGAATTTGCCTCCTTTGCTTTTAAGAAAAAAGCCAGAGCAAAATCATATAATGATTCAGATGGTGACACAAGCAAAAGGTCCAGGAGGTGATTTTCCTAGAAGCGAGCTAACTTTAGATCTGTGTTTTAGGGTATAAATGCAACTGCCGTAAGGACATAATTGAGCTCCCTCCATCCAGAGGCTGCCGCAGGATGCAGCCATCACTGCACTGCACTCCCTGCCCCGCCGTCATTCCCCACCAGGCCCTCACAGCTCAGGCTCTCCCTAACACTGACTGAGGCTCGGGACTATTGTAACCAAAAATTAAAATATGTTCCCATTAAAAAATGAGGATGATAGCAATTAATTCCACATTTTCATGAATAAATATCATGTGTCTGATGCCAGAGCAATTTGGCTTGTTCACAGAAGCTAACGGTGACACATAAATCCATTTTCCCTGTTGCTCAATAGACCTTCTCACGCTGCAGACCAGATTTTGCACTGGAAAAGGCTTCTTTTGTTTCTGTTTTTCACTTTCCTTGCCATCCACCTTCCTCTCAACCTATGGGTTACATCATTCATTCGAAGCAACTGAAGTCAAGGTTGTCTTGGGACTGCTTGGCTGCTCAGCAGCCACTGACCCAGGTGACTTTACGTCCAGAAGCTGCCCACTGTTTCCCAGAAGTGACGTTACTTGACTGGAGCCAATGACCTGGATCTGTTCCCTCTCCTGGAGCCAGTCCCAGCAGCAGAGATGTGCCAGGAGCATCCCTGCCAGCATGACCAGTCTGCTTGTCCTGTGCATAATGAGGAAAGAGCCCTCTTCCAGCATGTGTGGTCCTCAGCTACTGAGCCACAAGGACAGACCAACAGCTGAATAAACAGGCAAAGCCATGCAGAAGAAAAGCTAATATGCTCCTACCTCTTCTCAACTGTATTATTGGACTCCAATGATTCCATCATATCAAAAATCATTGGCATTTTAGAAGTGTAAAAGGAAAAGCTGTATGGATTCTGACTATTTTGAAGTTTTACAGACGTTTGCTGGCCTAACATAGGAGGAGTATCATTATTTTATTGACCAAACCTTTTTTCTTGTTTTCATATGGAAAATCTCAGTGGCACTTCACTCCGTTTGTCTTTTTTTCTTCTTTAGTCATATGATAATGTACACTTATAACCAGTGAATCATCCCCCCCAAAAGTCATAAAGAGAAAAATAGCTCATATGTGTGCCTCAGCGGCCAATGAATCATTGACGACAGGTATAATGGGAATAATTATATACTGTTGAGAAACTTTACTCAAAGCCCAGCTCAGAAGGCTAGTTTCAAAACTTCTGAGTTATGCAGTTGGATCCAAGGTTGAGTGTGCCAGGTTAGGAAACAGCCAGGAGAATTTCAGATTTGTGTTACTGCAAGGAAATATCCTCTCCAAGCGTCTGTTATGTGTTGACAAATTGTTTATACTTAATGAAGCAATAATAATGAATAGTCTAAATAGACACTGATTTCTATGTTTTTAATTCACTTTTAGTGGGAAAAATATCCTGGCAACAGAAATAAAAATGTCAAACTTTGAATGCCAGCCACAGTTATAACTGTGCTATTTTAAGCAGTAGTATGTATTATTGAGTGTAACTTATATTTTTAGGGTCTAATCCTGGAAGTTTGTACTCTGAAGAGCTGCAGACTTCCAAAGCAAGTTTCTGAGGGCACGTATATGAATGTGAATTTGTAGCAGACAGCGTCCTGACAAGGAGAGGTTCCAGCCTCAGTGGCACTTCGCACCTCCTAGAAATATTGTTCAAAATATGAACAATTGAGAGGCAAGTGCTCCAGAATGCAAATATAAACCCTTCCTAATCCAGCTCAAAGAAACACAGAAACAAGAAGGCATGGCTACTGCATTGAGTCGAGCTACAAAAGGCGGCTCTCCTAACACACAGTACAGTGACACGGCATGTTTTGAACAGTGTATCTTATAGCCACCAGCTTTTGCCCATCATTAATCAACATGGAGCCAGGTCCCACAGCCACACCTTGCAGACAAGGCCAGGGATACTTTGTTCTCACATCTGTAGAAGCCTACTAGAGAGAAAAGATGCACAGTGTGCCCTCTCACAGAGATCATACCTGTGTCCACTCCTCTCAGCCCACAGCATGAATTTTTCAAAGTGCAGAATTCCTCAAACAGGGCAAACTAACATTATAGCTAAGGGATAAATCACATCAGCTGAGTGCAGCATGAGCCCAGCCATCTGCCAATGGCAAACTGAAGTCTGCAAGTGCTAAATATGCTGTCCCCCCCAGTAGTGCAAGGGGATGGTGATTAGCACCATGCTGCTTCAGACACACTATGGAGCTGTACAAACTCCAGCACCCAAGGCAGTGAAACGAGAAAGGTCCTTACTTGGGAGGGGAGGGTAGTGACACCAACTCCTCCAGTGGAGAGAAACAGGCACCTTCTGAGAACAATTAATCCCAGATGGCTATTTTAGGACAAGCTGAAATCACCCTCTGAAGGTTTTCATTTCTCCTCATCAACTGCAAGAGGAGTATGGCTCCAGCTCTGACCAGTTCAAATGTAAATATCTGATTTCTGCACGCCCTGAATTTGTGCAAAAATATCTCATCCTTAGTTGGGAAAGTAGTTGAAAAGAGATGAGTAGCTGCTGTTACATTTCTGGGAAATGTGAGATATTATATGACCTGTTAATTTATTCCAGAGTTTCCCTTTATGCTTTAACAATAGTGTTCAGTATTCAATTCAAGTCATAATACTTAATGGCTTGTGGTCAGCTAAGCTTATCCTCCATTTCTGTGCCAGCTTAAAAAATAAACAAAACTGTATCTACTGAATAGCACAATTAGTGGGATTTACCCTGCCCCTGCTACCCCAAAGCCCACATTAGAACATAAAAATACTGTTTCTGCTCAATTTGGAGAAGATGGGAAGAGTCTTACATCCTCCTATGGAAGACCATGAGAGCTGAACAGTTTGCTCAGATGAGAACATCAGTCTTTAGGGGAAACAAACACTGGAGATAGCTTCAAATTAAAGCTACTTTCACTTCAAAAACGTCTGGTGGCCTCAGAGTAGACTGGAAATGAAACATGTTAGGGGCTGCACATTTACTTAGGACTCACTGTTTCCACCAGTGAGTTGACTCGGCTGATAATCAGAGGGCTGTCCTCACCCCAAGTTCCATTCACACAGCAAAGTGTGGAGTCAGGGTGCTTTTAACAAGGTCTGTTACCCTACACATAAGCAAACAACATAACATCATCATATATGAACCACCCCTCTGTCACCTCAAGTCTGTAGCTCACTTGAAAAGAGCAAACTCTGCTGCAGTTAATTCCGTGCTGCAGATAATCACCCCAGCAAGAGATAATCCTTGTCCTGAAGAATCTACAACCAAAACCACCATGCAAAGCAGGGCAGAAAGCACAAAGGCAGAAGGAGGCACAGCAACTCTTACACAAGCTCATCAGCAGTGCAGCTGGGAACACAGTATTTAATACTCAGCTGCCCTACTATGGTGCAAACGAAGTAAGTGCCAACTTGCCAAAGACACTCCACATTTCAGGCAATGGGAACAAAACCAGCTCCTTCAGCTTGAAGATCATTTTCTCTCTCAAAGACACCAGATCTTAAGCAAAGAAGGATCACAAAATTGTTTGAAAGCCAGTACCAGGGTTTGCTCTTAACTCCCATTACTTCTGATCCCCTCAGGTTTCCTGCAGCCCTCTTCTCCAAGCTTCAGTAGCACAGAAACCCACCCGATACACTGCTGTATCCACTGCTAACTGCAGTCAGCCCCTAGAGCTGCAGTCTGAATACCAGCGAGCATCATGCAATGAGACAGGATGTTTTATCCTACCTTACACAGAACTTGAAGTGGTTTCTTAAATTTATCTTAATAAAAGCACAAAATCAAACCACGAGGCTCTTTCTAAAAATTCAAGCTATTTCCCAATCTAAAACCATGTTTCTACCCCTGAGAATGCAGATGGCTGATCTGAGAGCACATGTGAGGAAGAGAGGGAATATCTTACAAAATATTTCTGATGAACTTTCCTGTACTACACGGTACAGATTTCCCACAAATTTGGACTTTTCCAATTGCACACTTTTCTCTTCCCTCCTGTGATAAGCAGAATCTAACTTCTGAGCCTTTTGTTCTCTGTCTTCAACACCTACAGTTCCCACAGCTACATCACTGTAATCTACAGATTCATACCTGATAACGCTGAAGTTATTCTGTAGCATCTTCTGAAGTGATATTTCCAAACTGTGAAGCAAATGCACGTTAATCTGCAGATCGAAGCTTCCATTTTCACTACATTAAAACTGACCTGGTCAACGTTATGCAACACAGATTCAGCAGAACCTTTGGAGCCAGCTTTACCAAGATCACCTGGCGAATATCTTCATTTAACAGAAAAGGCTCTGAGAAGCCCCAGTGACTCCTGACAACCTACCTATCAGCACTGCCGCCTTGTTAGGAGGACTGGGAGACAGGCAGTGGCTCTCTCCAATCATGGAAGATGACGAAGGGCACATCGTAAGCAGCTGACCCCAGACACCTGCTGCTGTGAGCACAGCTGCTGGCCAAATACAAGATTGAACACAGCTGCTTCACAACACTTTTCTCTAAAATGGAAGAGAGGGAAAGGGCAAGAGTGCTAAGGGGGACATTAGTAAATTCCGAATCCTGCTTGCTCACTGTGTTGTTGCTTTTTCTTTTAGCCAAATACAGGGTGCTCCACTTGCTGTTTTGTTTTAGATCTCAATAGTGGAAAGTGCTACTCATTTTGGCTAAGCCCCCAAGTTGTGCCACTGCAAAAATTCTTCAGTAACTTGCCTCTGGTATTTTCTATTCTGAACACAAACCAACCAGCCTACTGCATAGCAAGGACTTGATTCAAAGGCAATGGAGGCTGGTGGCTTTTCACTGGGGCTTGGATGCAGCAGGAGATGCATGCAAGCACATGGCAGGCTTCCATTGCACCAACACTGCCATCCCAGGAACTGTAGAAACTGCTGAGCTGGGCACAGACACAGTGAGCACAGGGAAGATTCAGGGCTGAATGAAAAGCATTGGTCACCAGGAGCCAAATGATTCATGCTGCAACCTTGGTCCTGTGCAGGACTGAAACACAGCCTCAGCTTTCCACTGACCAGTGTGCAGCTGCAGGGCAGGTAAACCTTCACGCCTCAGTTTCCAAATCTGTCAAGGAGAGATTACAAACATTTCCCTTGCTTCAGATGGGCTTGTTGAGACTTGGAGGCTTGTGGTGCAAGATCAAAGGATCAGAATAATATTATATGTCCAATACAGGCCCATGCGCTATTTGCAACGTCTGGAGGCGTGACGACTGCTTAGCTTGCAAAGGAAAGCGTAAGGTCTGTACATGGCAATTACGTGAGCTTGAACTTGAACTTGTCCTCTATGAGATGGTCAGTCAAACTGTTATCTCCCAATAAGCACCTAGCTCACAAGCTAGCAAGATTTTCTCTAACATTACACCAGAAGGGAAGATATTGAGCTGATTCCTGTCTGTGAAAGCAGCCTTTTCTTAAGTTTATGAGTTCTCTCTCAACCATTTGTCCCACACAAACTCTGTTCTTTCTTTTTATGGCCCTTCAGTTTGTTGTGAAACAGAATACGGATCTTAGCATTCACATTACTGCTTCAGTTTATGGCACCCAAAGAGGTCTCACATTTCTGAAGTAATGGCTCTTACTCTTGTCACAGTAAGCCAAGGTCCTTCTTGCAGCAGCCACATACACAAAGAAAATTAATGTATCCCAGGAAAGCAAAAAGATGAGATCACCGTTTCAAAATGAGTCTGCTTTTATAAACAAATACAGACAAATACATATGGTGTGGATCTCCTGTTCCAGCTATCAGGAAAGGTCACCAAAGTTAGCTTGTCTGGGGATCTCTCCAGAGTGAAAAGTTTTCTGTTTCTGTAGCTGATGGAATCAGTTCTGCCACCCTCAACACCAGCACAGCACAAGGGCCCTGTCTCCCCGAGCTGCTGTCTCACAAGTGTTCACACTGATCATCCAAATGAACGGAGAATGGAACACAGGGAGCCCTTTGCATCCCTTCCACCATGCTGCCACTAAGATGTAACTCTACCATGGAATGAGTCAGGCCATCACCTCTAACCAGACCACGTCCTTACTCCCACCCATCAAAGAAAACAAGCTGTGCTTGGTTTCCTTTGCAGAAGTATTGTTTTGATCTTGGAAAATAACCTCTACTCAAAAAAAAGTCCACAGAAGCACACTAAAAATTACACCATGCTCACACACCACCCCAAATAAAGGTCTTTACCACACACCCAAGAGCTTATTATGGCTATCTGGAAGCATACTGACAAGTCAAGGAGAAAAGGAACATGCTTGTCTTCCTGCCAAGTCTTTTAAGGAAGACAGAAATAAAAATAAATGGACAAAAGGACACCATTGCACAATAATATTATAGTAATATAGTGAGCATAAATGAACAAGAAAATACACTAATAAAAGTCTACAAAGCTGTATGCTGAGATAAGGGACAAAAAGGATATTGGAGAGTGCAACGAGTTGGAATGTAACACTTTCCATCTGTGTGGTGAGAATGTTTCTCACCCTAATATTCACTGAGAAACTGCTGTTCTCATATCCCAGAGAAACTGAAGCAAAGGAAGTTTCCACAACTTGCAGAACATCCTCTCAGACCCAGGAAGCAGCCTGTGGGGCTCCTCACTGACTGCACTGTCAGCAGCAAGAGGGACCCTCCCAGCATACAGCAAAGCTGAGCAGAAACCAGGGCCACCACTGTTTGCTGTGCTCATGATTCACAAGGCAAAGTCCTGCAGATACCTGTCTTAGCACAGAGGTTGACTCTTTCTGATAAAAAAGTTTAGAGTACAGTACAGCAAGCCCACACATCTTACAGATCCCAGAGTCTCATCTGGAATGAATCAGTATCAATTCAGGCTTTATTTAAACATATTGTTTAAATACAGTTTATCCCTCTTGATGCTGAGTTGAGAAGTTCAGTCTTTTAAGTATTCTCTTTCTTACACTGAAATTTTCTTCCATTTAGGAACAACTTGGAAACACATGAACACGGAATTAAACGCTCAGATATCTTAATCCTATTATCAATAATCTGTAATGCTTTTCACAGGCCGTTAGACTGACATGTCTGTGTGAGACTGCACATATCACACCAGAGCAGTACAGTTCTGGCTGGGAGTAACTGCAGTGGGGACCATATGAGCCTACAGCCACATGCACAACGTACACAGCTTCAGTATCTGGAAAGGAAGCTCCCAGGCCAAGAGACTTTAAAGCAAAACATACAGCATAGCAGCTATAATATCATTTCATTTATAGCATTACCTTTCTCTGCATCAAACAGTATTTTCCTAGGGACTCAGAATTCAGCTTAAGTTTGTCCTCAAATGTTTTTTTGCTGTTTCTCTCCCAGATCATCTCCCGTTGTTCCCTATATTAATTCCCTCTTGGTGAAATACCTAGTATGGTCAAATGAGGGATGGATGGCAAACTTTCCAAGTTTGAGCATGAACTTGTCCAGGAGTAAACCTTTTAAGGACACTTTAAAGAGACAGAAGCTTAAATCCCATTTTCAACAGGAATCAAGGACCAGACTGTAAGGCTAAGCTGGCATCTAAAGATTTAGAGCAGTTCCTATTTTTATCCTGAATAGCAATATACCCTTAAAAAAAAAAAAATCAGGCTGCTACAAACCAAAGGCAGTGTTTACACAGACTAAGGAAGGAGAGTACAGACAGCTCAGAACAGCCGAGCCGTCCAATGCCCTCCACAAACTGAAGGAGAGAACCAGGCAGGAATACAGAGCTGGGCCCTGAATCCACCGAGCTGTGCTGGCAGGGCTTCAGCAGCCCAGGGAACCACCTGGTGCCACAGCTCTGCTCAAGCTGCTTTGCTGCTCTGACTCCAGAGCCCTTCTGAAACGGTCTGCCAAAATCTCACCCACACCTGCCAGCCCCTTTTTCTCCTTAGGGTAACTAAGGGTCACATCATTAATAAAAGATATCCAATAAACAGCTAATAAGGATTATTAACATCGACAGGAGAGCTGTACCTTGCAGAACTTCACGACCAACAGGTGCTACCCATCCCACGTGCCCCAGCTGTGAGCACTCAGCAGCAATCTCCAAGCCCTCATCAGTCAGTAACGTTTACCAAACTGCTTTTTGAATTCTGATGAACAAAACTTACTTTTTAAAGAAATGACTGAGCAAACTGGGAGCGCTACCTGTTTCAGCAGCGCAACAGACCCCAGAGGGGAAGTATTACCGTTGACAGTATTCCCCATGAGAGCATATTCTGTCCTACCAGGGTGGGAGATATTTTTGTCTTCTACAGAAGGCAGCACAGGGCAGAGCAGGCGCTGCTGCACACACGTGGGCACTCAGACCATCCCCTGCTTCCTTGAGTGAGTTCCTTGGTTGCAGCGATGGCACAAGATGCCCAGCCTGAGGCAAAAAACCCTCTCATCCAATGCAGTTACCCAGAGAATATGAGTTCAAGAGCTGTCCCCACAGCTCTGGGTCAGCAGACCATGCCCTTCAGTTTGTCCCCATTCAGCAAAGCAAGGAGTAAGGCCATGCCTCAAATGAACCATGTGCTGAAGTGTCTTCCTGGCTGACTCTAGCCTGAGCTTCGGGATCAACAGAGCACCTTCTGCCATCCTGCAGCACAGAGACGAGTAACTCCACTGATTTTCACACTTTCCCAGCTGGGTAAGCATTGGCAAAATCCAGCTCAAGAGTACCACCTAGCCTTCCTACAGCATTCTACAAACACTAACCAGTGATCCTGACATCACCAAATTAGGCAGCTATCAACTCTTGTACCTGTCCTATAAAACACAGATTTAAAAGACTGATGACGAACTCTACTGTGGTGGTAAGGACAGCAAAACAACAGACCTTTGTGCAGACCTTGTGAGCAAAACAACATAACAGCAAACAGCAGTATTTTATGACAGATTAGCCTAGGAAATGGAGGATGTGAACCCACTAGAGGACATGGCTCACGGTCAGTACCTACAGCCAGTCTTCCTACACAGCCAGTCAGTGGGAAGTACGAGATGTGGTGTGGTGCAGTAGCTGCAGCTTGCTGCTCAGGGATGAACCAGCCTGAGCCTGGAAGCAGCTCAGTTACCCTCCTAGAAGCATGGCTGCGAAGCCAGGGCAGCCAGGCAGCTTGTGGGCATGTCTGGAGGCCACGCAGGGCTGCTTCATGCCCAGGGCACTGACTGGCTCAGACCTCCGATCGCTCAGGAAACCTATCCAACACACAGTGTAAACATACCCAGTTATCCAAGCTGGAAGCATGCCCGACCACTGGCATGAAATCTCCTTTACTTGGGAAAAAAAAAAAAAAAAAAAAAAAAAAAAAAAAGATGATCTGAGCAAGCAAGAAGGGACACGTTGCAAGGGCAATGCAGGAGATTTGCGTTTGTTCTTAGCTCCACCCAGCCCTGGTGATGATAATCCTTTGTTTGCCTTTTTTCTCTATTTAGATTGTGAGTTCTTTAAGATAGAGACAGTCTCTTGGCATTTGTTTATGTAGAGTTTATATATCAGTCCCCAGGATTACTACAATGATTAGAATAATCTTTAATGACCACAAATCATTGCAACCCATGTTTTATGAATCCTCTGAGCGCATGCATGTCAAATAGGTGTACAAAACGAGGCTCTGAGCAAATTACAAGATCTAAGATAAACACTACTTTCTTCACAACAATTTCACAACAATTTCTGTCCATTACATCCCTCCATTTTGACTTGACAGTGCCATAACCTACTCGCTAGAGCTACAGAAACAGCAGTTGAGCCCTAATGTGCCTGGGAACTCAGCGCCTTTCTTCCAGCAGGCCCTGCAGTCAATGGAAAGGTACTTTTCTATTTCATCAAGAGAGACCAACAAGGACTGGGAGAAACTCAACACTTCAAAGCGACTAAGATAGAATCCTCTGGAAACTGGAAGCTTTAAAACAGAAGAAGGAAGGTCCAAAACAGGGTTACTGACTCTAAATACATGCATGGGCACACGCAGGAGGAAAACAAGAAAGATGCCAAGAGTGGGAGGGGTTCACTGATCAGCATCTGTTAAACTCAGACAGGCATCTTGACTTTGCTTTTCATTTCTGAGCAGCAGTATCAAGAATGGGGGAGAAGAGGAAACAAGCAGCATGACAATCATGGCCCAGGCAAACCCAGGTCCCTGCAGGAGCCTCACTGCCAGCCTTGTTTCCCCAGGATCGAGTGGCTTTTTCCAACAGCTGACCACAGCTCCTCCAACTTTATTCATCTGCTACAGACGATGTTAGCACAGCTCTGCAGCTAAAACAAATCAATAACTGTATTCTGTAGTGACAAGTCTTTCAAACCAACAAAACCCCTGGTCAGATAAGTTTGCATCCTGCATATTGTCCAGGATAAGTGGCATCGTGAACGCTATAAACCCAAAGCTTAAGCGAAGATGGGGCTTTGCTCTGCAGCCATGAACTCCCTTCAGTGACCGTCCCCTGGCGATGAGTGTCAAATCCTTCAGCACATCCATCCCACAGCTGCTCATCCGAAGGCCAAACAAAGTCACCAGGAAGGTTTCTGTTAACTTATTGCAGGTTTGGGCTTCTCAGCAAAGCAGCTCTCTGCCCCAGTGATTGGTGCTGCCTATTTCAGCTGCTACCCTTCATTACCCTTCCCCTCACACCACACAGACCTGCGTGCTGCACTGACTCATAGGGAAGCAGCAGCAAATCCAAACAGAGCTGTTCTGAGATTAGCGCAGATGAAATACAGGTTTGCCTGTGTGTGCATTGCAAAGCCAGGATTTGTTTAGAAAAATGGCTCTGGTTTACTTCACATGTCCACCCCTATATGCTCTTCTTCTAATTGAGATAATGAACCTTCTTGAGGAAGCATTGATTGGTCTGTAATATTTGTTCAGTTGTGTAGAATGAAACTCATTTTGGTTGACTGAAGTCAGTCCTATTCAAGTGAAGTGTTTGTTTGCAGTTAAGATCTTACTGGCAGTTAAGATGAATCAAGGTGCTTGGGGCTGTCAAGTTGAAACCTTAATATCGTCAAATTGCTGCCCAGGTTACTTTGAAATATTTATGTAATGTACCTTTCTTTTCTGGCAAATTACCATTAATGGGAAAGGAGCTCAGTATTACCTAACAGAAATAGCCACGTCCCTTTAATGGAAATAATTATTCATTCTAACCTTTTCTTCTTATTTTTTTTCATTGTAGTATCTTAAAAATACCTGCATTCCAGCAAAATGTTTCATGTTAATCTCAACCCTGATTCCATCTCACTCATTCTTCTCAAAGCTGCTGCCTTGAGGAATCAGGCAAAGCAATAGATAAGCACTGATTTCACTGTTCTAACAACGCTTTTGATGTGAAAATCCTTTTGCTAATGTAGGCTGTTTTTAAACAGGCTAAAACCACTTCAGTTGGAAAGCGTACTATCATGGTATCAATCAAGTCCCATTGAAGCCAAATGGAAAAATTCCAAAAACTGCTCCTCAAATGGGTTAAAAAGTCAACAGCAGATATTTTCATAAGGAATTACTCAATTCTAACCAATTATCATAGTCAGAAAGGTCACAGACTTGCTCTTAGCTATCTAAAATATTCAGTAACATGTTTATCAAAGTTCTTTAAAAATAAATCCAGAAGAACCCATTTGAAAGAAGACTCTGAGTTTTCAGCTAAATAACAAAGAACAAAATACTTCCATAATGCAATGCTTATACAATGCCTCATCCCCTCCTCCAAGGGCAAAGTCTGCTATTGAAAATCATTTAAGGGAACTGCAGGAAACTTGGGAATCTAAATTGTACCAAAGAGGAAGAGAGGTTTGTGACTGTGCCAGGAGGCAGGGCATTCATGGGATCTGGGTTAATTTCCCAATTTTGCTGCAGACTTCCTGCAAGACGCTGGGCAAGCTGCCTGCTCTCTGCTCAGTGCCCACCTGCAATACAGAAATACCAGCACCTCTTGCCTGCCTCTGCCCCCTTTAGATATCTGTTTCTTTGGAGCAGACTCCTGACTCTGAATTGCCTGTCTAACATGTATCAGCCCAAAGTGATCCCACTGATGTCTCCCAGGCGATTTCTGATTTGCAGGGTTCTTTTGGGTTTGCTGCCATGTGTTGTACTTTCTGCTGTTCTGTTGTTTTCCTGTCAGAACATTGCACTGTGATGTCTGGGGCCTTTTAATTTACTCCAATGCAAAAAAAGAGGAAAAGGTTGCTTGTGAATTACTTGCTGTTGCTGATCTAGGGGAGGTTTCCAGGGATGTTTGTTCCAGCAGGAGAACAAACTCTTTCACTGAGGAACTGCATGAAAGACAGGATGCTCAGCTGTGTGCTAACAAGTTGCAGGGACAAGGCAAGGTCTCGAATATATCAATATGAAAGTTGATATTATTGCCCTCTAGGAGAGCTGAAGAAATGTAAAGACAGAAAACTGAATGCAGGTTTTAGGAAAAAAACTGGGAACTGCTCCCCTTACAGGCACGTTGCAAATAACGAGGCAGACAGCCAAGTTCATACATGCTGCACTCTCTTCCTTAAGCGGAGAGCAGTGAATTGGAGGATGATGATATTTTCTTGTGAGAACAAAACAAGCTAACACCAACAAAAAAATGGCGCCCCTCCCAGGAACAGCTGCCTGTTTAAAAAAAACCAAATCCATTAAGGCACTTGGGGAAATGGAATACTCCAGTTCCGTCAATAGCGAGCAGGTAAGCAGCAGCAAGATCTAAAAGCTATGCAGGACTCTGCAGCTCTCAGGGTCCAGTACAAGTACTTATCTAAGACATTATTGGTTCCAGATCAATCTCATATGCCCAACATTTACCTATCTGAATTTGTGCTCTGTGCTCTCAGACAGCAGGATGGAGAGACTTTTTTTCTTTTTTTAAACAGATGTCTAGACAGTTATCTTCATGTCAGACAAAGTGATCACACTGGAAATCCAACGAAAAAATTGAATCGAACTGCTACAACTCGAGGTACTGAGGATGCAGACAGCAACTCCATGCCATGGCAAGGCTCCCAAGGTGGGGTGGGGGGCCCACAAACCCCGAGGAACTCCCCAAGCCATCGCTCAGTTCTCCTCTGAGCCATCCTGAACACACTGAGGTGCCCTATGCAGACCCCCATTACTTATGTGAGTGTGACACCAGGATCAACCTCCCCCACTTGGGTCTCGAGTCAGTTCTAAAACAGAATCTGATGAAGGAAGTGTAATTCACATCAATCTGG
The DNA here is from genome assembly GCF_019232065.1 of Centrocercus urophasianus. Lineage (NCBI taxonomy): Eukaryota > Metazoa > Chordata > Aves > Galliformes > Phasianidae > Centrocercus > Centrocercus urophasianus. The sequence goes on along the minus strand of NW_024884978.1, from coordinate 3,092,280 downwards.
AGCCACTGAGCGGAAAATAGACATCAAATTGAGCTCCTGTTCCTTCCTCTTTTAAGCACAGTGTGCTAAAAACACAGATCTTTGAATCATCTTCTGATTCATCACAGCATAATACGATGTATTACATTACCTATCTGGTTACAGAGGTAGGTGACACACGAGCCGAGTTTCAAAAGCAAAGAAACAATCTGGCTACACAAACAACAGGTGTGAGCTTGATTCCTCTATTTTCATAGTAACCATATCTCTATAGAAACTTACTGAGAAGAATTCTTTAAACGAAAAATTAAACTACAGTCAAAACAACATAAAACATCCCGTTCTGAAGAAAAATGCGTTGTCATGGATGTTTTGTTTTAGATAAAAACCTGTATCTCAATTAAGGCTTTTCCCACTGTGTCCATGTTGTACATGAGTGCACATCTTATACTTCAGCATTCTGAAAACCACAGAGGAAACGAGAGTGGAAGAAGACAGCAGATACAGATGGGGAATGCATGCCCTCCTCCTTAGAGCCTCCACTCATTCACCCCAAAGTCTCAAGGCAATTTCATTGATAGTGGTGGTCTTAGAGAAACAAAACATTAGTGAACTGAGAGCTTAAATTCTTAAAGAAAGGCTCCTATTGTGTTAATATGAGTGTTTTAAGGCAAAGCTGACTACTCAGTTACTGTTGTCACCCAAGTGACATTATCTGAAGAAACTCAAGGAATAACACTCCAGAAGCAATTACTTCAGTTTCTATAAAAGTACTGCAAAGCATCAAGTAAGGCAGTATTCATGTCAGACCAGCTGGAACTCCCAAAGCAAACAAGAAATGAGGATTCCTTGTGGACTCTTAACAGTCCCATAACATTTTTCTTGCCTTTTTTGGTTTTCAAATAATATACAACATTTTTTACTGCCAATAAAGTTTACTGGAATTTTCATGGCTAACGGTCACTCGTGGTGGAAGTGGGAGCCAGGGATTAAAGCAGACAGGATGCTATTTTCATGCTTCTTCTGGAAGGAATGGCTTCTCTTCCAGCAGGGGAAGGAGCTGTGGCTGCACGGTGCCATGCAACAGGTAGGGCCTGGCTGTGCAGGGGAGAAGCTGGAGGGAGGGACTGGGTTTGGGTTCTATTAACCACTGCATCCATTCTTTCAACATAAAAACATGAAGAAAAAAAAAGGGGGGGGAGGGGAGGAGGGGAGGGGAGGCACATATCATTTATTCCCTATCAGAAAAGCTCAAAAAGGAGATGAGTAGCAGATTGGCTTCCATGTCAAGCCAACCTGAGTCAAATTGAGACAGCAAAGGAATTGCTGACAGCACAGGGGCAGCAAAGGCTCAGCTCCGTGCTGTGCATCACGGGGTGCACAGGACAGCAGTGGCGCTGCTGCTGGGCACACAGGTGCTGTGCTTGGTAGGCTGTCAACTCTTTATTTGTTCAAAAACAAAAAGTGAAAAATGCTGGTGTTGGAAACGATCGTGCTTGGAAGTGTCTAAGCAGTGATGCGATCACACCTGTGGTCCCCTACAGCTTTGGCATTATTCTTTCCTTTTCTTTGCCATGCATTTGCTAAACCTCCTAAGTCTTCTGTTAGCCGCAACCATTACTAATGCCTCAAACAACAGAATCCTGCTTATGGCATTGCCTCTGCACCAGCAACAACGAAGACGACAAAAATCATCCAGCATCTCAGGAGTATTAAGCCATCAGGTGTTTAAAGAATCTGCAATCTAAAGATAGGAAATTCAAAACATGCAAGAATAATGCACAAACCAAGAAATCATGACAGCGGGGCATCAAAGCAAGAAGCCATAACTCGTTCCCATCGTGTAACCAGCTGGGGGACACGGCCACTGGGTGCTGCTGGGTGCTCAGGGCAAAGGCTTTGCCTGTCTGTGCCTCAGTTTCCTTCGCTGGAGCAGCAGTTAGTGCTGGCCATGTGGGCAGCTGCGGGGAGTGTCTGGAGCCAGGCAAGAGCTGGGGTAGGAAATAGGTGGAATTCCTGAGCCCGCTGGAAAGGCTGGCAGCAGCAATCCCACAGCCGGCGCAGAAGCAGGCCTGTTGCTTTGTTTACCTCAAGCTTTATTTTTTAAAGCACCGTGACAGCTCTGAGACTCGCTCTGTCTCAGACTAATCTATTTTCCCCTCATCACCTTGCAGCGAGCCGCCTGCCAGCTTCCTGTCCAGACTGGGGGTCAGCAGCTCCCTGAAGGACGTCCCCGGCTGCTGAGCTGCAGTGGCCATAGGAGAGCAGCAGGAGCAGCACAGCCCTGCTCCGCCAGCCTGGGTGCACAGGAGCTCCTTGACCTCAGGCCTGGCACACAGCAGGCTCCCAAAGTCAGAATGCGTGACTCTGAAAGGTTCCACCCCGGCCAGAGCGAGGCAGCAAAGCTTCCAGAAGCCAAAGCAGCTGCAGCGAAAAACACTGTTTTCCACCACTTCAGCTTTGTGGAGGTTCATAGCAGGTGATTCCCATTTCATCACAGTTCTGTACTTCATAAACTCTAAGGCTGAACAAGGAAAATGCTATTATGCACCAAGGATTCATGAGCCTTGTGTTAGGCTGGATATATCTCACGAGCATTTTACCAGTATTTCTAACACTAACCATTTAAATGCATCTTAAAATCAAAAGCTGGTGTTTTCTCAACGTCTCAGTCATGTTTCCAAGCTCCTCCTGAACACACACAGACAAAAAACTTGTTGCTTAAGACTCAGCTTTTATATTAAAACCCAGCATCTTAATTCTAGCTGCTGAGACTTCCCAAATAGCACTAGTTAGCACAGCACCCATGATGAGATCCTAAGAATTGATGCTATAGCTTTTGTAGACCAAACAATAATGAAATCAATCATTATTATACCTATCACTATACGTGAGGCTATAGATACCTCACATAAAAAAAACTGCTCACAAATGGGAATCCTTAAGTTTCGTATTTTGTTTGTTCTCTGTTTTGTTTGTAAACTTGTTTGGGCCAAACCTTTCACAGTGTAAAATGAAAAGGGAAAAAAAAAAACAACAGTGATATTAAAAACCAGGGCTGGCAGCTCATGGCATCGCCATCCTGCTCTGTTATAGCAGCCCAGGAAGGATCAGAGCACAGAGGAGAAAGTCAGTCATGTTTAGAAGACAGCAAACCCTATGAATGAAGTAGTGAACACACCAGGTGCTCCCTGTTCTCTCAGTCCCTGAAATAAGAGGATTCCTACCAGTGACACCTCATCTGGCTCCTCTCAAAGCCTGGATTTCAGCTGGGAGAATTCAGAGCATTTCCATCCCTCTCCAAAATCCATCTGTGTTTATTATTTTTTTTGCCTGCAAGGCTGACAACGAGCAACCCTGTTCACATATTTTCTAAAAGAGCACAGTTTGTTTATCTGTCAGCCGTAGGTGCCAATGCTTACTATGTGTGGGGTGACAAAAAAACAAATGGACTTACCAGGCTGTACCATGATCCTTTTCCCATCCCCACGCACCCCCAGCACAGAGCTGTGCCCCTGCTCTGCATGCTTTGATGCTCAGAGGGCATGTTTTTAGTGGGATTTTTCTCCTGGACTTGACAATTTATCATCCCAAAGGAAAAATGATTTCATGAGGATAGGCCCTTTCTAAATGACTGAACCAGCTTCTGCCACTTCAACCACTTTCTCACACAGAAGCAACAGAAGAATTTCATCAGATTTAAGGCCAGCAACAATTTTTCTTCCCAGCTTAGGAACTGGCCTGAAGGGAGGAGAAAGTGCCTGCCATGTACTTATGGAACAGCTCCGTTCCATTTAATTCTTAAACCCAGAGTTGGACAGAAGTGGTTTTTTTTCCTCAAATGAATTTTTACACATAAAATATGAAGAACCCCCAAAATGAAAATTAATGTCAGAAACCAAAGTGTAAAAAAAATCAGTTAAAAACTGTAAAATTTGAATTTTTGGCTAAAACACTTCAAGTTTTGTGTTTGCTGCTGAAAACCAAATGCCAAGGAAAATAGACAAACTGGGAATGTTTCTGTTTAGTTCAAAACTTAACTTTCTCCCTAAGAGCCTTTGCATTCTGCACACAGGATATTCAAATACAAATGCTGCTCAAACTGATTTGCTTCATCTCCTATCACTAAACGACTGAACATCAAAGTGCTCCCAAATTAATGATAAGGGCATCAGAGTTGCACGCAGCCCTGAGCTCAAAGCAAGGCATGGGCCAAGTGACCTGGGGACACTCACTGGGCAGTGGCAGCCAAGGCCTGAATGCTGAGGTTTAGCTCAGCAAAACCAAGAGGGTCCAAGGCAGAACTGGGCAGAAAGCAGCAGGCTCTAACCAGCAAGAATGACTTTGCTCCCTGTACATAGGAAACCATTTATCTTAAGCCTGTCTATATGATAATCGTATCAAAAAGCACCAGACTTATGGTCCTGAGCAAGTCCATGCTGTTGGCAGGCTTCTGCAGACTTGGTGCTTGGCTGGCTTTTGGCACAGCAACCTGGATCAATGGGAGTACAAACAGCACCCTGTGCCATGCTGTCTGCAAAATTATTTGCTAATCCAGGTGCACGCAAATGAAAACTCCTGATAGCAGGAAAAGGGAAAGCAAGAACTAGAACATGAGATCATCCCTCAATAAAAGCAACTAAAACACCTCAGATAAGTAAAACTGCTCTGTCTGGCTAAAATGGCAGAGATTCAATTTTCTTTGACAGAGGGGGCTGATGCACATGGAGGGCTGAAACAGCTCCCAGGTATGGCTCAGATCACAGCAGCGTGAATAACTGAGCCTACTCCAGCCCATGCTTACCCACCTAAAGGTTTGCTTTGCACATTGTCCCCCACACTGGGGCTCCCACACTTTGTGTTGTGTAGGGCCAGCCATCCTATGGCAGGGAGGGATTTCTGGGAGCTCTTTCCCAAACATTTGCTGCATGGATGTTCAGCTAAAGGAGGATTAAACCAGTCAGAGACTCAAGTTTTCCATACTCAAGGATGTACCAGGCCTGTCAGTCACATCCTGCTAGATTAAACTAAAGTTAGGTATTTGTTCTCCCTTTGTATTAACGTAAAGAACCTCTAGTGTTACCATACAGGTAAACATCAATGAGAGCAAGATAAGGGAGAAACACTCAGCATTTTCAAAAGTTACAAGAGTTAGGGTCCAGGGGGAAGGAAATTCAGCAAGCAAAGTTAAGAAAAATGTCACCAAACTGCGAGCTTAATTAGCTTCAGCACATTATTTACTCTAATTGAACAGCATGGGATGGTTTGGGAGGCTTAGCATCAACCGCAGCAGGCACGCAGTGCCTCAGTGAGAAATGGGCAAAATCCCTTACTAGTACACAGCAAACTTGCTGAGAAAGATTTTGTTTGCTGGGAAACAACATTTGGCTGCAGGAGGAATCTGCTGCCCAGTTTTGGCCAGCGGAGGGGACTAGCAAGCCTAAGGCCAACATTCATTCTTGGCTGGGCTTCACACGAGACTGCCATGGCCTCTCTCATCAAATCTCACGGTACTGCACAAAAGGGAACACTGAAGAGACAGAGCAAGCCTCACCTTGAAGGGACTTCCAGCCTGGTAGGGTGAGATTAGGACATTTTTCAAACATAAGGGGATCAAACCTGGGGCTCCCAGATTGCAGCTGAGCATCTTAACCAGTTAGTCACATCACCGTGTGAGTGCCAGCACTGCCTCTGCCAGCTCTGCAAATCTCTCTATGTTTTCTTCCCCATAAGTACAGCAGCCCAAAACATCCTATGTGAAGCTGAGTGGTAGACGGACTGTTTTGTTGGGCACAGCAGGGATTCTGTTCCTTTTCCCTTAACTTTTTGGTTGCCATGTATGTATACAGGTCATCTGTGAAATATGCAAGTTATGGAGAAAAAAAAACACACAAGTATTCAGCCTAACAAACTGGCACTATTATCTCCATCTTCCCAAATAGCATGAAGATATCTTAAAATGATGAAAATCCTGCTCTTGTAAAATGTAAGAACATAAAGCCATCGAACCAAGAGTCTAACCCAAAATTGCCCCCCATCTCCCCACATTCCTACGGAGATTTATGAGGATCAGCTCTAAAGATCACCGCAAGACTAAAACACTTATCTCATCAACTGGCCCCCATTTCCTCAAGTCATCCAGAAATGCTAAGCTCAAGCAATTTGTCATCTCTGCAGTCATTTGAAAAATATGTACAGAGAACCATTATATTAAAACCAAGATTAAAATGGCTGAAAACTTCCACTGCAAGCATCTTCTGGTGGGGGAGAGAAATATCACTGAAAAGAAAGACAACTCTGCTGGAGTAAATCTATATCTACAGATTCGCACCATCTGAGGATCCTGGCCTCAGAGTTGTCTCAGAAAAAGTCAATGAACAAAGCAGAGAAGCTACGTGTCAGTTTCCTAATAAGAGTGCCTTGTCTCACATTTCTGCTGATTTCTTTCATACCTTCAATGTTGTTACAGCAGCTCATAAAGAGAAAATAAAGATTAGACAAGCCTTTGCCCTTGAGACCATCCCTGACCTCTGGTTTGCCATTTACATTTATTACAGAAGAGCCCAAAATGTTTCTGAGGCATGGAAAGGCATCTGATGGCTACAGAGGGTTTTGCACCAATAATGTTCTGCTCGCCGAGTTTCCTCAGACAGAACTTTGCAAGGATATTGAAACTCCCTCAGTCACAGGCAATAAACACAACTGTGCCAGAGGCAGGAGGAGGGAGCAGAGGGGGATGCTTCCTTGCACACCACCGTTCTCTTATCCATCTGGAATTAGGAAAGCACGTCTGGAAAGAAAAAGCCAGCAGCTTTGGATCAATCAGCCAATTCCTCTGCTATGACATATTCATAGTATGCATGCGTGTGAGAAAACAAGCAAACTCACTTGACTGTATTCAGCCATTTAAAGTAGAATAAGTTAAAAGACTGAGCACAGTAGTAGCAAACCTACTTTAACAGATCTGCAAGCCAACAGTATCTCTGCTAAGCCCTTCCCTGCAAGAAGTGAAGCAGACAGGAGTTCAGCATCAGATCTGAAAGCATTCCCATCTGGTAAAATCTGACCCCAGATCAATGCTTCCCTGCAGGCAGCACAGAGCATCCTCCCCTGCCTCCATTCTTTATAGCTTCAGTTTTTCTTTATTAAGCCAGATAGGATTTGTCCATGACTCTGCAGAATAGCTAAGCTATAGCTTCCTTTTTATCCACCACTCATGAACTGCCCATTGCTACCACATGCTGCACTACAGCCTAGAGGAGAAAGGCAAACTGTTTCTAATGAATGTTCACATATTCATTTCAATTCAATTTAAAGTGAGCTTCATTATGGCCTTGTTAGCACTCCCTCTCCTGTTTACTTTCCATTAACATTCAGGCTGTCAAACTTTATTAACACAAATGACCATAGAAAGTTGGAGCTGCTTGAATTCTCACTGTTTGAAAGATATTTAGTAGGTGAAATTCAATCTGTCCGTCCAGCTCAGGGAGCTCTCTGCCACGCACCAGCCTGCTGCTAACTTGCACATTTTCCAAGCACCCATAACCAAAATATGATGACAAGAGAGAGTCAGTCTGAGTTAGGGAAGATAAACGACACACTCCCACATGGCCAGCCACAGGTACGTTAATTTTGGATATCTTAATATCACACACTGAAGAAAATGCATATGAGAAGGAAAGATTTGTATTTGTTGTTGTTTTTTTTTTTATTATAAAATAGATATACTAGAGAAAAAACCCAAGTATACCATACAAAAAGATTAAAAAAAAAAAAAAAAAAAAAAAAACCAGGAAAAAAAAAAAGTCAAATAAATTGTGTGATTCATGGAACTCAGCAAACCACACAAGTATTTTGTATGCAGCCCATAGCAGCACCTCTGTCTCAGGAGAAGATGACTTCTTTACTGAACTCACCCTTCCCTGTAGTCTCAGTTAGATTTCTTGTCCCCAGAAGAATATTATAACATATGGTTGACTTTTTCACATAATACCTAGTTCACAATCTTACACAAAAACTTCCACAGTATATGTCATTTTGACACGGGTTTAAACATGATAAACAATGTAATACAATCTCCAGCTGTTTGAGCAGTTCTGCTCATAAAGTGCCTCGCTGCATTGTCATCACGTTCCTACACCGAGCCTTTGTTCTTTTATTCCCTACATTATTTCCACTTCCACTCGGAGACATTTGGAAAGAAAAATGCATGAGAACAATGTTAAAAACAGCATCTCCTTGGATCTCTGTGCAAATGAGGGCCTCCGCTTCTTTTTCAGGGATGGACAAAAGTACAGTCGTCGTCTTGTGGTTGTTATGGGAGAAAGTATATGAAAAGAAAATCAAGGAAAATCTGAATCTTTCTAATTTTCTAAATCTAAATCTAATCTAAAAAATCTAAATCTAAAAAATTCTAAACCTAAATCTAAATCTAATCTAAATTTCTAATCTGTCAGCTCACAATATCCATTTCAGTATTCAGTTCTCTTTTGCTAAAAAGAGTAAAACTTTTAAAGGTAAAAAATTTGCAAGCAAAACATTTTGTCTATTTATGTAGTTGTCACCAAAAAAAAGTTTTGTTTTTCAATTGATTACGATGCCTTTTTTCTCTATTTTTATTTAGGGTGGCCTAAAAGATCACAAGTTCCCCTTTTTTGTACAAGAACAGAAACATCCAACAGCAGCAAATGTCAACCAGCAGAGCTTAATACCCACTGGCACATCGTTTTCTAAACCCCATTTCTGGAGGTTCCCTGTGCTGGTGGGTTATGAAATCCTGTCTGCCTCGCTGCTAACAACACACGGTCCTGGCAGAAATCTCTGCTCTGAATGCTCTTGCAACATTCTACAAACCAAGAGAATACAAGTTTTCCTGCTGTTCCAACCGGATGGCACAGAATATGATGGAACACTGAAGGATGGGAAATGAGACAGCAAAGATGCCCCTGCCCCAACCTACAGCTGGCTGCAGTTACTACAGAGCCTTTCCACTACAGTGACGCTTTCCTTCAGTGTTTCAGCATGGCTGCACGTTAAATATCTCCCTGCCAACCCAGGTGTGGAAGACAGAATATATTTTAATATCGTGCGAAACACTGAAAGAACAGATAGGAATATTTCACTTCATTAGTGGGCTTTAAGAATGGAAGATGTGAGATAAAGATGAAGGGGAATTTAGGGTAGTTCCCCAGGGAAACAGCAGATGCCCCATCAACCGAGATGTTTAAACTCAATAAAGCACGAGAAAGTAGATGGTGCTAAGCAGCCCCACATCAGCAGAAGGCTCTGCCACATTAAGAGTCTTTTTCACAGAATCACAGAACAGTTTAAGTTAGATGGGACCTTAAAGATCATCCAGTTCCAGCCCCTACTCCTGGTCATTTTTCTTTCTGTTCCCAGTTTCTCTGTCTCTCCTCAGTCATGCCCTGGCATCCTGGGAGAGGCACTCAGCATCACTGTCACTCCCCAAACAACAAAGTGCAACCTTAAGTACTGTAACTGGGTTAGCTGTAGCTTTACGTCACATTCCTGTCTACAGATGTAGATGGACACATTTTTATATGCTTATTTGTGCTGAATAATAACTTCTTCAGGCCTCATTTGTAGCTTCACACTTAGCTCCAAGCAACTGAGGTCACTGTACCACCACCCAGAGAGCCAAGAAGGAACTGGGGGGCTTCGCACTCATTCTTACCCCTCTTGATTTCACCCTGACCACGAGGCACCATGCAAGGGACAGCCAGCAGGTCCCAGGGCCATGCTCACAGTGCTGGAAGGCAGCTGAGATTTTGTGCAGACACTGATGGCAAAGCAGCAGTGAAAGAGTAAGACAGGTGCAGATAACTTTCTGTTCACTGTGCAAATCTGGGTAAGACTGGGATAGTTCTGGCTTGCAGATATGATGGGGTTATTCCTAGTGTAAGAGGAAAAAGTACCAAAATCAAATAGATTAAAATCCATGTTGGCTCATGCCAGGAAAGCCATTAATATAACTGAATACTGTTGACAGGGAAAAAGATAAAAATCACATGTTAAAGCTGGGGAGGGGAGGATTTGATTAAAGATGGCCTAACTGATTCAGCAACAATTAAGGTAGCTCTTCAAGTGGTGTGGTCTGCTCCTGCCAGGAAGGAGGCAGTGGGCCCAACTCCCTCCTTGTTCACAGCAGCCTTACACCAGCAGAATCCAGCCACCTCTGCTCAGACTGCTGCTGACACAGCTCCATGCAGAGCGGGGCAGAATCAGACCCCAAAACGCCTGTGGCAACTGTACAGAATCAGATAAGATACCTCAGGAATGCAGCACTGAGTGGAGCACTTTTCTAATGCTTTAATTTCCATCCTTGGCTTTTACTCCATCCCAGCTTTCATTAAGAGGCGAAACAGTGGTTGGAGGAAAAGTTTTTGCATGAATTAGTTTAAAGGGCAGGAATTACATTTTTGTTTTAATGGTGTGGAAATGAATAATCTGAACAGGGAGAAATGAATGTGGGAGGGGCTGCTCCATGTTTTCCATTTACCAAATGAATGTAACACTTGGTTTCTTACTCAACTCCCTCTGCAGTTAACTGGCAGCAGTCCGCCTGACACGAGGCTCCGGCCCTGCAGAGCACACAGATGCCCTCTGATGCTCATAATTCAGCATTCTACAGGGACACAGGACCAGCACACCACATAGCACCAAGGGACTAAAAAGCAAAGGCACAACAGCCGTGATTGCAGCCACAGGTTGGTAGGATGAGAAGTAGAGCTAAGAGCTTCACACGAGCGTTGTTGCAGAATCTCATCCTGAGCCAAGAGCCTCACTGCAGTCAGTGGGAGGCACTCACAGGCATCAGCTGAAATCCCTAGTGTGCTTGGATATATCTTAGAGCAAATACAGTCAAACAGCTAGTGCGTGTTACAAGGAGTTATTACATTTGCACTGTGCATAAGTGGCAAAAAGCCAGATGGCTTCATGCACAATTCTCTTCTAGCAGAAAAAAGCAAGACTCCAAACAAAGCACTTCTAATGAAAGGAACCAGCTACAGATACAAAACAAGCTATGAAAGCCATCAGACCTGCCTTGTCTTTGGATGCTTATGCATAAAAAAAGCACTGATTCAATTTAGGCTAAGATTACACCATATTCTTTTATTTTTAAGCAACTGTGTGATATCCCGTCCTGCATTTCCCCAAAACAGAAAATGTTTTTATTGTGTTATTATGATAATGTTGCTATTGATCTCACACAAGCACTGTATTTGTGAAGTGAAGTATCAGCACTGCAGGATTTTGTACATTTGTCTCATACTGAAGAGTCTAAAAATGCTTTACAAGTTATTAATTCCAAATGCACCTGTTAGGGAGTCAATACTTCTATCTCCATTTTATCAATACGTAAACTGAGATCCAACATGCTAAGATGTTGCAGTGAGTCAGTGGCAGCCAGGGACAGAAGCCAGATGTCCTATTCCAGTGGGAGTTTGTTCATCAGATAAATATGCCTGGCATATTTATTTATTGCATAAACTAAGGGAGACAACACACTTGCCTGAACTTTTACAATGAGTCACTGCAAAAGCCTGGAAAGGACCCCTGGAATACCCTTCAAAAAATAATAATAAAGAATGGCTTTGCCCTTCAGCATTTTTACAGTATGTGCTTCACTACCACACTGACACTTGTAGTGCAAGGTTCATCCAAAAGAGGAGCAATAGTGAAGTCCTGCCGTGGGCACAGCCAAGGCTTTTTATTTTTACAAGGAGAATCCCACAGACTAAAAGGCATGCTTACATGTCACTGATCTGTCCGAACTTTCTACAGCTAAAAGAGGTCAGGCACACGTGGATGTCACCTTTCCAAAGGACCTGGCAGGAACAGGCAACCAAAGGGAGGGGGAGATCTCGAGCTGACTGCGATGGAGCCTGCCCTGCAGAACAGAGCACCAGGCTCTCTTTGCCGTTTGCTCTCGGCCAGCAGCACGTCAGTTCTCCCCTAGGTGGGCTGGAGAGCACAGCGAGAGCTGAGCTGACACCTTGTCTGCTTTGGAAACGCAGCAGTAGGCCTGCATGAAACGCCTGACTCCGGTGTTTCTGGAGGGAGACATCCTGGGAGGAGATGCTCTGTTACTTCCTTCTTTACTGACGACTCAGACTGCTGAAATTGCACCACTTAAGCCCAGGACGAGAGGCAGCAGCTGCATCTTACTTGTGCCCCATTTCCAATCAGGCTCTTGCCTGAAACCTCAAAACCACAAGACTAACCACCTGAAAATACATAATAGAGACCAACAGGGCAGTCCTGCTGGCTTAATACCAAGAAAACATGAAGTTGGGCTTACATCACTAACAGAACCCATTTCTTCAACTTTGTCTACACAAAGACATACCTACTGACTTCCATGGGAACTCCACACACGTACTGATAGTTCTAAGAAATCAGAAGTAAAACCTTGCATCCAGCATCAAGAATTTTTTTGTGAATATGCAGGTAGCATGTGCAGTACACAAACCTGTGTGAGTAAGCAGACAAACCAGCTCCCCCTCACACATACTGATCCACGGATCAGGTTCAGAGAAAGTTATGCCATCATGTCTGGGAAAGGTTCCTTGGTTGCTTTTTCAGTACAACAATTTCGTTTGCACTACAAATCTTCGAAGAGAAATGATCACAAAGAGCCTGCAAATAATCTCAAGCACGACTGCCCCTTCCCCAGGGAGCTCTCTGTCACAAGAGCAGAATCCAGTTAGGGAAATTAAGCAACTCTTGTTTGCTAGCTCTCTCAAAAGAGCATCCCACGGTACAGTAACAACAAAAATGATGGAAGAGCAGGTGTGTATGTAATAGTGCCATCTGGTGATTGCATCCAGAGCCAGAGCCATGTATTTTGCATATATGCAATTGGATGTGTTCTTACATATATATTCAGTACGTATTTGCCATAGTATTGCAAATAGGATTTTTATTTATTCCTGTGCACTGGCACTGAAGTATTGCCACTGATAAAAATATTTACTAATTCTGTCACCAACTCTTTTGCTGTTGACAGAGCTTCATACTGAAAAAAAAAAAAATGCTGGGTTGAGTTACTTCAGGAGTGTTGGTTCCTTTTATAAATCAGTATTCCTTAGGGGGATGAGGCCTCGCCAGCTAAATGTCAGTCTTGTGATTAAAAGAAGCAATTTTCAGCCAGAACACAGGCACACACATTACCTGAGAAAGACCCAAGGACATAAGAGGAAAGAAGCAGGTACAACTTAGCTTATTCACTAAAGTTGTTTTCTGTAAAGAGAGCTATGAACAATGAGCTCTAAAGAAATAAAGAAACCCGGGGAGAACAGAGGAGCGATCTGGAACAGACAAAAGGAATGTGATGTTTACAAAGGGTAAGGACAGAAAAATGTGAGTGGGGAGAATATTCTAGGATGGCACCGACCCATAAAACTGATGGTCATTAATCTTTGCAAGAGTAGGAGCCCCTCTTTTGTTCCATCTACTTCTGATTACTGTCCCGCTCAGCTCTGGGCCCAAGTTGAGCAATTCAAACTCAACTCCAAACCATCCAAAGTGTAAAAGATTTTGGAAGGCACAGAAATTGGAATATCAGGCTAAAATTGCAAGGTCCGTGGCATTTATGCATGAACATGTAGTTAGTTCATGCATGGCTGCCATAACGACACACAAGCACACCCATTAGATCATGCACGAGTGCCAAATTATTTCATCCATGCACATCTGATCAGTTTATGCAGGAGAAGTAGCTCATGTATAAGCACCCAATAAGAGTGACTAATCAATCTGTTACTCATGAGTGCACAACCAACTCACGCATGAGCTCATGATTAATTTATGCATGGATGCTTAACTGGTACTGCACCAATGAGCGTCTAATTGGGATATGCTTGAAAGCCCCATCAGGTCATGCCTGAGTGCTCAGGTGCTTCATGCATGAGCACCCAAATAATCTGTGCTTGGCAGCCATATTTTATGCATGAGTACCCAATCACTATGCACATGAATGCTCCACGAATTTAAGCTTGAGGACTCAGGTTCCATGCAGGACCCCCCAGGCACCATGCACAGGAGCACCCACTTGGTTCCCACCTGAGCATCCTGTTGGGTGTTTGTGGCACATTTCAGCAGCCCTGGATGCAGTGGTGCCAGTGCCCAGAAAACTTGTTTAATATTTCTTCAGGTGTTGAAATCCCCCGTTGTTAATGCTGAAATTTAACCTATCAGTGCTTGCAATCAAGGACACCATCAGCAGTCTGTGGTTAAATCCTCAAGAGGAGATAAAGCATCTGAACACCCGTGAATGCCTGGATTTATAGGCTCTCAGCAGAATTTCTTTCTGCCCATAGTACTTATCATAAACATGAGCTGCATGAGGAGCCACCGACCAGCCACCCCTTGCCTTTTCTAAACATAGCTTTCTCCTTTTGTCCTGCCTGCCTACATGGGAGTTTCCACAATAATACTGCGAGCTGTCAGCACTGTCCTACACACAGCAGTGTTAGCAAGGAAAAAGAAGGAAATAAAAACTGGATATAATTAGGATAGGATGTGATGTCATCAGTGAGATGAGGTATCATGAAATGTGTTGGCCCAGTTAACGAACGGTAGTTTATAGTTTTAAAGGCATGGATAATCTTTATGTAACTAATTGGTTTATAAATCATTGACATTTTAGATATGAGTATCGGTGAGTTTCCAGATGCAACAGAGAAGGGATGTTGCAAGAAAATCAGCAGGATGATCTAGCAGCCTGCTGTCTTGACTGCTTTTAAACTGAGTTTTGCAACTAGGTGAGAAGATGCCCTGTTACATGTCGACTTAGTGTACAGATTCAGCAGTTGAGAAACAGTACAGCCTAGAAACAGAGATTCAATCTAATGCATACAGATAAGAAAGCCCACACTCTGCTCCCACTGAAGATGAAACATGAAAATTCAGACCTCGCATGTGCAGAGCTGCTCCTGCTTTCCTGTAGTCTTAAGTACATGCCTGACCCTGAATACCACAGCACCTCATCAATACCTAGCAGAGCACTGATCCTCAGCACTGCTGTAGAAAATGCCTTAACAGCAATTTACAGATATGAAGAGGAGACAACAAGAGATGAATTGACTTGCCAGAAGTTCCAGAAGAAACCTGCAGAACACAAGTTTTTCAGACTTCAGGTCAATGTCAGAAGCCTGCATTTCTGTTCGTAGCTCCCTCTTTGTGAAAGATCCCTTGGCTGCAGCTGTTACTTTCTCTCCACATCTTCACAACTGATTTGTTTGTAGAAAGATTACGCGTGTGTGAAAGATTTGCCCATGAACCACGCTGGGGTTATTTCCTTTTCAACTATCAGCTCCAAACATTCATGAGTTTAAAGTAACAGTTACCCCGTCCCTGCATGCTTTCTGTTTCATGCTCTTGTTTCTAGGAACTAACAGTGTTTTTGCTTCTATCATTCCTATATCATTTGTTGGCCCCACAGCAGCTCTGGACCTGGCAGTGGCACAACAAATCCTCACTAGGAAAGGATCCTACACTCACTGAGCTGCAGGCTTTAACAAAACAGAGGTCTGCTTTCATGCAAACGCCTGGACTCTTCTCCAATTCCATTACAAGGCTGATTAACAGGCAGGGTCACTGAAGTAGTACAGAAGAAAATTTTGTATGGAGCTGGAATACATCAAACTTTACAGCAAGACACAACCACCAAGAGTTCTACTTCCAGTGCAGTTGCACCTTTCCAGAGGCATCAACCAGGGGACAAAGGCATCAAGGAAAAAGTTCAGGATCTGTCTCCATGCTGCATTAGGGTCACAGAAATCCATACGCATTTCAGGAAAAAAATATGTGAACCTGCTTTCCACTGACATACCTTCTTATTAAAAGTATCTGAAGCACACTGGATGCATTTTTTAGTATTTTCCATAATAATTATCTGACCTTTCTTTTTCACCATTCATTTTCTCAGCACTATTGCTTTTCAAGGCACATAGCAGATATTACAGCGACTGCCTTCATAAGTTATTGTGAAGGACTCTTTGCTTTTCACATCTGAAATTCCCTGCACATAAAAGTTCTTCAGAAAAGAAAACATCAGTGAGAGACTAAATACATGCCAAAGAGAAGAGAATCACATACTCTATTAAATCTACTTTTATCAGAGCAAACTTTCATCCACAAAGAAAGGAAACACACTTATCTGATCAGCACTGTTTGCAAAGGAAATGACAAATGGCGACTGTTTATAACTTTAAGTGTTTTTAATGAGCTTAAGTGCTGTATTCTAGTCTTGGAGGAAAAGTACTTAGAAAAGCAAGCAATATAACAGAGATTATGAGATTTGTTAATTCCCCTCAAACCATTCTGTACTAGTGTGTATTCTTTCACCATCTTTGCCAGTCTTGTTTTCTGGCCTGTGGGATAATTGCAGCCTGGCATACAAAGAATCCGTCTTCTGCCAAACGTGAAAGTGAGCTCCTATGTCATCTCCCTGCTGGATCCAGTGGGGCCCATGACTGAATCACCAGCCATTTGCAGCCACCCTGCTCACTACATGCAACTTCCCAAAGCGAGTTTTGCATGACAGCCTCTGAGTGAAGCAAAGCACGTTCCAATTTTCCTGCTTCTGGGTAAAAGACAAGGGCTATGTTGCAGGTAACAGTGCAGATGAATCCAAATCTGAAACCAGTTAAACACCAGTAAGAGACAGCAAGTCAGAACAAGAATCTGGGAGTGTAATAATTTCATTAATCATCTTCATTATCTTGGCATACATCAGGAATTCACTAGCAAAACTCAGCAGCTAAGCAGATGAGTATGAACACTCAAAAAAATTGCAATTAAAAGAGGACAACAAACACCCAAGGGAAGATCAAATGAACACTAATCTGTTAAAGAAGGAACCATATAGAACTGTGGAGAACAGTCTCCTATTGCCAGGATGCACCATGCAGCCAGATCCTTCTGCCTCCTGTGAGCCCAAGGAAGCTTCACTGCTCACTCCCAGGTACAAAAGCAGGACCAAAGCATGAGGGCCGTAAGCATTGTGTACGTGAGTAGGCAAAGATTGACCATACAGTAGAGTAACCCTAAGCAAATCAAAGATAGAGATAACAGCTGGGTCAACTTGTAATGGGCTTACTGTCAAGTCCTGGGCCTCCGTGTATTACCAGGTTGCTCATACCTCCTTTAACACATGGTGGTCTCTGCAATAAAATCATTTAATAGGCCAAAGGGAAAATCCAGTCCCTGCTGCTACTCAATACGAATGACAAATGGAGACAGATTAAAGAAATCTCCAAGAGGATTTCTGGGAGAGAGGTTCACAGACAAGCATTAGAGAAAAATATTTTGCACGGTATGTAAAATCTTGCAAATTTGGACCAAGTTGAAAGCCAGCTGCTTGGAGATTATTTTGTTTGTTTGTTTCAAGATGTAGGCTAAGGCAGTGTTCTTGCTTAAATTTCACAAGTGGAAAGTCACAGTACCAACCTGGCTTTAGCTCAGGAAAACCAAGGGCTGTCTGGGTTTACATGGAAAAACTGAGACTTGAAGGAACACTGAGCCACCAGTACTCCCAAGGTAGTATGATGGCAGACACTGAACTCTGGACAAGCCATTCTGTTGTGGAAACAACAGGCAATATAATTCTAGCTGAGCTATGTTGGCAAATGCTCCTAAGCATTGCAAAAATTCCCTTTTAATTCCAAGTGACTGGTCTTGCAAGGATTTTTGAAAGCCCACAGCACATGGAGCCTTATTACCTTCAGTACAACTGGAAAATAGAGAATTGTCTCCCAGTGACTTTGGCATTGAAGTTAAGGTAGAAGGGGGACATTCATAGCACTACAAGTTGAAAGGAAAGGCAGTCTTCTGTACTGGGATTTCTAGAGAAGGACATCTGTCCTTCAGGAAATAACAAGCAGAGTTCTCAGTAACTTCAGAATGAAGTAAGTATGCCTCAAAATATGTTCCTTAACCACAACTACTGAAAACGTCACTTTCTAGGAACAGATTGAAAGAACCACTTGGTTTACAGCTGGTCAGGACAGTATCAGACCTCCAAAGGAAAAATGAAATAGCAGGTGATATATAAATCAACTTATACATAAAGACAATTAAGAAAAGGCAACTCCCATTCTGCCTCCTTCTCCAAGCACCCAGCTACTCACTGAAATGCTTAAACACTTCAGATCTAACCTCATATTTAATACTCATACCAGTTAACACCACCTTGAGGGTATATAAAATAGCCTATGTGTGAGCATAACTAATTATGTATCATCAAGAATTCAGTCTCACATTGCTTGAGGTGGAAAAAATATTCATTCCAAATGCAACTTCATTTTGGAAATGAATTTTCATGACTGATCAGCATATCTGCTAATCATCATATCTACAGTCTAGTCCTTCACCATGAATGCCAAGAACAGACAGTACTGAAGACAAAAGATGATACAGCCTGCACGTTCACTGAGTTATTGGTGCTTGATGGATACTCTGTGCCCTTGGCAGAAAATTAAATGTGATTGACTGGAGTTGGAATGGATGAAGATGAAGTCCATTTCAAAAATCTGTTTTTTTTTCTCCAAACCTATAGCCAAGAGCAATGTCCCCAGCACACAATCTTATCATTCAGTGCAGAATTTAATTTCACAGTAGCTCTGCTTAGCATGCCACTCGAAACACCGCAGGAGGATCTGCTGTGCCACTATTACCATAGGTTGTGACTGTGGACATGAACTGCAAACTGAAGAAGGAGCTGCAGAGCACCTTGCAGTGCAGACAACTGTGCCTCTCATCCACGTTGACCCTGACAGACACTGCCACAGCAAATCTCCCTGGGATACCATGACTCAGATCCAGGAACCTGCTTGCCTTAATATGTTGGAATAAAACCGTGGTAGTTTCAGAACAGAACAGGTAAACGGTATAGAATCTGGCTCACAACTGGAACCTGCTTGCTAGCTCATCCTTAATAAATCTCACTTTGAGGTCTACCATTTTCTAGCTAATGAGAAAAATCTGGAGAGAAAAGACTCAGTTGTTTTCTGCCTCTTAACTCAACCCTTACATTTTGCTGCCTCACCAAAGGAAAAAAAAAAAAAACAGCAAAAGCCCATACACGTGATGGCATTTCAAGATTGACCTAGTTACTGCAGGTTTGAATCCTTCACATTCTTGGCAGCCAACATTTGCAACTGCATACATGAAAACCAGTGTACAAAAACAGGGATTATTTTTCCCATGGCACTTCAAAATAAAGTAAAGGTTGAAAACTGCCTGGAAATCCACACTGAATGAACACATCTGTCTGCAATCTTCAGGCTGTAAACAGTGATGCTGGCAACCAGGAGAATGATTATTTGAAGGAAAGAAATATCCCAAGCATGGTGTTTTGCTGCACCATGCCTGCATTTTTATCCAGTACCAGAAGACTGCACACCAGTAAATGCACACCAACTAATTAATAAGTCTAAAAAAAGAAAGGCCACATGTAATGGTCTGATTCCCACATCCAGATACTCCTTGGAAATACTGTACTGTGAACTTTGATAGCAGTAACTCATCAGAAACTGAGTACTCTGGTACATGTTCTGTAATGGTGCTCAAATTTGGCTCCTGCTACTTGGCTCGTTATGGGAAGTACAGAGATGTGATAGACCTTCTTTCTAGCTCTTCATTCCCATCCAGTGACCTCAGATCTTGTAACAGATTTGTTATGCAAGGTTACCCATTATTCAGTATCAAGGATTAGCTGCTACAGCTAAGGCCTGGGACCTGGTTTCAGACCTCAGAGAAGAGTCACTACATTGGGCAGTCTGTAGTTCAGTCTGTAGTAGTGAAAATTTGAACAATCACTCCGGTTTGAAAATCCCAAGCAGACAGGTGGACCAGGCTCAGCACATCCAGCTGGCTCCTACAGGATACCAGCATCACACCTGTACCAGTACAGCAAGGTGACTCTGTGTGTGCAATTTAAACAGGCACTTTCAAGAAAGAAAAGCTATAATGGTACTACATTTAATCTGCAGCTAGGTTTATTTAGCTGAGCACACTGCTGCGTGTCCATTTGGCACAGCCAAAGGAAAGTGCACTTTATCCTGCATTCGTCAGTGGTAGTGACGAGCAGATTCCACATAAGGGCATGAAACAGCACATTTTGGCAACAAGGTATTCATAAAAAATACGTGAGATTTAAACAAGAATTTCTTTCTTTGTACTTCTGTCCTGAAAGGGTGACTTGAGATGACAGAAGGAAGAAAGAATTTTTTTCCAGAAATTTCTGAGAAACTTCTACTGAATGACAGTAAGTTTTCCTCTCCCTGCACAGTTTCTGACACGCTTACAACAGCTGGGAGCAGTGCTGAGCTCTGTGCAGCTCATCTGAATTCTCACTCCAGTCTGAAATCTCTGCAAAGGAGTGCAAGCTCCTCCTCTCCAGAAGGAAGAAAATCAAATGAAAGAGCAGCACCTTCAGCTGAAGTGGAACTTTTCAGAGGCCAAGGTCATGGATGAAGTGGGGAAATCAGGTAGCAAATGCCCAGGTTCTGTTCCCCCGAGCTCTGTAATCAAACAAGCCCGGCACCTGGAGCAGCATATTCAATTGGATGGCTCCTCACCAGGGAAAACATCTCACTGCCCTGTGAATCACAGCCACGTCTTATTCTGAAGTACTTAATACAGTCATACAGAAAACCTATTTTTTTTTTAAAACCAGTAGATAATTACCAATGTAGTACAGAAGTCAATGGTTACTCTTCTGGGGATCACTTCTCACTGTACATGCAAAGATAGGCAAAAAACCCCAAAAAGAGTACCTCATGCATTAAGTACAAATCTAAACATGTTTGTAAACGCACACACGTGTGTGGACACTGTTGCTGTATTTTCCTTTCAGTTGTAGGAAAATCTGAAAATCCATTTTGGCTAATCAGTTCAGGCTACACAGAGGCAGCCCATTTCTGGAATAACAGATGCTCCTAATTTATCCTTCAATATCATGCCTAACGTTGTCACAACTGGATGCCAGAGTCCCTAATTTGGAGCACCGCCTGTCAGAACAGAAATGGCCATGCAGAGCTCTGAGCCACTCTGCCATTTGCAATAGTGAGATCTATTAAAAAGGAAAAAGAAAAATCAAGCCAGAAATCGCTGACCCATGCTGAAACGAGAGAGCAAAGCTACATGGACACTTAGTAAGAGTTGAAATTGAAGCAGAGGAACAGAACCAGAAATATTTTGTTGGTGAATCAGAGGCATGGAAGGAGACAGTGAGCAACGGAACAGCACGCAGAGATCTGTTGGAAAACAAGTGCACACATTATCATGTACAGAGAACAGAAGAAGCAAGACCGAAACAGAGCTATTCCAGAACAAATACTTCTGTGAAAATCAAACATTTTAAAGTAATTTTCTTCGTACCGAATCTACATAATTGTTGTTTTGTTTGCATTTGTTCGATGCAACTCTTTCATCAAGTAGGTTGCGAATAGGAACGTTGTAAACAAGAACACTGTAATCATATGTTGGCACGGACTCAAGGAATTCATGTGCAAAAGCATTTTCACTGAAATTCTGAAAGTTACGTTCATCCAATCCAAAAAGTAAAACAAAATCACATGTGGAAAGTGAAACAGCACGTTATCTGAAGTTAAAATACACTCTTGCCAATTCCAGCTGTTTCAAACACAATCAGTGAAAATCTTTGCTTTCCATTTTTCTCGCAGAAACTGGTATTAATGATTAAAAGAACAGTCATCAAAATAACAAGGCAAGAAACGTAGCACTGACAAAAATCTCACACATCTTTCCCCACTCACTGTACCTACTGGTCTAATAGAGGATGTTACCTCCCTAACAACACCGTGTGGGTAGGAGGAGAAAGGCAGAACGAAATTAGGCTGAGCGAGCTGTTTGAAAGCTGATCATTTACAAGAGTTTAGCAGCAGCTGGAGTCCAGCGACTGGGAAATAAATGAAGATCTTAGATGAGATACCCCCCTAAAACTGAGCCACTGTCCCAGAAGTACACATCTGAGTGGGCTTCCGAGCACGTGGCAACACGAGGAGTTGACAGCACGCTATCTTTAAATGTCAGTGGCACACAGGCAATAAAAACTGGAAAGCCACTGCAGCCACTCATTACATATAATGAATAACAAAAAGAAAACTTTTTGTTGCAATTTACAAGTTCTTCTATGTGGAACTTGAAATGGAAATATTGATTGGCTTTATGAGGAATCAGTGAATTATGCACCAGTCTTTGGATATCAAAATGCAGTAATTAAGCAAAGACTTCTAAACCTGCAGCAATTTCATCTTAGAAAGGTTTCCATCTAATTAATTGACAGCAGGTGCATTTCTCAGGCTATACCAAAGCCAAGAGCTGACAGAAAGGTTTAGCAAGTGCAGGTCTTTTTGTGGGAGATGGTCTATTTAACAGGCATGAAAAAGAGTGAACTTCAGTCTCAGCTGCGGTTCCCCTCACAGCTCCCCTGCACTCCATCCTCACTGGGCTGCCCAGACCAACATGGGCTGAATGCAGCCACAGCCCTTCGCTACATTGCCAGTAGAATCCCTTGAAAAGGAGCAGAGGTTTACCCCCCCTCCGATCATTTGGTTCCACATTTAACAGAAGCGGTGGAGACTTCAAAATATGAAGTTAGTCGCAGAAGTCACATGCCACTTTGCTTCTGCACTTTTATATATAAAGAGTAAAAAAAAAAAAAAGCAAATTTTTTTGTATTTATTTTTCAACACAGATAAGGAAGTTACCATGGCTACTGATCTCCAGTAGCGTGGTTTAAAATGATGTAAAAAAGAAACCAGACTGAAGCTTGAAACAGCCAGGTAGGTCACTGTGCCCAATACCACAGTGTGTGTAATGGTGAACTGTGGCAGGAGCAAGGGATGGAGTAGAAAGATTCAATGCTGAAAACAAAACCAAGGAATTGGAGATGTGCAAGTCATGCTTGCATCTTCAGACTTTTTGAGTAGATGGAACATCTCAGTAGGATCTCAACTGCCCTACATTTAAAGGAAGTGCAGTACAGGCCCTGAGATTGTATATTGTTACATTTCAGAAACTGAGCAAAGGAGATGTCAAATAAAAGCCTAAAAGAATGTGCGAATGTGATTCATTTTATACTGCTACACACATTGTCCACAAGAATTTAGCATCATTTAAACAGTGTAATACATTTGGAGAAGGAAAAAAATACCTGGCTGCCACAGGACGATGCAATTCATTGTCATATCAGTGAGCCAGGCATAGCAATAATTTATTGAGAGAAATCAATCATTTGTGCTCATACAATGGGGACACATGGGGAAACTACAATGTTTAATACTTAAATGATGAATATAAATGCAGGCCTCACTTTCTGACAAGTGACCTCTGTCCCACCTCCAGCATCACCCTTTATTCCCTTACTATGGATATCAAGTATTTAGAAAACATCTCCTCCCACTGTGTACACATCTGCATGCTGCTCAGCCCCATGGCAGCAAGGAAGGCCCGGTCCTTTCACATCATCTGCCTCTTCTCCATTTGTCTCATTCTACATTTTCTCATTACTTTAAATCATACGAGCAAACAACAACAAGATGCCCCCCTTGGCACTGCCAGCAGCATCAGCAAATTCTAACAATAGTTTGTTTGTGTGCTTTTCAACCTCATGACGGCCTCTGCGTGTCTGACTCGAGAGCGTGAGGTTTGTTGAAAATCCCACAGTGCCAGGAGGACAATCGTTGTGAAGGAGTTGTAAATATGAATAGTTTCCAAAAGCATCAGGAAAACCTCTCTCTGAGAAATGAGAGGACAAACAATTTTGTTATATATTTAAATTTTAAACAGCCCTAATTACACAAGCAAAAGTTATCTTTCTGCCAGTAAATTATCCCCACATGCCATTCAGCCACAGACCAATGAATTGCACAACTACTGCATCCCGTGTAACGAAGCAATTTTTCCCCCAGTCACTCAAGCACCACCTCGAATAGAAATGTGACAGTTCAAAACATGGGTGCCATTTTAATGAAGTATCATGATCACTCATTAAAGATGGCAACTATCACTAAATTGTGGATTCCCTCCTGTTCCCATGTTATGAATACAAATGAATGCTTACTTTCTTCCAAGAGGTACAGAGCCGAGCTGAGGCAGCATGCTGCTGCAGGGACTGTTCCAACAACCACCTCTGACAGCAGTGTCTCGTATGAGGCTCTGATTACCACAGTTAGACCCACTTTATGGGTCACTTGGAAATTAAGATTACACATCTTCTTAGAAGGCAGGAAAACGGGATTGGAGGAATAAGTTCTAGTGCGGAGGCTTTTTTTTTTTTCCCTCCTCCTTAGGATGGAGATGTTTATGTTCCTAATGAATAATAAATTGTAAACGGATGAACACAAATGGAAGAAGTAGAGGGGAAAAAAAAAAAACAGTAAAGAAGAAAAGCAAATAATTGTTACGTGTGGACTAGACATGCCTTCTGGAAAACAGCATGGGATTGACTTCAGCAGAATGAGATGCACAGGGGAAGCACCTGAACCACTGACAAGTCCACCAGAAAGGATGCAGAGATGTGCAAACATTCCGTGCTCAGAACTCCCTATGAGTTTTGAGGACACAAGTCCTGGTAGTCAGCAGCCCTTGTCAACCAGTTCCCTTGATAAGCTTTTCCAGGATCCCTGCAGGAAGAAGACCCTAGATCTCCAGAGCTGGAACACTGTGCATTTACAGGGAACCACCCTCCATCCCTGCTGCAACCCTTTATGGCAGTCTTCTGCCTACAAAGGTCTTTGAAATTTCTCTTAATTGAATAAGCTGCAACGTTCAGTTATCTATCACAGGAAGCTGGCAAGGACAAACATGCATTAGCTTTATTCCTTGCTATACAATCAATACTGTGTGTGACCTTAGCAAGTCATCAGCCTCTCTGGGCATTGTTTTCCAATCCAGTTTTAAAAAGTCTGATTTTCTACATAGACGGGTCAGATCTAATGATCCAGATCTTTGCCATTAAAAAGTTCCTCAACTCTGTTTTGTATCTGCAAGGAATTTGGCTCAGCAGTTCTGCTGGAACTGTTCATTGCTATTGCAAACAAAACAGTGGAAAAACTGAGAGAGAGGCTGAGAGAGTGAGAGGGCCCTTAATTTAAATACTAGATGTTTAAATGCTAACAGCTTGGCATGCCTGATAGAGTCAAATCCTTCAGCCAAGGAGATGCCCAGGAAAAGTCTCCATAACAATAAGACAATGATTTGACAGGAAAAGATACCAGCAAAAGCCCTTGGGCAAGCTGTGCCTTTTAGCAGTCAGTTTTTTTGTGTGTTCTCATACTGAACAGAACAAAGGAGAAGGTTGAAGGGGAAGTAAGATCCTACTTATTCACCAGATTTACCATAAGAGACATTACTGAAAAGAAAATGCATCGTCACCACTATGGACCGATCAAGAAAGGCACTGAACAGTCTCCAGCGGGTTCACTTGGGAATACCTCAAAGCTTTCCTCCACATCAACAAAAATTACTGACATCCTCCAGGCTTCCTATCGGGCTGTAGCACCAGAGGTTCCACAATCACAGGTTGGAGCAACTGGGTGAGGTGACCCCATGCCATCCTGGCACTGCCTCAGGGCTTCCTGAGGAGGAAGGGCAGAGATGAATGCTACGTTTACACCACATGCCCCATACTGCTACACTGGGGGAGAGATTTCAGCAGAGATGAAGTCCTCTTCAGCAGGGTTCATCTAAAGCACCGCCTGTCTCCTGTCACACCTCTGTGTTTTCAGGGCCCTGTGAGCTCCTGCCTTGCGAGGAGCAAATCTTCCCACACAACCATTTCTTCCTTACGAATGGATCTCTCCAGCTTTTTCCTACCTATGATACTACTTCTGAAAGACTGCACTGAATACTACAACGTCTTTACAAACTGCCCACTAGGACAACAAAGTGGGACTTCACAAAGCAATTTATCAGACTTCCCCATTACAATCTGCACTTTATTACAGCCACCAGCATAACCAGAAGGGACACCACAAACCCAACAGTCCTCTCCAAGCCACTCATTTCCACTTCTGTGAGGTGAGATTCCTGAGAGCATCCTTCTAGATTAAGGTATACAGTTCCCTGATTTATGCATAAAGTCATTTAAAAGAAACTCCATCTACCCACATAAACAAAGTTACAGAATAACCTACTGCAAAAAAAGTCTTTATTCTGTTGATCCAACAATGCATTTTCCTCTTTTTTCCTTTTTTTTTTCCCCTGCCTTTTGTTTTTTTCCACCCATATCTTAAGGCAATTTCATGACAAGTAAATCCCAGGTAATAAATATTTTTGTTGAGTCCGATCTGTGAACTATCAAATCTAATGGCATACTGACACAGCACGTTCTTCCCATCATCCAGAATTTATCACACGCAACTCGAGTACCTCTAAGAAGGAAGAGTTCACCATTTTTTATTTATGTGGTTTGAAAGGAAATGCAATTATAGCTTCGTAACTTTAAAACATGTCCATTTTGTCTTCTGCTAGGCGGGTTTGATCAGAGCAGAGCCTGCAAAACCAGGCTCTCTACTGCGGTCTCCTTTTGAGAGGGGAGAGAGATGTTTTTGTGGCAATGATCTAGCTGGGGAAAAATGCCGATGCTAGCACACCCTTGTGTAAAACACATTGCCAGCATTACTTGGCACTGCTGCCAGCAGGTCAAGCTTCTGCTCATGTCAGCAATCTTGGCTCTTTTGGAGGAAGCTTAGCAGGGTGATGAAAAAAATCCTTCACCCCCTTGGATGAATCCTCCTCCCTTTCCTCTTCTCCCCCTCTGGACATCAGCAGCCATGTAGTAGGATGGTGCCGCTCACCTGGCCTAGAACATCATCTAACACTATTTTTAACCAGAGCTTTCCTCCTGGGAGAAGATTTACTCAGTTCCCCTGGCACCTCCCAGAAAGTTGTAAGAGGTGGGAGAGAAGTAAGGAAGTCAGCAGCACTACGAATCACGAGGAAAGCAGAGGCAGGTTGAGACAGGCTAAAGTGACTTGGTTAAACGACTGATCAGAACTCAAAATAAATCATATTAATATCTGTCATCAGAAACAAGTACACTTTGATAGATTAATACACATTACTTCACGCTCAGTGCACCTGAACACTGCTGCATATTGACGTGTTGCAACATATCCCTGTCAGGATGCTAAGTATCCCAGCGAGCGTTGCACTGGCTCTGAGAAAGCGCTTTACAGAAGGTGAGAATGGGCAGGATGTGACTGCCTCAGAGATGGGAAAGAGGAAAAAACGTCGGAAATGAAAATAGGAGGAAGATTCAAGAGAGGAAACTACTCTGTAAACCACAGGGCTGACTTGATACTTCACGCTACAGTGAAGTATTTCACACTGGGAAAAGCCAGGATTCTGATCCCCACACCCCATAAACAGGGCTCTTGACTGAAACCATTTGGTGCATCAGCAGTGCCAGGACTGGGCACGCAGCTGATCCTGCTGTCTCCATGGCAGGGTAGAACTGCTCACACATTAGACATTATGACACAAGAACATTTACATCATCTTATAAACTCTGTGACTTCAGCACCAAATTTCCCTTATACAGTTACAAATGACTTTGGTTGGAGGAAACAAAGCTTGCTATGAATAGACATCAGGCAGCTGTAGGAAGAAGTGCACAACTCCATTCTTAAGAAAGACCTGTAAAAGATGACAAATTCACCTCTGCAAATTGCAGCTGTGGTCTCACAGTCAGGATAAGGAAATTCCAAGAGCAAATGACTGAGGAGGCAATGAGATAGGCAGGAAGAGTATTTACAGAGGAGGATTTCACACAGCAACAATATGTAATGGAAACCTGGTAGGAAGTTGCAACCTCTGCTGCCATACCACCATAATAAAACAGGAAGCATTACTTCTGGAGCAGCCTTTGTACATTAAAAGACGGTGACAGTAATTCCCAAGTTGGGAGTCCTAGAGATAGGATGCCTTATACAGAGACAAAGGTTTAGCATCATTTAACACTACTTTTACAGACAGGTGTTAACCAAGAGCAAACGTTTTGAAGTCAGTGGGCTTAAGGCAGCTTAACTGAGAGAAGAGGCAGGGTCAACATTAAATGGAGACAGAGGCAGGGATTTTGAGAACTGCCTGTGGAAAAGTGTTCACACATGCCTTGCACACATTGCTGTATGATTAATGTCTTTGTGCATGCACAAAGTACTCAAAACGTGGGCTTGAACTTGCTAACTGCAGCACTGTGAGAATGAACTTGCAGAGCAGATCCTCAGCTGGAGTAAATCAGTGTAACCCTACCGAAGACAAAGGATCTACATCAATTTATAGCACCAAAAGATCTGGACTGGAAGCATTCCAAAACCACATCAGGAAAACAAACCCACAGGAAAAGAAAAAAAGGAAGAAAACAAACAAACAAAAGAACAAGAGGAAGTGTTGCAGGGGATATGTTCAGGGACTCCATTGCTGGTTAAGAGACTTACAGTAACTCAGCCCCAGTGCTACACACTGCCTCTCTACATAGCTACTTGAGGCCTGGTAATTTGAAACCTTTTTTTTGAGCCCCCATCATCCTGGAAAATCCAGTGTTTGAGCCTCACTCACTGTGCTTCCGAAATTCACTGAAAGCAGCAGGTGGGCTGTAAGGAGCCATTTGTTAGGAGCACGATGCTGCCAACCTAACAGTAACTGTTGATTCCCCTCAGTGGTTAATGGTCAGCGTGCTGCAGAAGGGCACGAATCAATTCATTGAATTCCAAGTATTGATACTTTTCCTCACAGAAGTCTGGAGTAATGAGATACATGGAGCCAACTACTCTCATTAAGCCACCATCCTCATGGAGCCTGCAGGTTTCTTACTGTTCATAACCTAGGGCAGCTCTCAGTCTGAGCTGTTCTGAAAATACATCACTGAAGATCAACACTGCATACAGCAGAGGCTCAATTTAAGAATCTCTGGTTCAGAACCAAGCTATTATTATTTTTGCACTGCAAAACACTGAAATACACCAAAGAGGAAATGGATCCACAAGGAGAGCAAAAGAAAGCTTGGAAGTGATGTCCTTTCTAAATGAACTGGAAAACAAAATGCTCTTACTGCTTTGATAGCAAATCACAAGGTAATTGTTTCTTCTCACAGATATTATTGTAACACAGACAAAACTTGGTCACTATTAAACCAAGTTTACTCAGTGGCACTTTTACTGTTCTGCTGATGTGCCAGTTAAGAAAACACTGAATAAATTATGAAACAATAAAAGAAAGATGACTCCTTATAAGCGGCATTCAATATAACAATTTTAAAAGGCTATAACACAAGTTTATTGCATTTGGCAGCACATATAAATCCTAACTCCCATTACTGCACTGCAACTTAAAAAGAAGCACTCTTCAATTTGTCACTGGAAATTTCAAGTGTAAGTGGTCCCAGTGCAAAATGGCAGCTTACATGCTCAAATGCTTCCATATGCACACCACAGGTCAAACATTTGGCTAAATGCATCACTCCGTTCTGCTGCCTGCCCCATGGATGTAAGCATCTTTGAGACATTGGTATTTATTTATTTATCCTTTTGGCCAATTATTTATCTTATTTTTTACTTAATCAGCTGTGGTTGTTTGTCTTTGGTTTGGTTGTTTTTAAGAATTCAGGCCCTCTTTAATAGCCATGATCTGCTGCTATATCACCTGTAGCTGCAAATGCTTTACTGTTCTCCTCTGTTCTCAACTCCAGACCTCATTCCAACGGAAGGTTAGTGTAATAGCTCGCTCCAACAGAGGAAAGCTGGATTTCAAGTAGCATTTCACAAGCTCATCAAAACAGCCTAATAGGCAAGCTACAGAGAAATGTTTTTCCTGGAGTAGGTGGTCCTTTCAGCCTGTCTGCAGGAAGATAAACTGCATTTTTAATGTGACAGAACGATGGGTAAACAGACTTTTAGAGTGACTTGGCAGTGAAATCTATTTTTAAGTCCAAAAACTGCTTTTTGGAGTTACGTACTCCAGATCTGCCTTGAATGAAATGAAGCATCATTTAAAAATAGAATGAGAATATCCATAAAACAGAGACAGATTTGATCTTCCAGGGTCATAAGTAGTTACATTAGAGTCTTTACGTTCCTATCTTGTGTTTCTGCGAAAGCCCAGCAAGTCAACTGACAAGCTCCATGTTTCCAGCAGATCTGTGATGATGTGATGACTCTCCAGCTCTACTGGCTTCTGAACACCAGCCTTCATTTAAGAGCTTTCCTTCAATACAAGCAATAATATTTGGACAGC
The DNA here is from genome assembly GCF_019232065.1 of Centrocercus urophasianus. NCBI lineage: Eukaryota > Metazoa > Chordata > Aves > Galliformes > Phasianidae > Centrocercus > Centrocercus urophasianus. The sequence goes on along the minus strand of NW_024884978.1, from coordinate 3,062,013 downwards.
TCCAATGGAGCAGGATTTACTGCTCTGCTTCTGCAGCCCCTCTCACTTGTGAAATGAGTGCTTTTGAAATACTAATGATTTTTTTAAGCCTCCTTTTCTTGATGAGGCACAGAGAGACTAACAGCTTCGCCCAAAGCCAAGCAGAGCAAATGGAAAGTGCTGTTCCTTAAGGTCACACTGCAAACCCAAGGCAGTGCTGCGAGCTGCGATGCTGCCTTCAGAGCGTGATTCTCAGCTCTCAACCAGGAGCTGCTGAAGTTGATAAGAGTCTCTCTACTGACTTAAATGGGCAACAGACCAAGACCTTTTGACCTTGACCCACGGTTTAATCCTTGTCACAAACCTCAAGGTAAGTAACTGCAGAGCAGCTGTATATTTTACAATGCAGCACATCCCAAAAACAGCCGAATTTGCTTGGTGTGAACTAAGAATGTACGCAGCACTAACAGCACAACCCACACTGACCATATGACTGAAATCCTCAGAAATTTTTCAGTGCAATCTGCCTCTTTGAAAAACAACATTCCTGTGCACATTTCATGTCCCCCCCTTTGTTAGTAGAGTCACGTATTGCCCAGGATCCAAACTTCTATTGTTCAAGTTTGCTAGATATCAACAAATGAAGGACATTGGATCCCAGTCATTTTCATACCTATTGACACTTCCCCCCCAAAAAATATGGGCTGAGAGTTTTCAAACTTGCAATCAAACTTAAACAAGTATGAAAACAGACAGTTATAAAATAAGCTATGAAGAGGGAGATTTTGCTACAAACTTTCATTTACTTAAATCAAGTATTCTGTGAAGCCACTGAACTCCTACACAACTGAAAATCCAGCTATATTTTGATCCAAGGTAGTCATGTTAGCCCAGACGGTGCCTGTATGGTAACAAAAAAAATTTTAAGTACAGTCTAAATGATACATTCCAAGACATCCTTAGATTCAAAGCAAACAGAACATGAGCATTGATGCACTTTACAACAACAAGCAAACCAAAAACAACTGTATTCTTAGAAGCTGCGTTTTATGGGACATTTCGCACACTGTTGAAGTCCTTGGACTCTTTGCCAGAGCCAAGATTAATAGTCCATTTTAAAGCCTGAAAACATTAACAAACTGAAATGCTAGTGCCAATGGCTGAGCTCCCTCGTGTTCCACTGAGATCAATGAATTTGAAAGCATTTGGAATCTTACATAATGGGCAAGTTTTGCTCTAGCTACCAAATCTTGATTAGCTCAAAATAGGAGAACTTTGAACACAAACTTGGAAGAGCAGAGAGGAAAATGTGAGCTGTCATGGAAGAGAAGTAAATTTTCTCTCTGCCAACCACAATAAATCTCTCTATCATCAGCTTCCCCTTCCCTCACAACCCCAAAGGAAAAAGAAAATGGAGTTTAATGGACAAGACTGGACCACCTGATGGTGTGTTTCTGACCAGTTTTGTACAATCTCTTGGGAATTTCAAGAAACATCATAAATAAAACCAGGTGGGAAAGTGGTTTCATTTATTTTCATTTCACACAGAAGTTCAGACTGAAATTGAGTTGTTTACAAAGCTACAGGACCTTCAGGGGCCAGAAGAGAAGCCTATATGTCAATCTAAAATCCACAGAGCCCACATATCACTAAAAGCAACAGTATATTTATGGTATGGGCCCAGAATTAGCAATAAATAAAGAAACTCTGTTAAGATGCACAGGCAAAAATCTTCGTTTACACAGCTGCACCAACCCAAAACATTTTATAAAACTATGTGGTACCTAAAAAAAGTTGAATCACAGTCTCTCCTATGGAAGAGTTTCACAGCAGCTCACAAGCTGTGAGGGTCACCAATACGCAGTCTGAACTACATATTAATTTTCAAATAGGTAGAAGATGCTGAAGTTTAGCCCAAATAGAGGAGTAACTTACAACACTATTTCCACAAAGCTGACAAGTCACTTGAAATTGGTACTTCATCTCACTGAGAAAATAAAGAATACCTGATTGCACGACATAAAAAGACTCACCTAACTACTGTTCATCACAGGTATTCACAGAAAGCGAGCCACTATGTCCAAGGCTACAGCTGTTGATGGATTAAAGTAACATTAAGTTCCAAATTGCCTCACACAGGTACAAAAGTGAGGATATCACCTGCCCAGATAGTTGGCTCTGCTATACAGGTGAAAATAGAAACAGATGAAAGATCAGAGTATGAATCAAGAAGACACAGGGAATTGATCAGTATGTGACAGGTAACCCCAGCGAGCCGAGTCCTTCCTCCAGCATTACTGACTTCTACCTCTTTACTTCTGTGTCAACTCCGTGGTCATGCAGCCTCCCAGTAGAGAGGAATTTCCTCTTCTCTATGCTGCATTAAGAAGTGATCATGACTGCCTTCCACGACTCTGGTGTTGCCGGAAGCTGCCCCTTCCAATCGCACAGCAACACCCAGCCAGATTACCTACACACATCTGTGATTTTTATCTTCCCTAAAGCTGAAAATGGATGTAAAACACAGGAAGTTAACAGATTTTTTTTTTTTTTTTTTTTAAATCTTTTTTTAAAAAAAAAAAAAATCTCCCTAATATGAGGAGTATTTTTAGCTGATCTCTGCTATGGTCTGAGTGTTCTCACATGAGACATAAAACAAACTTCAGGAAGATTATCTGTTTTCCCTGTGCCTTGGTACTGCCTACAGTTCTCTAATAGAAGAGTATGACAAGCATGCTAACAGATGTCTCAAACATCTAACTGGAACAGCTTATGTTGGTATTTCATTGACACATTAAGACTAGTACCAGCACAGTGCCAGATTGGGATCACAAGAGGAGCAGGCAAAAATATGCAAAGGCATCTTAAACTCAGACAGACAAGATCTTCCTGTTAGATTCTGACCATTAATTATTTCACCTTCATTGACAGCTATTTGCATTAGAGAGATGTTTGTGGCCAATGATTCATCTACATCTGCTGAAATAAGGCATGAATCCAGGTGATGTGGAAATAACCATAGTTCTCAGGCTCTGGTTAGAAAGCTATTTTTCATCACAGTCCAATATGCATTTTTGAGAACTGAACATTTGTTTCATTCACAACATGCCTGCTCTTATGGCACAGAGAGAAACCAGTAAACCAAGACTGAAGACTACACAATAAGTAGATGCAAAATAAAATGCAGTGAGGGATCTCAAGGCAAGTGCTTATTCAGAAAGTGGAGTCACACAGAGTAGAGGAAAAGCATGCACTGAAAACTCACATTAATACAGGGATACACATCTCTAAAAAGCTTCATTAATCACTCCTGTAAAACTCTTACTTCAAAGAGCCTTATTCTTTACCCAGAAGCCAATATAACCTTAAAAATCTCATGTGATTATTCTTCACAACATCTCTAAAATTAGTCGTTTTCCCTTCTCTTCATACTGTCTTGAAAAAGTTAGAAGATTATCACCAAAGTATTAGTAAAGAGCAACCAAGAACTCAGTGCTTGGACAGGAGGTCTCCTAGAAACACTCAAAGACTGACGGGACAATCCAAGACTTGCATGCACCATCCCAGCTGCGTGTTTCAAGGCTCAGTTTGTGGATTTTCAATAAATCAGACCTCAAACTTTGGCAGTAAGTCTGCTCATACCCAAGGTGTTGTGAGTGAAGAAGCATAGCTCCAAAAAATAAATCATTAATGAGCTGGGATACATTGTTATGCAACTCAAGAGCATGCTGTGTACTTGGTATCAATGACATCTTGGAACAAGATGAAAGACATTTTTGTCAACACTCAATTCCAAAGACTTATTAAAGAGAGCTTCCTTCTGCTATCTCCTTCCCTTGCAGGATGAACAATTTCTATGTCTCTTAAAGCAATATGAACTACTAACAGAGAGCTGTCCTGTTCTCTATGCTGCTGACACACAGCAATGGTTTATGTCAACAGCAGTTATTTGACAACTTGCCCAAAGGTTTAAACCCACCACTACTGTATATGCAAACTGAATAGATGTAACCTTGCTCCTTCATCATGCACACACCAGAAGGGCAGTGACAAACTGTTAAGGAGATCAGCCTGATCCTGGGATTTTCCAGAAAGACCGGTGCACTCACTCAGACTGCTTCCACAAAGCCAGCCCTATGGGCATGATACAGTAACTATGTGAACACATCCCTACCTGTTTCCTCCAGCCAAGTGGCTATTTCTGCACTAGAGTCTGATGCAGAACAGAGCAGCTCAGGAGTCTATCCCTAACGGAATAAGCTATGGTTAATACAAACATGCTTACACTCTTCTCCCCGTTTAACTCTATTAACAAAGGAAAGTGGTTCAAAGGTAAGGTTTGTTTTACTCAGTGATAGAGAGGAAGGACGCCGCTGTGCTGGGATGAATGATATGGAAACGAACTGTCACCTTCACTCCATGCATCACTGAGGACGTTATTCCCTTCTCTATACCTCAGCTGCCAATCTGTAAAACAGAGTAACACTTACTGGACTGTAATTCTTTAGAATGAACTTCATCAACCTGAGCGTAAAAAAACCCAAACCCACAACTTCCTCCATTTCAGGCCTTTATATGCTTTGAATGAGGCATCCCCACTGCTGCTGTCCACACAGCACCCTTTGCACGGCTGAAATCTTTGCCTGAGGTTTGCTAGCTAGAAAGAAAGCCCCATCCCCACCCACAGAAAGACGGCAGGAAGATGCACCAATGACTAACACCTGAGCAGTAAATTTCCAGAAGGAGTGAAGCTCCACTGTTGCTTTATTGCAGCTCCTGACAGCTCTGCTCAGCCTGTTTTCTGCCCTTGGTTCTCTGACTTCTGCTAGGCCAAAGAAGAAAGGATGCTATCTTCTCCATGTCAATCATCATTCAGATATCACAGCAGCCAGGCTGAAGGTGACTGATTTCCACGGATATTCAATTCAGGAAAAAAAATTAACTTTTATCTTAGAAACTATGGCAGTTGTCATGCAATTGAGTTACCATAAGACCAAAGCATCCCTTTGGTCTTGGTAATTATTTTCATTGCAGACACAGGGCACACACCTCTTCAAAATGAAGAGTTATTTCACAAAAGCAGTTTCAAAGCTACAGATAAACAAGTCCAGTATGCTGCTTACCTGTCTGCAACTTCGCCAGTGACCTGAAGACCAAGTTGAACAATATCATCAATGATAACAGTTCTTTAAGATCCAAGATTCTCAAGGTACTTTAACAGGAAATAATCCATAACATCTATGTGAGATAAGTGTCCTTATTATAGCATATTCCACAGCAAGATAAGAATTAACACACGGTAAAATTAATTATCAGTAACATTACTACAGCAAGTCAGAAACATAATGAAAATCTGATTCTCAGTTCCCAGCCCTATCTGAGCTGAGCTGCTTCCCCAGTTGCACAACTAGCACAGAATCCTGCTTGTCTTCACTGCTGCAGGAATTGAGAAGAGTTGTTCAGGAACAGCTCTTCACAGTTCAAAAGAGATTACTTTTTTTCTTGACAAAAACTCAAAATGCCAACAAAAGAAATCCCCTTTGGCAGGAGAGATATTTACATTTGGAAATGCTGCCAGCATTATCTTGTGGGAGTTGTAGCTTAGGCCCATAACAGCTGACAATTTGCTACTGAATGGCTGCATTCTTACCTTGCCACAGTTCTACTTTCTTAAGCAGCAGCACTCCTGAATATCTGATCATGGGAGACTATGAAAATATTCATAGCAGGTAGCCCAATCTAAAAGAACGTAACATGAAATGCCTTGGAAGAAATTTGGCATTTTCTAAAAGAAGAATACTTCATTACCTCAGAAAGTAGTATTTCAGTTCTCAGAAATCAGGTATTTCAAAAGAAACAAACAACAACAACAACAACATTTTATTTACTTCCTCCCTCAAATGGCTACAATTAAAAAAAAATTTCTAAAGTGTTTTTTATTTATTCTTTTTTAACCTACTATTACTTCTGAGCATTAAGCTGATGCTTGAGAGAAAACATCAGAGCATCACTGGATGCTCCACACCTTAAAAAGAGCCACCATTTTAAGGTAATATTAAGAGGATACCACAATGCATTATTTTCCCTCAGCCTCCCAGTGCCTCGGATCCTTTTGCCTGTTGTGTCCACGTCCTACACTCTGTTTCATATCAAATCTAAAGCCTGGGCACAATGACAGCAAAATGAAGCCTTGATCAAGCACTCTGAGCTCTACTGTAAATACATCAGATAGGAGAAGATCTTCCCATTTGCCCTCTAAGCTCTGGATCAAATCCAGGACAAAGAGAAGTTTATTAATGCGCACACATTCCTACTGGCCTTTGAGCTCTTGGACAAAAATTGCTTTAAACAGGCCCCTGTAGAGATTGAACGAGCAGAATTCAAATATTTACATCGAACAACAGAGTTAATTACACTTGAAGACATTAGTAAGATTCGCTTTGCTGCAACCTCAGCAACATAGTACAGCAAACCAGCAACATAAACCATTTTCTGCCATCTGAGGTGGGCAGCTTTCCATCTGGGTTTCAGCTAAGGCAGGAATGTCTCTGCCTACATACAATAGAACCTCACTAATCAGCACTTCACTAATCCACACATTTTATTAACTTCGCCAAAAAACTCGCAGCCTCTCCCTGCCCCTCAGCAAAGGTTTAATAGCAGAGACCTCAAGCAAGGTCTTTCATTACCTAAACACATTTTTGGGCAAACGTTACATGCATCCAGTCAGACGTTACAAAGCACCTGGATAAATAATTTGAGCAAAACTAGAGTTGGAAAAGAAAGAGATGGATCCTGTGTACATGCGGAGAAGAAAACCCAAGGCAACCTAGAGCTGCTTCTACAAAGCAATACTTCACTAAAAAAATTTAATCCCTTAGCATCTCTCAAGATTTGTCTTTCTGTGAACAAAATAACACAAACTAATGAAATTTACTTCCTTCTAAGTTCACATTATTTTGACCACTTACTTACTGGCTCACAAATTCAGTGACTTTCAAATCAGTCTGCCTCCAGCCACCTCTGAACACTTCATTCTTCCTTTCTCACAGTAGTCCACATCCTTTAAGTGGAAGCCAACAAAAACACGACTACATTTTGGAATGAAAAGTTTTGTCCATCCCAGTTTCGTGTTTAGTGGCTCCTCATACCTCTCTGAATTGAGTCATGTAATTCAGCCCAATAGCTCTTGAAGTTTGTGATTCAGTTTTTAAGTCTACTAGCTATTATCCAAATGCTATCCTTGAAAACAAAACTAAATGATAGCATGTCATTAAATTCCAAAAGACACTTTTAAACAAGTGAGAAGATAACCAAGCATACCAACTTGATGGCTTTTTTCCTCATCAGCTCTGCTTGCTATTGGCACGGAGTATGAATAACACAATTTATAAATTATGTACAGCATTTATAGAGCATCGTAAAGGAAATTCATATACAGAAAACCAATACGTTGGATGACATTCATATTGATCCATTTCTACATTTTTATATGAAATATTTATCCATTTAATTACACATAGAAAACATCCATACTGAGAGTTGTATATCCAGGAAAAACTACACCGTTTGCTAATGCCTGTTTCCCAGCAAATAGGAATTCAAAAGCCCAGGATTTACACCTTTGTACAGTTTCTCAGCAGACTGGCCAAGCATTGAATATGTGCACAAAGACAACAGACAGAATGAAATAATACACGTTATTTAGCTTATTCCCTCAATGGACCAGAAGCCAGATTTATGCAAAATACAGTTAGGCAACCTTGGAAAAATTCACCTGTTCAAGAGCCTTTGGTTCCCAGGCAATGCTCTGACTTTTCTGTCACTCAGAAGGAGCGAGCACCTGAGGACTCTGCCAACTCCACTTTGCCTATGACCACATTCACATCTCACCAAAACCACCTCTCCTCCAACTTCTGTGGTGTGGTGTGTAGTGCAGTGCAAGCATTCACCAGTTCTTTCTGGAGCGCCAGAGCACAGTTGCAGGCAAAGATACGATGCAGACCCTGCGTATTCCCCTTGAGACTCAAGGAACAACAGAAAGAAAGCCTCAGTAAGTAGACAGAGTACAAATAGGAGGGGACAAAGCTGTCATCCATACCAGCATGCTCCAAAGGAGCACTCACTGCAGATGCTCTTGCACAGCACCCGTTTCGAGTCCATCTTTATAAACTATCACCTGGTGGACAAAGAATAGATGCAGGCAGATAAAGCCAGTTTGTCTCATCCCCATTTGGCTCTGGGCTCCTCACAAAATCCTATTTCCCCAGTTTGGCAAATTTCAGATGAATACATTAGACTTAATTCTCCAAAGCTCTTGGCCCTGGCAGCAGTCCCAGCTGTAGATGCATTGTGCTGGATTTACAGTAAGCAGTGCCACAACCCTCAGGAATATAACAGCTTATATCCGTTAGTGATCTATCTCAGTTCATTACATAGACTTTGATATTTTAAATTAATTTATGCTGTTAAAATAAAGAAGAAACCCTGACAAACTGTAACTTTAAGTGAGACCAACGAAAGGAAGCAATCTATCAAGCAGTGGAACTGTCATGTGACTGCATGCTCAATCATTACTGTCATTTATTCTCTTACTCAGTAATTCTGTAAGCCTTTGCAATTAGGTCAAAACTGGAAAATATCGCACTGCATTTAAATACTTGACTGCTGCTTCAGTCCGTGAGAGCTGAAAAAATGTTGAGACATTCAGGCTCTCTAATCCCAGATTCCTCTTGCCTCCTGTTGAATGGCATCAGATCGGAAGGACGGACAGCACGGCTGTTTCTGACGAGACAAAATTCATCAGGTCTTTGTCTCCACCTACTGTCAGAAAGAATAACACCTGCAACTCCTCGGAGGACACAACTGTTCAGGATTAGTCCTTCTCTAGATAAACCAGAAGCTAACATAAAGTTTCTCTTTGCAAGGGAAGAGAAGCACCAGGATCTGCCTGAGCACAAACCAGGGAAGCCCCGAAGTCCATTGAAACCCTCACTGAAATTGTCAGGCTGATGGCACAGAAGCAGCCAGGCTGCACAGCGAGGGGGCACAGATGCACTGCAGGCGATTTGATGCTTTTATTTATCCAAACCACACGATGTTTGCAATCCTCAGAATGTTTTCAGGCAGCAGATTCAAGGGAAAGAAATTGAACTTCAAAAAACACTGTATTGGTGAATAAGCTTTTTCAGAAATATGCACTGGATGGGCCTAAAAATGTATGTGTGAAGGTGCATACTGGAAACACTTCATTTTTCCGAGAACCATCCTGACTGTTGCAAATTTGTGAGGACTTTCAGCTGTTTTCAAAACTGCTTGAAGGATTTAAATACCAGTTCCTATCAACCTAGTATAAAAAAGAGGATATGAAAACCAACATGACATTAAAATTTCACATTTTAATCCCTTTCTCACTGTAGAGAATTATACTGTTTTTCTCCACCTCAAGAACATGCACAGAGAATAAAGGCTCTTACAAAGAAGGACTTAAAAGAAACAACTTTCACTCAGCTCCTCACAGCCCTCAGAAGGTCAGTACAGTACCTACCTCTAAATTTCATCTAGAATAAACAGTTTTATAGAAGACATAGGCTTTATGTATGCATCCAACCTGTAACGGAACTTGCAGTTGACATCACTTCACTGGCTGTTTTTCATTTTCCCTTAAGGAAGCTTTCAAGAACTCTTACAGCAGAAGGATGGGAGCCTGCACAGATCAGTGATGAATCCAGCCACAAGCAGTACACTGGGGACCCACATCCCTCTCCTCTGTGCTTGCAGCTGGCTGAAAGGAATCACAGCATACCCTTCCAGCTGGGCCAACCTAACCCAGACAGGCAGGGGTGCAAGGAAGGGAGTGGGGAACTGCATTCCCAGGAACACCATGGCTTGGCCAGATATGCACACCAACAACTGACTGAAAGCTATCATGTATCCTGACGTTGTTTTCTTGAAGGAGAAAGCTTTGCAGCTGTAAAGCATATAAACTTAATTCAGCAAACACTTTCCCCTCCAATTCTTATTTATACGAACACAAATGTACATCTTAAAAAAAAAAATCAGAACAGGTACGGCCCAGTAAAAGAGCCATCTTTGCATAACAACCTCAGAGGACGCATCAGGAAACACCTAAGTACAACTTCTGTTCTCAGTATAAATGGAACAATCCCTGTCAGAAGCAAACTGTGTCAGAAGCACTCGATCTTTGGCCTTTGCTGGGCAGAGGCACTGCTCCTGGAAGCCAGATGACAGAGCAAAATGCTTTGGTTTTATTTCCTCTGCTTCATGCGGTACTGTTTTTATAACCTTGCTAATACAGTTGTTTGTTGAGCTCTAGAAGGAAAGCTGCACAGGAACTGTCAAACAGGATCTCACCAGCGGGCTTACGTCCACTCCTCCACATTAAAAACAACAAGTTTTGTTTTCCAACAGATTTGTGAGCGTTCTGCAGCAATTGGCCATCGCAATGACTGTGGCAGTACCTGTGGCTGCAGAGGAAACAAGCCCCAACAAAATAATAATGGCATTTCCACACCACAGCAGTCATTCCTTCGTAACTTCTTCATTTGCTAGTCACACAAGCACAAGGGCACAGCGGCCAACTGGCTGATGAACACAGACATGCATGCGCTTAGTCGCACACAAAAGAGACCCGCAGCAGTTACAGTTCAAAGTTAACACACACTTGGTGGGCCACGTGAGTTGCACGTTTCTTCCCAGTCAAGGGCCAACTCTGCCCTACAGTACAGATCTATTAGATCTAATGAGATTTAATTCAAAAGTCCCGTAAAATACAAGCATATGTCTTGGCAACAACTGTATTTCTGGCTTTTCAGATTCCTCATGGCAACAAGTTCTACCAAGTCATGCAAATTAAAACCATTTTTTAAAGAGTTCCATTTGATTACAGTGAAAGGAGAGGAAAAACAAAGATTCTGTTTTGAAATGAGATGCGCTGCCATTCTAGAACTAGAGAAGCTTTGGTAACCATAGCAACATAAATTCCACTGTAAATTTTAACAGACAGTAAATTTGGTAAATCACAGGCCAGCATTCAAGGCGTTTTTCCAGCAGATCCAGGCTTTTCAGTACGTGAAGCTATTCCTGTTTACTGGCAGTGAACTCTGAAGCACTCTTCAATAGCTACCTTTCAAACATCATTTTCACATCAGCCTTGACAAAGAAAATTCACCAAGTGGTTTCAGCTTCTGCTATTATTGCCCTTGACAACTTTTTGCTTCTTAAAAAGAGCGTCCACAGCCATTTATTTTACAGGCAGCAGTCTGCAGTGACTAACTCAAATACTGTTAAGAGTAGTTGAAGTATTTTGTCTTCCAAATGCTGTTCAATATCCGCATTACCTCAAAACTATTTGCTGTATGGGCAGAACATTAGTGAGTAAAACCAGCAATGAGCCATAGCAGAATACCTTCATCAGGACACCTGCAAAAGACCTTCTCAAATTCACTGTAGAAGATAAGGCTGCTGAGCAGTAAGAAATGTGTTGTTTATTATTAGTGAGCTGGATTAAGCATTCAGGCATGGAGACATGCCCCAGCACTGAAAAATAAACTGCATTCCTCCCACAAATAACTCTGCAAAAAGCTTGAAAATAAACAGCAATTTCAAATTGCTCTCAATCACAACAAATCTTAAACGTGATAGAAAGCCCTGTGAAAAACAGATCTGTCAGATCTTGCATGTTTTGATTTTAATATCCACAAGCAAGAACTAATCAAACTAGAAGGTAAAAAGTGACTCAAACCAGGAAAGTGGCAGCTGGTTAGAAGAACATAGAATGCACGGTGCTGTTAAACACAGCATCGAGAGCAAAGGGAATTATTGTGCTAACAAATCCAGTACTGACACCAGACCAGAGAGCAGCAATGACTTCTGAATTAGCACTGCAGCATTCACAGGCCCCACTGCTGTGCATTCATTTCAGATTACTGCTTGCCCAGTTTCAGACTGTGACATAATGAGCTGCAATTGAAACCAAACCTGCAATCTTCATTTATATGTTCTTCCCTACCAGCACGATGCGTCCCTGATTTACTGACTCTTCCTTGAAAGTAGCAGAATACAAAAACACCTCTGAGAACCAAACATCAATTAAAACACAGCTTAGCAGGGCAGCCATTCAGGACAACTAATTTCTTCTCAAATAATGACAGTCCAGAAGGATGAGGCTGACTCCAATTAAAGGTAAAATTTTAGAATCATACAGGAATTAAAACCAACTGAATCTGTTAATAAGAACTTCTTGGTGATCCCCTTTAAGCCAACTCTGAGGAAGGCGGCTTTGCTTCCACAGAATTCTGTTGGCCTCATCTTGATTAATTCTGATGGGATTCACAAGCATAGTAAATACAAAGCCAGTCAAGTGAGGTTGTTTTCTCAGCCATGGGAGAAATTTTCCATCTACTAAGTGTAACTTCAGAGCAAAACAGAAAATGAGAAGCTAATTAGGGCCATTAATCAGTCTCACTGATTAACGGGATAACGGGGCTTAGAAATCCAGCCTAAGGATCTGACACTTGCTGGTGAAACTTCATACCAGATAAAAGCACTGAACAGAATAAACCATTTTTTGCTGCCCTCTGCAGGGTGGCATTAACATCTGCAGCTGAGACCTGGGAAACTGACAAAAAGGATAACAAAATGAACTTTCACAATTTGCTGGTATATACTTACCTTACTAATCTGTGCTTGACTCATATTTATTAGTATTGAATTGAATGAGTCACAGCCACAGAGTTTTATTCTTCTTGTTCAGGTTAGAAAAACTCACTACGTATCCAAACCTAGGCAAGCATTTGTTCCAGCTAATGCAGAACTCCTCTCAACAAGCAGCTGATCACACAGCAGCCCACAAAAGTGCCATAGCACAGCTAGGGCTTTCTTTCTGCTCAAGGGAAGAACAAACTGTCAGGCTATGCTTCTGTGTACGTATGCGTTCTGGAGGCATGCTGAATTAAGTCTTGGCAGAAATATGACCTTTTGGAGGACTCCATCATATTGGAACAAAAGAACAGGCCCTCAGCCACAGAATCACCAGCCAGCTTCTGCTCTTTACTTTGGTTCTTCACCTCATACTCAGATTTAACTGGGGACTCCCATGGAACAGAAAAAAAAAACCAGACTCATCTGAGCTCTTGTTTTCCTCTGCTCTCAAAGAAAACATTAAACAAATGTTACTCCAGCTCATTTCCTCCTCCCATGCTAATACATAAGTTAGTCTCACACACCGGATATGTTAAAAACAAAGTCTTCCAATTGTGTTAAGTCCTTGCCTGAGAATAAACAAGGGTACAGTGCTTCAGCATGGGGCAGTGTCAAAAAAAGTCATCAAAACGTTCTTGAGAAGAAATATGAGCAACAAGAGACTGTTTTTGTAAGAAGTCAGTCATACAATCCACTTCCATTCTTCATTTGAGAACATTTCCTTTAATTCCAAAGCACAGGCAAAAAGAATACAGTTCCAGTTCCAGCTATTCTCTTGGAAAGTTTATGGAAGTATTTTGTGTTCTCATTTCCTCATTTATCAACACAGAAATAACAAGTATCAGTAATACCATGAATCTCAATTCACTGCAGTTTGCAGGATGCACTGAGGATCAGATAAGCATATTTTCTTTGTCATTACATGTCTTTAAAACATCCTCACACAACATCAGACTACTGGAGACTGGGAGATAATACACCAGAGCACAAGGTCTGATGTGCAGAAACCTTTCCTGGGAGGCTGACAAACACCCAGCATCTCTGTAGGAAACAAAATCCCAAATATATGCCTACAGGTGTGTTACATACATGAAGACGTTTTGCAAATTCCTTTGTATTGAAACACGTCAAACCAGGAGAACTCATTTTGTACTGTCACATCTAATTTTGTCATGACTAACATGGAGATGCAAACTGCAACACAGAAGTACAACAGAGAAGTTGGAAGGAGGAAGAGTTTTTAAGACCGATTCCATAACAAATGAAAGAAAATTACAGGTTGAGTGTCCAAACATTCAAGTACCAAACATGCCAAAACTGGCAACACTTTGCAATCAAGGTAAGATTAGGAATTACATACTTCCTCCCAAACAATGAATTAGCAACACAGTTCTATGTAACACAAACAGAAAACAGTCCACAAGTGCGCTAGCAGCTCACAGCTGGCACCTGCAACTCAGTGAAGAATAATCCAACTCAGAAACCAAACTTAGTTCTGACCTCATTCATCAGCATCATCAAACTGGCCAACCTCAGTCATTCTAACTGGCAGGGGAAAAGCAAGGCAAGCTGCATGGTGACAGCACGGGTTGTACAGTGAATCCTCTCGAAATGAGTATGAGGCCAAAAGATTATTTTCCTGAAAGCTTCCGCAGTAGAGATCACCAGCATCTAAAGATCAAAGAAAATATCACAACAGATATTCAGAAAGCCAATGCCAGATCATCTTGCAGTTCCGCAGCATCTTCCAGTCAAGAGTCTCAGTCTGATCTACCAGCACTTAGATCTACCAACAAAGCAAACAGCTGAGATTGGCAAAATCTTCATTTAAAGTTCCTGACACAGAGACAAAACAGTTATCTGAAAAATGCAGTGATGTACTTGAATCCAGTACGTCTGACACCAGCATATACATGCATGCAATTCTTCTCCTCGGGCATAGAAGGCTCATGAAGCTATCATGCTTATTTTCCCTACTTTTTCCTGTTCTCTCCATAACCACATTCCAAATTAGGGAGCACAGATGTCTCCTAAAGGCTGTGTTACTGGATGAGGACAAAGGTGAAGTCCTGTAAAAGCTAGCTCACAACAGTACCTCCACTAGTCTAGAATTCAGTGTAATAAACCAGTTAATTTACCCTATTTTTATGCCAAGTTGGTTAACTCTTTACACAGAAGCAGAATATTTCTAGTCAGCAGACACTGGAAGCACAGTGTATGCACTTCCAGCCCTTATCTACAGTTACCCAGCATAAAAAGCCACTACTCTATTTTCACTTTAAAATCAGAACAATCTCACAAGAAGGCTGCAGCTCCTCCTGTTACCAGCTTACGGAAGTGGAGAACAAAAATGAAACAGCCATTCATGGAATTAAACCAAACAAGCAAGCAAACCAACAACCCAAAAAATCATTCTGCCACATAACGAAGCAAAAGTACCAACAAATCATACTTAGAGCAGAGACTGAGTGTTTGCATCGCTTCACACTCAGAAAGTCCAGCTCTTGAGAGACACTATGGCTGAATTCCTGGAGAAAAGGAACATTTTCCGAATCTCCCTTCTGTTCCAGATTAACATAGATGCATTTTAGTAGAGTATTAATTTCTGAGGTGAAGCTCAATACATACGGACAATCCTTGGAATAGTGAGAAGGACTGTCTATGCATATTGACCTTCACTGCAGAAGTGAACTATTCCACTTCTCAAGAATTGCTCAAGCAGGCGTTACACAAACTTCACAACAATGCCTGTAATCCCTGTATTTGGCAACCAAATTGTACATGACAAACCCATGAGGTAAACAAACAAAAAAATCCCCAAAACAGAACATGGAAATTTTCATATGTGTTCTATAGAGCATCTATATCCTCCACATGCCAACCAAAACTCAAATGAATCACAAATAAATTCGTACTTACCATAAGGACTACGTTCAGACTCCTCCAACTCTTTATCCCAGTCCTCCATCTCATATGTCAAAGCAGCTGGCTGCTGAGGGAAAGTTGCATCCTCAGACATACGAGAGAGTTCACCACACAAGTCCTCCACGTCAGTGTTTGTATGCAGACTGACAGCATCTTCACGTGCAGAGACATCGGAGAATTCACTTCCTTCAGAGTCACTATCAAGAACACACAGGGCATTCTTCAGCAAATGTTCTAAAAATAACAGAAAGAGCCAAGAGATAATTAGAAATTAAACAGGAACAATTAAACGCCTGCAACTGAATAATGCAGTTAAGTGTGTTAACATCGTTTGTAACTACTAATGTAATTAGATCCTATTCCATGCGCTGCTTCAGGTTTCAGGTGCTTGGGGAGATCAGATGCAGCCCTATGTCACAGCATTAGCCCAAGTAAGGATTTTTTGTGGACTCTTGTTGGAATATTGCTCTTTAAATCAGAGCACAGGAGCTAGCAGACCTTCTTTGCATTTGTATCTTGTTTATCTTGGGGTTTTTCCTGCTCTTATTTACATATGTTGAGAAACCACAGCTCTGACTTCCTTTTTGTGGCATTGATTAAATACTCTCTGTTCCACTTACGAAGAAGCAAAACTTCTTCCCACAAGTGCTCAATGATTCCAGGCAACATATTCACAGGAAGAGCAACAGCCATTTACAGCAAGAACAGAACTCACCCAAGTGGTGAAAGGGCCCTCTGGCCATACAGCACAACCCCGCAGCAAGCAGCCAAGGTCCAAAAGAAGCTTTGCTGTTCGAGGCTGGCCCCCTTAAGAGTCCATGGGGGGCTGCACCCTGGGTCCAGCCCTTCTAGTCACATGTGGAGCACAGGTGTAAGCAATGTGCCTGTGCTCCCTGGGCCAGACTTCACCAGGTGCTCAATCACCAGTATAAGCCAGGACCGAGCAGCTCCCCTACACTCCTGTACATAGGCATACACAAATATCTAAGTACAAATTATCTAGCACAGTAACTAAGATTTCCATTGCAGCTTCTGAGAACATTTCCCTGAACAGGAGTTCTGTTACTTACCATCTGCTTTAGTTTGCCCTAATATTTTAGGCTTAACATCTCTGGGTTTCCAGGTCATAGTTTCCTTCTTGTTAGGAGGCTGCTCCTCCTCAGAGCCTGTGTGCTCCAGAGTGGCAGCCATCACCTACAAAGCAGTTTCAGAGAACTCAGTTACTCCTCTCACAGACTCCTCCAGCGGGGCTCCTGCAGTGCTGTTGGTGCTGTGGAGCCCTCGGGTACCATCTGTTGGTTCTCTTAATGAATCAGACAGCCTTAGGGAGGATCTTTCTCACACCTGGCAGCACGGGGCAGCTCATGCACACCAAATTTTGGGAACAGCACCTAGAACGCACCCGTGTGGTACAGCAACCAGAAAAGGCAGCAAAGGTAACGAAGGCATAAGTGGCAGCTGTGTGAGTATAAAGAACAACGGTTACGGGCTGTCCACCTCGTGCGAGGTGCTGTGCTAAGAAACAGCGGGACCAGAGCTGCCAGCAGCCCTAAGGAACCGGACAAAGATGGAGGACACACAGCAGGAGCCAACACCTCAACGGCTCTGATGGTCCCTAGAGGGAGAGCGAA
Organism: Centrocercus urophasianus; assembly: GCF_019232065.1. Lineage (NCBI taxonomy): Eukaryota > Metazoa > Chordata > Aves > Galliformes > Phasianidae > Centrocercus > Centrocercus urophasianus. The sequence continues at coordinate 3,044,755 of NW_024884978.1, read as the reverse complement.
GAAAACAGAAGTTATCCTCAGAGACAACTGAGGCACAGATAACTTCTCTGCACGACAGGCTGCCCGCGCAGCCCCGGGCACGCGCCTGCTGCACGGGGCCGGAACGCGCAACGCGGACAGAACGCGGCGTACGTCGGGCAGCTCCGCGCCGGCGGCCCCTCCTCCTCCTCCTCCTCCTCCTCCTCCTCCTCCTCTTCTTCCTCTTCCCGCACGGTAGAAACGAGCCGGCCCTACTCCGCTCCCCGCCCCGCAGGATCCCACCGCGGCGGCCGGGCAGCGTGGAGGCAGCGGCCGCGAGCGCAGTTCTGTCCCCGCGTGTCAGGCGCGTGCCCGCCCTGCTCGGCCCCTCGCGCCTCAGAGCTGCGCCCCGCTGCGCTGCGCCCGCTGACGGAGGCGGATCGGCGGCTGCCACGGTGCGGCGGCTCGGCCCGCTGTACGGCTGGCACGTGGAGCAACCGGTTACGTGCCTTATCTGCGCAGACACCACGCTGTTAACTGCCTTTGAATACGTGATACGTAGCATCTTTCACTGCTACTGGAAAGCTTTTCCAGTCGTTGATAAGGGGAGAGAGGGGGGAAGAAAAAAAAAGCAGAAACAAGCGGATAAATCAGAGTGTAAGGAGGATTCACGCAGCTGTAAAAGGATCGACACCTGCCCCTGCTCCCTGGGGTTCTGTCCAATCGGCAGAAGGAAGCAGGCAGGCAGAGCACAGCAAAAGCACATGCATGCAGGTGGGATGGAGCTGCAGGTGCTCTGTGAGCAGAGATCCAGCAGAAGGTTGAAGCACAGATCGGAGCTTACCCGTCACAGCAGGAACATCTGCGACAGAGCTCTGCTCGCCTGCACTGTGCACAGTCACTCAGAATTACTTAGGAGGAGACAAGGTGGCTGTAGAAGTTGTTTGGCTTTTGAAAAGAGGATGATAGATGACTTCAAGGTTAAGAAACAAATAAATACCATCATTTTACAGATTGTTTATCTAGTGTTCCATTTTTTCCTTACTGAACTTGATGTTAAGAACTCCCCCCAGGGGTACAATGGTTTATTTTGTATGTATGTGTTGCAGTGTTTGCCAGTGTAAAAGCTGATGCATTGCAACTTCTATCTCAACACACAGGCTAGAGGAAAGCTCAGAGATGCCTCTGCCATCTCCAGCTGTGCACACAAACCTGACACTGACAGAAACACCAGTAACAGCTGTGCTGAGACAGAATTCTTTTCACACATGCAGTAAAGAAAATGCACTTTAATATCACAAAACATATTTACCTTTCTACACAAGTTTTGTTTTAAAAATCCACAATGTCGTGCTGTAATTATTTTTAGTTTTTCATAAGTGTCCAGTTTGCAGTAAAGTGTATTTGGAAATGAAGTCTTCCACCTGATCTCCCTCTAACATCTTCATAGCTCGCCAGTGAATACTCCCAGAGTTTTCTGGTTTGCCCTGGGGATGACTCAGCTCCTCCTTGATATATTCCAGCCAGAGATCTTTAAAGGAAAAACATTCTGGTTAGATTTTGATTGAATATTTAGTAAACATACTAAACCTAACCTAGAAAACCTCTTTTTCTAAGTGTTCTTCATCTTAGTGCAGTGTGGTTTAGTTGATCAAACCTCTTCCTCCTGCTCCCTTGAAGTTCAAAAGCCTGGGTTCTGCTCCCAGCTGGAAACTGATATCTTAAGAGACAACGCAGCTCTTCAGCAGTAGCTTCCCATGCCATCAGAGAAATTGAGCTATTTATTTTCTATTATAAAAACATGGCTCCATACTGTTCACAAATGTAAATGAAAGGTGACGAGCATCTCCTATGCCTGCCAGTGTCAAAACTACTATTTGCTGGTAGTTCTGCTGAAGCTATCCTACTGTGAACAAAGGCCCCGGATTGAAAAGTATGGGCTCACTGCAGAGTGTCATGCACCGAAGATTTGAGCTCCACTCTGCATGATAGCAATCTAACAGCAGAACAAACAGCTACTGCCCCCCACCCCCAAACAGAAATAAAAGAGGTAGCACTGAACTGGGGAGGGAGAAGAAAATCTCCTTACCAGAATCCGCTGAACCAAACTCTCTCAAAGCACGTTCATAGTATTCTCTCAGATGAAGCATTTTGCACGATTCCTAACACAAGAAGGTATTAAAAGGCCATTCATTTTGTACAGAAGTGAGTCTGCAGCTTGATTACGTTCTGACAAAGTGAAAGGCATGGTAATATACACATTGCCGAAGATTAGCTACCATGAAACTTGCTTTTATATTGTATACTATGAATCAACATCAGAAGGTAAATATTGATTACAAAAGACACTGCTCACAAGCCTTTAACTTCATATCAAAGTTAGAAGTGTATTTTACAAATACAAGGCAGTAATTAGATATTCAGCAACTTACTTGTTCCTTTTCTATTTCAATCATCTTCCTGAAGAAGTCAAGTGAAAGTGGACGACTTTCATGCAGGCTAAAGTAAAAATAGAAATAACTTCAAACTTTATGCCATTTTTTCTTTGCTATTTGCCCTAGAATAATCAGATTTAAAGTGGTTTTCTTGTTACCTGGTAAAGACTTTTCTTACTTTCTTATATCCACCATGCCTGTAAGCCCAGTCAAGATACTTTTCTTTCATAGTCACAGATTCAGCAGGAGCTATGGCATGTAAGCACCTCTGCAAGTTTAAAACAAACCAAAAACTACATAAGCTACAATTAAAAGGTTACAAGAAGGATGAAGCAGCATCTTCTCTCTCACCAGACACCTGACACTCATGGGGCCTTGTGTGAGAAAGTATTAACAAAAGCATTCTAAATAATGTCTGAAAAAACAGCATTCTGTAATAAAATCGATGTTAGTTGTAATCTAAAACATGTCTCCTTCAATATTCCATAGCATTTCTGTACAGCTGACTTTTGAAAACAGCTTTACTTGGAATGCTTTGATACCAACACATCCACTCAAGTATGCAGCAAAAGCTTTGTACTGCAGCTACTCCATCCGCACACACAGCTCCTGTTTACTTAAACATCACCTTATGAAGATTTTTGTTAGCCAAGTACCTGGTAGAGAGCTTCTGTGTCTTCCTTGCTATTTGTGACTTCACTCCACTCCACCCAGAGGGCCCACAATGGTAAAGTGCCCTACAAGATAAACACAGAAGTCAAACGATTGAAATAGAGCAACTCAGAGTGATTTTCAGAGACAGCAAATGTAATTACCAAGTTCTACATTACTGCTTCTCTGAAAACTATCCTTAAGACACAGCTCTTAAAAAGAACTTTAAACTGCAGACTGAAATCCCTTCTTGTCTCCTTTCTAATTCATATAACAAATACTACTTAGATGGACTGCTGCTAGATATGTTGCCAGGAATGAGAGAAAAATTCTTGTTCATCAGCACTGAAATACAGAGATAACTTAAAAGAACAGGGAGGAGAAGGAACAAATCAGCTTCTTGCTTCCTCTGTCACTCCTTGTAGCCCAGTTTGAAATGGAACAGCAAAAAAGCATGTAAATCATTTAATGCTTGAAGTAAGAAACCCCACACACAAACAACTTGTAATTCCTCAGTGCTCCTGAAAGTGAAATAGACCTAAATAGCAGCCAGGGAATCTAAGTGCACTATGAAGGAAAAAAATCCTTTACATAAGTAGCAGAGATTTTCCACCTGATGCATGCATGCGAGTCCATAAAACCAGCACAAACCTTAGATTTCACATGCTTGAGGGCTTCTTCAAAACACTGGGTCACGTTGTCACTCTTCAGCTGGATCAGCACCTGCAGCCTCATCTGCCACATTTCCACTGACAGGCTGAAACGCTGAGTTGCAGCTTCTGCCACCTCTGCAGCCTTCTGAGAAAGGCTGGACTTCACTAACAGCTGAAGCTAAAAAACAGCAGATAGCACAAGAAATGTGCAGTGTTTTGTTAAAAACACCTTGAATACAACAATGCCTACTTTGTTAATTACACAAAATGGCAAAGGTAGGCATGCATCAATGCAGGACAGTCCACCAATCTATTTTTCTGAACCAACTCTTACCCACTGCTTATAGAGAGCTTCTGGCAGCAAACTGGACTCGTGGGCTTTGCTGAACACATTCAGTGTCCTCTCCAGCCTCTAGAACAAAAAGTGAGGAAAATAAGCATTATTCCTTCAAAAACAAGATCCTAGCATTACCAGAAACCCAGTGGATTTGTATATCAAAATGTTACTGAAATCCAATAAAATTTATAAACCTGATGTTTTACACATTCCTATTATTTACAAGATAAAGGTGGAATTTGAGCACTTGAATTACACCTCTTCTTTGAGGAGCAAAGAACAACATAGCAATGTAGTAAAACGGAACCAAGCCACACAGAACAACTACAAGTTTGCACTCAACTTCCATACAAGGAGCTCATAGCACTTCACTGACAAGGCTGATTTGTGCCTGAGGTATCCACATTCAGGCAGCCCACGTGTGTCTAATGGTAACACGCCTTCCCTCAGACAGAGACTGAGTGATTTTTAAGAGTTACTTGTCACTATTTCTGATAAAACATTCAAACATTAACTCCCTGTCTGAAAGAGAACAAAAGCCTGTAAAAACAGGGTTGTTTTGGTACTATGATCTCCTAATGGCCTTTTACCTTTTGCTTTAATTCTTCACTGTTGGTTTTCCTGTTACATCTCTCTAAGCAGAAAGTGATGTAGCATTTCCACATGTCCTCTGCAGAATCAAAGACATTCTGTCATGCTTTGTAGAATCACAACAGTAAGCACAAATATTTGTCTTTAAGGTAAGGGATAAAGAGAATCCAAGCACGAAGGGTTAATGCCAACTTTTTAAAAAATATACTAGAAAGGGGACCCTGCTTTAAAACATTAAAAACTGCTTCCCAGTATAAGCTGCAATCAGTAATTCCTTCTAAAGAGCATTAAGCTCTTAGTTAAGCTGAGGCTTCAGAGCACAATGTCACAACTAATTTTCACTGCACCCTTTTGCCTGTATTTTCAATGAGTCTGCAGAAGTGAGAACATTCACAGGCAATTGAGAAAATCTTCCATCTGCCTAACATGACAGGCTATGTAAGCAGCAATTTGCATCTGCTGCATGCAGTCTCTGCACAGAGTCTTGAGAATACAGGTAATGCCAGATACTAGATACCCATCCATTGGTGACTCAAAAGCAATGCTTACTCACAGCTGACCAACAATATACTTCACTTCAACACATTTCCTTCATTTAGGAAATTTCATTTACAATTCCCACACCTCTGTCCTCCTGTATGCACACTTCTATTGTTAAATCACATTCATAAAAGTAAGCAACAGAAAACACTTTAAGCAACTCTTTCAAGACCAAAAGTACATTTGAAAATAACCTCAGTAACACACAAAAGAGATCCCCTAAATGGATCCCAAACCCAAAGCTACTTGCATCCTCCTTCAAAACTCTCACAGTACACAGTATGCTGAGATAGCAGGAAAAACTGATGTTAAAATGCAGACAGAATATTTCACCCGTGGGGACTGCTGTCACAGCCTCTTCAAAGACTGCACTGCAACGTTCCTCTCTCTGGGTCATTTCAGACACCTTCATCTGTTTTGTGGGGGGTTCTGTGGACTTCAAGGATCCCAGCTCCAGCTCTCGACGGGCCATGTAGTCCCACATCAGAGGATTATCAGCATATTCAGCCTGCAAACTAACATACTATATCTGTGACATCCATTTACTGCCATCGCCTTCTGACAAATGTTTAGAAGGGCTGTCATGCTGGTTGAAGGTATAGAAATGTACCTAATTTCTAAGTAATCAGATACAAGAGACACTTCTCTTCACCACAAGAGAAAATACCAGGGTTTTTTGGTTTTGTTTGCTATTAGTATAGATATTCTCCAATAACACAGTGAACTAGGATGGCACCTTTCCAGAGAGATCTTTCTTTTGAAAGAAGAAAAATTGGAGAAACTAAAGAAACAGAAGAACCACCGAGTAAAGCAGTTCCTGCACTTCAGAAAACTAAACTTGGAATAATTCAGCTACAACTATATTTTACCTAAGAGCTTCTTAGCAGGTTTTCAAAGCTTATAATCAAGTTCTCTCATGCATCCTTTTCGTAAGAGTAGACTTGCTTCAAATACATTTTCTTAGAAGTACTTCCCATACATCTCCCATAACATTTTATCTCCATAGAGGAACAGACTTCAGTCATTAACCTCTCACCTCACTACAAATTAGGGAAGTTAAGAGAGCGCTTATTGAAAAAACCTCTCACCTTTCAAGAATTTCTTTCTGCAAATCGTGTGTAAAATCAAAGAGCTTTGCAATAGAAAGCAGAGCCAGACGGAACTCAACACCTACAGACCAAGAGGGAAAAGAAACGTATCAAGTACAGCATCACATCCCATCACACACTTTGCATTTCTGTATCCCTGACAGCCTTTTTCAAGACACAGATATTATTCAAGTGTCCAGACAGATACTCTTTTCTGTAAGCCTCAGCATTCAACCCATATGGTAAGCCATATGTTAGGATGTCAACTGCCTGGCTACATGCTTCAAGATTTCATGCTAGACAGTGACAAAAAAAAAAGTCCTCAGGCAGGCGCATTGCAGGCTAAGAAGTGCTAAACCAGTCCTGTCTACTGACATGCTTACACAGCCTTCAAACTTGGTTCCACCCCCACCACTCACTCATTCAGTTCTTTCACAGAAACACAGAATGGCTCTACACGAGTCAGGCCTATTGAAAACTGCACACGCTGTCAATGCATTATAATCCATCATCTTGTAGCTTCCTAATTTATCTTTGAGAAAACCAGGTGACCTAAATGTGACAGTTTTGCTCCCAAGTAAAAGAAATGCTAGATCACCTTTAATTTTCTGAACAGCATCCCTGTAGATTATGTGAGCCATTTCCCCATTAAGAATCTTCTCAGAATAATTGAATTCCTCCTGTAATATCAACATAGCATTGTTGCAAGTTTTCCTTGTTCAGCTATCGTTTTTGCAAACATAGAAAAATACCAGAAAATGGTAATTATGCTTCATCTAAATTTATCTTAACCTTGTTTCCACAAGCTAACTATAATGAAATAATATTTCAGTATTACTTTCCAGAAATGGCAACTAACTTTCAAACTGATATTAACAAAAGATCTTAGAAACATCAAGAAAAATTGAAGTATTTAAATTCAGCATCAGACAACACCTGGGAAGTTTAGCATAGCTACAGAGCACGAACAAAAACTCCCTAAGCAGTCCTCAAGAGAATCATTAATAGAAACCCCTTGAAGTTCAACTTGAAAATGTGTGATACACAAGCAGAGAATATTTCAGAGTAAATCTACACGACCTACCAAGTTCATCTTTGCTCGTTCAAGTTCTTTCTTTTCCTTTCTCTGCTTTTCTGCATTCATCAGTTCCATTCTGAAATACTGCAAGAAAGAAGATACAATTAAGTGATGGGAAGGGAGGGTGGGTCAAGCATAAATATATTCAGTTCACAAACATGAGGAAAAGGAAGGTCTGCCTGAGGAGCTACAGGACTCAGCCAACACATCACACGTCTGTGAGCCTCAGCTTTTACAGATCTGTGCTTATAGGCACAAGGGTCACACATTCAGAAATGCCCACCTTCAAGGCATTCTTTAAACCACATCAATCTGAGCTTTTGCCAGACCGATCTCAGAAATCTGCTGGACTGGTTTGCTCTGACTGCTCAAACAAGTTCTCATAAGTAAACCACAAAGTTACCTCTTGGTAAAGTTTTGGACACTCTGGATGGAAGCGCAAAGCACGCAGGAACAAGTGCCTAGCACTCTCTGAGGAGAGGCGTGTTTCCATTTCCCATTTTGCTGCCATAATCCACAGTGCTGTAACAGAAGATGTCAATTCATTTGAAGGCTAAGCAAGTGTCTGCTCATGAGAATCCATTCTGAAACTGCTCTCCAGGATGTTCCTGTCACTGTACTTACCCCACACGCATGAGCTCAGCTATGAAATACAACTGATCATCCCCAGAGTGAGACCAAGTTAAATATGACTAGAAGCCAAGCAGATTCGGGAAGTTTAATCCAGCACAGCTATAGATCCAACAATGTAAAATTACGTCTTCAATTCACAAAATCAGCCACTAGTATTTAACATCTGCCTCTGAAATGTTTATCTAGCCCCCAGTCTATGTGGGAAATGGTCATTCAAAGCAGTGGACTCCCTCATCACATCACCTTTTGATTGCTCAGCACAACCTGTCAGAGGCATCCTTTCTGATGAAGCAGCGAGGCAACAGCTGGAATTGGATTCTATAAGAACTCAAAACACCACTCTTCAGCCTATACTGAGTTATATACACAGTGCTCAGCTTTGTTTTGTTTACCTGGTTTATTGGGATGAATGGCCAACATGGTAGAAAACACCTTGCTAAGCTGATGTTTTGCATTCTGTAAAAGAAATAGCTTTGTTTTACCATCTGTAGAATCAAACTAAACCAACAGGACTGAAATTTCACTAAGAACACTCATAAGTTACCATGCAATCATACTGGAAAAGATGTTTCTCTCCTACTTTAACTTTAGATCAAAGTTTTTGGCACTTATTCAGTATCAACCAGCTTTCAATTGTTACCAGCCTCACGAGCACAGTTAACTCTTCTGCACCTGGACAGCTAACACCGATGTTGTCTATATTACAAATCTCACTGACCACTTCTAAGGTAAAGACTGCATTTTTCTTCAGTCATTTTTATTACTACGCTGAGATCATCTCCTTCAGTACAAGAAGGATAACAACTGGATGCTGGGAACAACATGAAGACTTGCACAGAGAACTTTAGAGAGTACTAGACTGCCACAATTCCTTTTCAGCACAATCACTATAAGAAACATTTGAAACAAAAATCACAGTTCACAGGCAGGCAATTCATTCATTCCACAAAACAAATTAATGCTTTCAAGCCAAAAGGTTATGTTATGATACTCATGTTGCAGTACAATCTGTTCCCCTGCCTTACAATACAAGTTCCAGATGCCTGCCTGACCAGCAACTCCGTATCTTCAATCAGTAAGAACAGGATTTTGAAAACTCACCCACTGCTTGCAAAATGCAACGTGTGACAGCCAAAGCTGGACATCTTCCTAGTGGAAATGCAAGTGGGAGAGAATGAAACTTAGAATATGTACTAAAGCACTCTTGCACACTGACAAGCAAACAATATGCACTTGGTATGTACTCTTGGCATGAAGAAAGGAGGAATTTTTATTCCAAAATTCACTTTTTTCCGATATCCACATTCCTGCAAAATGTCTGAAGAAAACCATCTCTCCATCCTAATACATACACTCCTGCTGCCTCTGCAGTAACATCTGTATTATGCTTGACTCAACAGAGAACTCACTAAAATGATTTCTTATGTACCTCACATAGGTTTTACCACAAGAGCTATCAAGACAATCTCTGCCCAAAGTAAAGGAGAGTTCTTTTCATTTCTAATCCTTGCAAGCAGATGCACAAAACTCACATGGCAACATATGACTCAAGACAGATGATAAGTAATGATTCAGAAAACAAAATATTGTTTCTCTAAAAATAATAATAAAATCTGACACGAATGACCTACTTCTGTGTCACTGCTACGTGTCCAAATTTCTGCTTAGATTTTCTGTTACACTTCTCTGCATAACTGAAAATATCTATTAGCAGAGATATCTAGGTTAATTTTTACATCACAACATACCGAAAGATTATTTTCCAAGCTGCTGCTACAAACAAAAGAAACAAACTTACTTTCCATTTTCCTGTGGCACGTTTGAAGAGGCTGTGGACTCTATGCATAATAGAGCTCTCAATTTCATCCTTCTTAAATGAGTACCCGGTGCGCTGGGAGAAAAGAAGTATTACTTTCACTGCACAAGAAAATGTAGTGCACAGTGATTGCACTTGCAAAAACTGGCAAACGTACCGCTCTTCTTTTCTTGATCAGTTCCAGCAGATTAATTTCATACTAGAGTGGGGAGAAAAAAACACATTTAAAGGCAAATGAAAAGATGTATAATAATAAAGAAAAAAATAACAACAAAGATGAAGTGTTTTACAGCTGGTCGCACAGATAATAGAAGTTACATCCAGGAAACCACAAGGAACAGTTTTGTGAGCAAATCACTATTTTTCTAAGGATGACTAAAATTAAGTTTTAGCATTTTTATTGCATGTGGTATTTCAGCCCTCACCCACATATTCCTAGAATTTTAATGCATGTTCCAGATTCTTTACACTACAAAAAATGAGTTGCATGGAAAAACAACTTGCACAGCATGTCAGAAAACTGAAGTCTTTATATCCCCAGAGAGGAAAGGAACTACAGAAAAGAGTCCTTATGAGAATAAAGTTTCTCTTGTCCCCAAAAGCTCCAAACTGCTGTCTAAGCTTCATGCCTAACCTGTGCTTATAAAATCAGCCCACCATGGTTTGGGTTAGAATGGACCTTAAGTACCACCCCCACCGTGGGCTGGGTCCCCCCCCCCCCAGCTCAGGGCCCAGCCATGGCCTCGGGCACCTCTGGGCAGTGCCAGAGCCTCATCAACATCCGAGTAAACAATGTCTTTCAGATATCTGGCCTAAACGTAACCTCTTTTAGCTTAAAACCATTGCCTCGTATCCTAACAGATCACTCACGAGTAAAGACTACCAGCGAAGCAAGGACACGCACAAGCAGCAGGTTTCTTACACAGACAACTACGGAACTCCTAACAGAGAGAGATCTATGCGGTTAGTACCGCTAATCAGCACGGCCAACCTGAATATAATTGATAAAATCCTCCTTCCGAAGGGCTCTCCGCTGTATTTTGTACTCCAGAGCCGTGGCCTTCTTCAGGACAGCCCTGCACGAAAGAAGACATCGGGCCATCAGCACCGGGACCTCAGCACAGGGCCGCCCCCACCGGCCCGGGGGCCGCCCCACCTGATCTCCTCGTGCGTGAAGAGGCCGACCCGCTCCAACTGCTCCAGCTCCGGCACGCGGTCCTCCAGCCGCTGCTCAACGCGCTCCGCCATGGCTGCGGCACCGCCGGATCCACGCGCGCACCCACGCCCCCGGTACTTCCGCCCGCCGCCGCAGCCACTTCCGCCCGCCCCGCCACGCCCCGCAGGAAAGCCCGCAGAGGCGGCGCCGAGCGGCAGCAGGGCCGGCAACGGGAAAGAGGTGCGACGGTGGGGAGACGCACGTGGGTATGGACGTGCTGAGGGCAGGAAGGAGAGAGGAGCTTTCTCATCTCAGGAGCGGCAGAAGCGCTCGGTGCTGCGCCAGGCCCGTGCCTCCCGAAGGCTGAGCGGTGCGTGCCCGGCGGGGTTGTGCCAGGCACGGGGCTCTCCCCTCCCGTGGCCATCGTTCTTCTGAGTACGTTAGCATAATAAAACCAGGCACGGCGTGTTTGTTTCTTAGATGTTGGACATCCCAGGGAAACAACTAAGTGAAGACAGAAGGGTGGTCTTTTTATAATACCTGCCATCAGTAGCACTGCCCGTACGCTATGAGTTGGCACCTTCACAGCTGCGTTCTGCCCTGTTGCTTGTAAAATAGATGAAAAAGCAGGAGGTGTTTGTCTGAAAAGGCAAGAAAAAGGGGAAGACACGATGGGCAAAGGGACCTAAGGAACAGGAGGGTTTCTGCCACAACAGTTTTCACGTACTATAGCCAAAAAAAAGGTGTAGGTTATCTTTAGGTAAAGTAGGATGTCCTAAGAAGTGTTACTGACTGCAGAGCAATTGACTTATGTTAAAAACGCAAATGAAACACTGCAGGAACTATCAAGTTCAGTGGCAATTTTTTTTTACCTTCTCATGTTTGTTTAATATTGGGTGCTAATTTGAAAGGAAAAAAACCAAGTTCTTCATGGGAGAAGCTCGATAACTTCCAAACAACAGGAAATAGTGGCACTGTTTTCCACGAAGCAATCAGACAGGAAGGCTACCAGGAAATGCAGAGGCAGCATCCAGTCACAAGGCCAAGACCTACAAACTACTGAGGTCAGGTCCTCGTGGCTGGGGCAGCTCTGAATCATGGCACTGCTTTCCCTGTAGCAACAATGGCAGTTCCAGATGCAAGCTGTCAGCACTGGAGATCCCCATGTCTTACACTGAGCTGTCACTAGCTATGGTTCTGTATGTTACAAAACTCTCAGTTTGCATTTTCAAATCACAAGAGTATCTGTAAAATTCAGCAGCTGCCAGCTCTGTAGTAGGAGGAGGAACTTCCCACTGTGAGGACAGCAGGAGGGGTGATGGGCACAGCCATCCTGTGTGAGCAATCCTGGCTCATAAGGCAAAGCCATCAAGCTCTCTGGAGCTAAATTTAGTACCTGCAAGTCCCACTGAGTTCAGCATTCACTGAAGCAGCACAACAGTTTAACCATTCTCAAAGCAGTGCTGTAAGAATATGATTCATGATCATCAATAACACTTCTAAATTACCTGGGGTTTGATTTTTGTTTTTGAGATGCATCAGCTCAAAGTGACCCTCATGTAACTCCACAGACTTATTAAAATAGTCTTTAAGGAAGTTTGGGCATGAAGAGTGAAGCTCTGTTAGCATACTGAATGACTAAGCCAGAATATGATTGGAATCACTATGCTTGATTGTATACCTTCATTTATTTTGATATTTCTGCAAGTGATTGCATGATTTTACTTTACTGAAGCCTTTTGTGTTTAGAGCTTAAATGTGATGGTGCACTTAGTTCACAACATAAATAAGAACACCATATGCAGTGTAGCACCTCAAATCTTAGAATTAGATGTCAGTTGTTACCTGGAAACTTGTGGGACATTGTCTTCTTCCTCTCTCCGTTCTTTAAGGCTCTCATTTGGCTGAAAACCAGCACTAAATGCAAACAGACACAAACAGAAACAAAACGGTCTTCTCCTGAAACTTCACAGCTGATCGTTTCTTAGTTTGAAAACATTTTTGTGATCAACATGCACTGTTTTGCTAACACAGCTAGGAACTCTAAAATTCAAAAAACATCACTGATCAATGCACAGCTGTTTTCATATAGATGTTACACCTTTATACCAACAGCATCCACCTCCGATTCTGTCTCCTGGAAATTCAGTCACATGCTCTTATCTACCAACAGGTCTTTGACATACTTGGGAGCTATTCACATGCCATCCACTCACCAGTAACAATGTGTGTCCACCAGTGCTTCTTAGGGCATTAAATTCCTTCTTAGCACTTGTCAAAGCACCACAATATCATCAGATAGAAGCACACAGGCATAGTACAAACCGCTCTGCAGGACCCATCTCTGTGGGACTTAAAGGAAGAAAGAATGGTGTGCACCAAAACAATAGACTCCCCAGGTTACTAGTTTAGGGGCCTAGTATTTCTCAAAACACACGTACACAATAACATTTAAAGTACTGAACTTATTGATGAACTCACAGGATTACTTACAAACAGATCAAACCCAGTTTGAAATCATTTTCTGCTTCCTCAGATATCCCTCCTTTCCTGTACATGGAAAAAGTAGAACAAGAACCAAAATCCTTTCCTTTTCTTCTTCCAGCAAAACAATCCTTAGAACAATTAACATTACAGACTGTCAAAAGTGTTCAAACCAAAGTGACAAATGCAGTGAGTGGCAGGCAAGCCCAGCCCAGCCCTCCCGAATGCTGCATGCTGGATTTGTCATGCAAATCAAAATGGAACCTGACATGCTCTTTGTTCATTTTCCTTTCAAAAAATCTACTTTAGATGCCTCCCATGTGCCTTGTTTTAGAAGCTGACATTCCAAATGCATCACAGCAAATTAAGGGAAGGATCCATTACCAATAAAGATGTTGAGGTACAGCCTCTCACAAATCCTGTTGGGAAGACTGAAGGGAGAACTGCTGCAGCGTGCACCTGTAGGGTGACTCCATCTTCTGCTGCTTCTGCTTTTGTGAAGCTTCTTTACAAAACTCCAATCAGTAGGTGCTGCATGAGAAGTTCTGGCAGGCTGTCACAGCCTAACATTTATAGATCACAGTCTGCAAAAACAGATACATTATGAATTAGCAACAGAAAAAGTGCTTTAGCTTACCTGTAGTAAAGTGCACGATCGTTAATGTGCAGTAGGCAAATATTTAAATGATACATTGGTGTCGATACATCACCTATTTCTGCTGTTTCACTAACTCACAATTACAGTTAAAAGATGTCACCAAGATACTTATTATTTTACAGTTAATTAATAGTACATGAAGATGACTTTCAAACACTGTCAGTGATGTCCTGACATCATGAAAGTAAATGGGAAGTTCACATTGATTTCAGTTGAGTTGGCAGTTCATCCTGAACACATCTGTTAATGAGACAGTATGGATTTCACTCTAGAAATAGACTGTCACAAACTTTGAACTACATTAATTTCACTAGTATTGTAATTAAAAGAATTTATATGATTGTTTGGCTTGCATCTGCCAAAACTGGAATCAAAAACTGTATCAATGCACAGCTTTATTCTTGCAGCTTACTGACTGCAGCATTAGATTTGAATGCTTCCTAGAATTTGTTCACTCATCTCTTCAGCTGTTTTTAGGAATGATAAACATTTTCATTCAGTGTCTAAGCAGAACTATTATCTGACAATTTACTCTTACATACAGTCTCTTCAAAAAAAAGGCAAAACCTTTCTTTTCTGTGTTAGCTGTGAGCTAATTTTTATGAGTCCGTTTTCTCCCTGCTCATTTTCAGGCATCCTGTTTCTCCTCAGTTACCCCAATATCCAAACTTGTATAGAGGGACTTTTCAGTGAAGAGGAATTATGCCTCTGGAATTGCTGCCAGTTCACACCTGGTACTTGGATCCAAGATCCATCTGTTTATTCAGAGTCTCTAGGGGCTTGGTACAGTAGTGGCTGTGAGTCCACCTTTTAATTTGATGTTGTCATTTGGCTGCTTAGTAAGTAGGTGACAGTCTGTCTAAATGCAGCAGGGCAGTTAGAACGAGTCAGCCATGGTATTCTGGCTGATACTTCATAATCAAGCCGAATGCCAGTCATATTTTAACAATTTAAAACTATATCAATCATCTCCTACATACTCCCAAACTGTCAGCACTGTGACATGTATTGCTTAATGAGCTCTCATTTAATATTATTTCTTGCACACACATTTTTATTTAGTAGTTTTGCAAGAGCTCTAAAGAGTGGAGTCTTGCTAATCTTCATATCCCAGGTCTGTTTAGGTTCAAAAAGGTAAAATTGTGCCATAGTTTTGGGTGACACATGAAAAAAACAATAACAACAACAACAAAAGACAAGGCAAATAAATACAGAATTTCCTTAGAGAAGTCTTGATCTTTTACATTGAAAGAGTCAATGAAGATGACATACCAAAGAGCATAAATTATGCCAGATAAAGATTTGTTTCTCCATCCAAAAAGTGGGATTAGGATTGGCGGTTTATCATTGTTGGTCACAATTTGCCTCCTGCTGTGTTTCTCATCTCCTCATGTGGAGCTTTATTTAGCATGGTGAAACTGCTTCCACCACAGTCCTAGCAACAGCCAGTAAAACTATTTCTGCAAGTATGGTTAATTCACATTACAGACTACAGTATAAGCAATCTTGAGCAGTGTTCAAAAAACAAAGTAAATTCTTATAGATGCCATCTGAAGCAAGCCCTACACGTCAAAGCTCTGATAACACACTCACTTTTCCATTAAAAGTTTAGATAAGCTTCACATTTGTGATTTTTTTGGTAATGAACGCTTCTGCTGTTATTGGATTTGTGGGCTTACAGTTAAATACTTAAATAATTACAGTTAAATTATCCTAAGAGGTCTCCTACCTTTCTAGACCAAAATAATAAACTGGAGCTGTGCTTTTCGCAATGCTTTTGTAACAATTCTTGTAGTTTTTATAGTCCAGTATCTAAACTCTGAAGAAACACATTACTGTTAAAAACTCATCAAGCAAAACCAAATAATTATCTGAGAATCAAGAAATAAATTTCTCGGTGGGTGAATCATTAAAACTGTATTAAAATATCACTAAGAGAACTCTGAGAAACAAGTCCTGAGCACGCATTGCTACTTAGCAATAAGGAACAACAATTATCACTCGTTTTTCATAGTAGGAATTCCAAAGGTAAGAGACCTAGTGTGTGAAACATGGTGTGCATTCACTTCTCGTGCTCTTCAATAACTCGAGACAAGTAAGCAACCTGCTGACTGCAAGCTGGGCATTATGGGTGCCTTCAGATTCCCCCAGGGCCCGGCTGCCTGAGCACTGTGCTCCTGGAATACATTTGAACAGCTCTGTACAAAAGCAGTCCTCAGCCAAACACGTGAATGAGAATCACAAGTGGCTGCTCTGCCAATCTTCCTGCATGCTGCATTCATAGCTATACATTAGAATACTGGGATTGCTATGTAAGATCTTAGTTCTTCTTTTTGCCACGCTTCAGTAAAGATTTTCCCTTACAGTAAAGTTCATTTTCTTTTTTCTTAGTTCTCTGCTTACAAAGACAGGGCAGCACTAGACATTAACATGCAGGAAAGCAAACTCCCAGCCACCACCCCAACTGCAATATGATCCTGCCATCCTAAATATACTCTGCACCCCGCCTACCCATTCTCACACCATTACCCAGAGGGCTGGAGCAACTCTCTTCCTCTAGTTGAAATATCACCTACCCTTTCACCGTCCACAAGAGACAGGGAGAGCACTGTGTGGGAGTTGAGTTCTGCTTTCCAAGTACATAGTGAAGATTAGTTTATCTAATTATATCTGTGGCCTGTTATTGCTAATCAAATGTGTATCAGACTGAAGATAAAGAACATGAACTGAAGAATGAATTAACAACTACTGCAGGTGAAACTTCTGCATCTAGCAAAACTCACTTGAGAGGCTTAAGGGAAAGAAAAAGGAAGAAAGAAATGCCAGTGAAACAGATCTGTATTTTGGAGCACAGCAAATCAGCAGCAGGACCTATACCTTCCAAATGTACTAGTTTTAATTTTGATGCTCACTTCTAGTGGGTCTTGGTGGGCTGAACAGTGAGACAGTAAGTAGAACCTGAAAGCATAAAGAATGCAGGTACAGAAGAGGAGCTGAATGCCCTTGAATTGCAGTCAACATGATCACGATTACATGGGATTGAAACACAGCTGCCCAGAACACTCTGGATTTGTTATTCTCAGCAACACCCTGCGTGGCAAGTTTCAGTTCCGTACCAGTGAGACGTCGTAGCACTCCCTAATGAATACTGGCAGTGGCTTACATGATGGCCTGAATCAGTAAGCAAAAGTTTAATGCTTGACAGTAAGTTTATATTCAGCACTATTCTTTTGTTCCAAATTTATATGTAAAATTATCAGGAAAGAGAAACAGATACGTAGTAGTAACTCTGACCGTGTGTATTTGCTTTAATGACAGGGCTCTTCTGCAGGGCTCACAGCCACCTGTGTGATTGTATCTGTTCATTTCTACCCATTTCTAGATGGACAGGTTTAAAGATGTAGGGAGAACAGTAGAATTATTACAGACAAGCAAGAAAAGCATGTAACTATGAAATAAAGAAAAAAATCCTGAAGTGAAATAGCCCATGTGTGGTTGTTTTCCTACATATCTGAAGAGGTACTCTATTGGTATAAAATTGGTGCACTTCAGCCTTTTGGAATGACAGGAATGCTATGTAAGTACATGGCAGTAAATCTTATGAAAAAGATTTAGAAGTAGCATATGCATTCAATCAGCCGAAAACAAATGTGATCTTTCAGATACAAAATGCAAATCCCAGTTTTGGTACAGGAAAATATGACAGGATTGGCCATTCTGAGCCATGAACTCTGACATATCATGAAAACATTCTGCCAACTGTTTCTGCTTTCACTACCAGACATTTAGCCCAAGAACACACCTTGTTTGCAAATGACTGTTGCTTTAATTTATCACATTAGCCTTCTGAAACTGGCCTTTTTTTTCTTTTGCATTATATTAGGATATCTTCTTATTTATAACAAATGCTTTTGCTGACTTTGCAGTCATTTGCTAAATACAGCCTTTTGCTTCTGAAAAGGAGTATTTTACAAACCAAGAAAAAGAAGCTCAAACGACTAAAACTTTTCAATTTGGCAATCACTGCTATGACTCCACAGGGCTCACTCATATACAACTTTGTTGCACTGTCCCACCACACCCAAGGCTAATGCCTCATGCTTAAGTTTCTCTTTTCGCAGGCGGGTCTCAGTCCAGCACCAGAGATTAATTACCTAATTATCTTTTTTTACTCCCGTCTGGAAAGTTGCCCTCTGGCTCCTCCTCCTGGTTCTGAAATTGAGAAGGATGCACCACCAGAAGCAGCAGAGGCACATAAACAGCAGGCAGGAAACACGGACAGATGACAGGCAGTGAACAACTTCCAGGAACAGCTGTAGATACACAACATTCAGGAGTCTTTCTCTCGCCAAGTTGACTGCCACAGTGCATCACTGGCCTCAAGATCAGCCTTTGATCACCTGGAGATGCTCTGTGGCTATTTATGCCGACAGAAGACTGGCAGACACCCAGTGCAACACCAGCATTAGCAAGAAGTCCCCTGGTGTTATGAGAGAAGCTACATGTACATTTCTGAGGAGCTTACTGCTGCCTAGAAGGTGACTGAGGGTACATTCAGCAGCAGCAATGAACAGGCTGGGGAGCGCAGGGAACCTTAGGGAACACACTGTGGTTGCAATGGACCATCTTAGTGGTCTTTTCCAACCTTAATGACTGTGTGACTAAGAAACTGCAATACTAAGCAAAGACTGTGATGAACAGGATAAGGTGTGTAACGTAATCTTTAATAAATATAACTTTTTTGGAGGTACAAAAAAAGGGAGAATGTAGGTGAAAAGGTGGCAAAGATGAACTTAAAGAAGTGCACAGAAATTAGTGCAGATATATATATAAAAAACTCAAAATGTAAATTTTGAGTAGCAGACAAAAAAATAAGCAAGAGTTAATTAGAGACATATACAATAAATATTCAAGTACAACAAGCAAAACTACGCAAGATAGAGCGCAAAAGGAACATAAATAGCCAATAACGACAGCTACCCACGTGTGTGTGGGTACGCGTACCGACATTTCATTAAAGCACAGACGAGCGACAAACGTCAGCTGAGAGCCCCGCCGATAACGTGAGGCAGTTACAGCACCACCGGCCCCGGCCCCGGCCGAGCTTCGCTTCCCGCCCGTCATCACTTCAGAGCGCCGCGCTTCGCACGTGGGCGGGAAAGTTCTGCGGAGAGCAAAGGGAGCGGCGGGGACAGCCGGCCCGGTGGGACGGGGCAGCCGTGCCCGTGGGACAGCCCCTCTGCTGGCCGCGCGCCGCTGAGCGGTTTGGAGGGCGCCAGGCAGACGTTTTGCCTCAGCCTCGTTCACCCCGCGCCTCCTCCCCTCTGAAGGAACCCCAGGGCTGAGGGTGAAGGTTCCGCAGCAGCCACACCTCCGCTCCGACGCAGCGCGGCCACTTTTACCACATGAAGCGATGCCGGCTGTCACCAGACGGGAGGCTCGGACCGAGCCGGCTCCTCAGGGCTGCGGCGGGTCGCCTCATGTGAACGGGGCAGTGGCACCCCGAGCGGCCGCGGAAGCATAGCAAGAACGGAGCGCCCAGCCGAGCGCCGGAACCGCGGTGCAACGCTGAGGGCCGGGCGGCGGGGCGGGCGCCAGGCGGAGGCGGCCCGCTTTACCCAGCGTGCCCCGCGCCGAAGGGCGAGCGGCCCTTTCCCGCGAATTCAGTTCAAAGGAGGGGGAGGGGAGAAGCGCCAAGCGGCGAGCCGCACCGACCAACCAAACTCTTCCAGAACCATCCGTGCGTCACGCGGGGGCGGGCCCGGCGCCAGCCAATTGGGCGCTGCGGCGCCATCTTCGGAGCCAATGGGAGAGTGGCGGAGGCGGGCGCGTCGTGGTCGTCGGGTTCGGCTGGTCGTAGCGCTGAGGAGAGCGGAGCGGAGGAGACTTAGAGGAGTTGGAGCTCGGCGCTTCCCCTCCCCCCTCCTCGCCCACCCGCCCCGGCCGCCCCCTCCCTCCCTCCCCGCTCGGTCTCCGTCCCGCCGGGGCGCTCTCGGGGCCGGGCCCATGGCTCCTCAGAAGCACGGTGGCGGCGCGGGGCCCAGCTCGGGCTCTGCCGGCTGCGCGGCCGGAGGAGGAGGTGGAGGCGGCGGCGGCGGAGGAGGAGGAGGAGGAGGAGGAGGAGGTGGCGGCGGCGGCGGCGGCGGTGGCGGCGGCGGTGGTGCTGCTGCTGCTGCTGGTGGCTGCGGCGGCGGCGGCGGCGGCAGCGGCGGCAGTGGAGGCGGAGGGTTCGTGGGCTCCGCCGCGGCGGCGGCTCCGGCCGGTAAATCCGGTGGGGCGGCGGGAGGAGGCGGCAGCGGCGGAGGAAGCGGTTACTCGGGCGGTTCCTCGGCCTCCTCGGCGGCAGCGGCGACGACGGCCGCGCTGCCCCCCGTGAAGAAGCCGAAGATGGAGCAGATCCAGGCCGACCACGAGCTCTTTCTTCAGGCCTTCGAGAGTGAGCACCGGGCCGGGGGCGGGAGCGGGGCCGGGGCCGCGGCAGAAAGGGCGGGAGGAGGAGGAGGAGGGGAGGGCTGAGGGGCTTCCGGGGGTAAACACGCTTGGGGGAGGGAGGGGGGCTCTGCCGGGGGAGGCGGGGGGCCCAGCGGGGCTCGGGCGGAAGCGCGGGGCCGGGAGCCGAGCGACGGGGCCGGGAACTTGGGGCCGGTGCGGCTGCCGGGTTTCCTCCGCTCGGGGCGGCGGGGGCTGAGCGGGGCCGGCGCCCCCCGAGGCTTCGCGGGCCTCCGAACGGGCGCGGGGCGACGGATGGTGCGCCGTGCCGCTGAACGGGGCGTCTCTTTGTCTGGTAACCGCTGTCCCCCGATCGGGATCGCGTGTTAGAAATCGACCTTCGGGAGCCGGGCATCACCCTGCGGCAGCGGTGGGAGAGAGGAGGAGGAGGAGGAGGAGGATTCCCCTTGGAAGCACCGGAAAGTTATTTACGGCAATCTGATTGAAAAGCTTAGAGCGGCAATAAGCGTGCGGTGTGCTGCGTGATTCCCGGGGCAGGAGCGGAAGGAAGTTTTCAGTGTCCCACTAAATGCGTGATGAGGTTCTGGGATCGGTGCTGTCACCGCCCGCACTTGCTTGCTACAGACAGTGACAGCGTTTGATAAAGCGCTGGAGATTCTGGTGTTGTATCAAAGCCTTCCTCACGCCGCATCCTTTCAACCTCACTCTTAGTAAAGGAGCTGTATGATCGATGAGTGCCTTGCTGCAAATAGGTCGGGCTGCAGGCGGGAGGTGTGAGCTGTGTCAGAGGTTTGGGGGACGATGTCACTTTTCTCCCCCATCTGTCAGCAGAGAAAGGAGCGGTGCAGGTGGGGCCGGGCTGTGTCGCAGTGGGTTAATGCTGTGCTGTGGATGTCGTGGAGAACCTGCAGGAAGTAAATTGTGGGTTAAGAAATCCTGACAGACGTGGCATTGAATCACATTCGGGTTGAGCGTTTTTGTCCCTTTGCGAGGTCACGTGCTGGAAAAAGATAAAGATTTATTTTAGGCTTTTGCTGAGAAGTATGGACTTCTGAAACACATGTCTGCTAGCAGGGTGAGAAGCGTGGCATGGACTTTTCCTGGTTGGAAGGCTGAAGTTGAAGCAGCAGCACACTGTCTTTTAATTAACACACATTGTCATGAATGCAATTTGATGTTTTTGTACCTTTCTAAATGATATCACCAATTTTTTTGGAGACTAAGAACTAAATTAAGGTGCTTCTTTCAAAGCTGTGGCTGCTCAGTGTTTTCACTTTCAGCTGAAGCGGATGGTTCCTTTCTGTTCTTTCCATTTAATGTCCTCTTTTACTATCTTGCAAAATACAAATGTCATGATGATGTTAGTTTCTACTTTGCTTTAAATCCAATTCTACTGGTTTTCATTGGACTTCTAAAATACTGAGATTGTTGTACGATTTCCTTCTCAATAATAATGCACCTCTCTAATGATTGGTTGTTTGGGGTCTTATGTTCACGTATGTAGAAATGAGGCTCAAACATATCTAAAAATGGATGAGGATCACATGATGCTCGCCTTTTTCACTTCTAATATCAAAATTCTGTAAATCAAAACCAGGTTTTCAGCGATTAAAAATAAGACCTTGGCAGTAGTTGAAGAGTGAGATACTGTTTCTGTATGTATATATCTATGTTTGTTTGGTTCTGTTACATGGGAAGCAGTTGCATTGCTAGCAGCCTTAGCACAGGCATGCAGGCATTTGCTGCTCTCTGCCTCCTGCTCTCCATTTGTTTTACAAGTCGCTTCCACGCTTCCTGCTGACGTTACCTAATGAAGGTGACTTCCATTTCATTCTAAAATGAGTACTTTTCAATTTAGTTTAAATTTTTAAGATATAACCTGATGCAAACCTTTTCATCCCGATCTAACTTAATTGGTTAAAACTTAACCGTAGGTTTCCTTTTCTGTAAGCAAGTGTTGCTCTTCTGAACTTCGGTTGTTAGATCTGTTTTAGATGGTGCTGCACTGTCACGTCAGTGTGGAGTACAGCTCTGTTACCCATCAGTCACTCTGGAACAGTAACTGCTTTACCAGAACCAACATTTTTCTGGCTCAATTCGTATTTAAGGTTTTTGAAGTTAATTTCTTCGTTTAAACGATCTGTAATGCATCACTGTCAGTGGTCACTCCCTGCTCTTGTTTTGGTACCTTGTGCGAGTGACCTCAGTGCATTGGCCAGGATGAAAAATGAGACATGATCATTAACTCGGCAAAGAAAACTTACCTCTTCAGCAACAAATTGCTCTATGTTTGGGTCCTTCTTTCTGCCTTCCTATGATGTAAAGTCTGTAAGAAGCGAGTTCTGCAGAGAAGGAGCAGTCGTAGTTGCGAGTCGTTGCTAAGGGTTTCTGGTAGCTTAAACAAGGAGGCACTTTGTGTTTTACAGTAGGTAGAATAATGACTTGTTTACTCGGAGTTATTTAGACATGGTGATGCAGTGCTTAAACTGCCACTTCTGTGATCATCGTTAAGAACAAATAATGTGTTAAGTGGGATACTGTCGCATCGTTAAAGGCTGTTGTAGTAGAGGTTTAAGGCATGGTGGATAATACCTGTTTCTTTTTCTCAGAACCAACACAGATATACAGATTTCTACGGACCCGGAATCTCATAGCAGTGAGTAATCGGGTTTTTATCACTTTTATTTTGGACTTGTGGCAAGCTAATAAAGCATTTAACCTTTCTCATTTCTTTTCCTGCAGCCGATATTTTTGCACAGAACTCTTACTTACATGTCCCACAGAAACTCCCGAACAAATATCAAAAGGTAAAACAACTGCTTTGAAAAGTAATCCTGAATGTTAACTCCAAAAAATTTGATGATTGCTTTGCAGTTATTTCTAAAGCCAACGAGTTTTTCTGCCTTGTGAAGCACGTGTGATTCTTATAGCTGTGATTTCTGCTGTGGGGAGGACTGCGTTGTGACTGCAGAATCCTCATCGAAATTATCCATGTCTGCTTTGTTTTTGGGACTGAATTTCTTAAAAGTAAATAAATTAACTAAAAGCTGTTTAGCATCTGGGCTTAAGAAATCAGTGATGCTTAATCATGAATATTTAAACTGAGCTTTTTAAAAAAAGAAAATAAATTAAAAAAAATAAAATCGAAAGAACTAAAAAAGCAAAATCCCCTTATGTCCCTTTTGTTATTTAGGATTTGAAGAAACCACTGCTCTTTCCTGTGACTGTTTTAACCAGGTGAAAAACGAATGAGGTTAATTTGTAGCATTTCACAAAAGATCCATCCAGAACTTTAAAAAGGTTGCTTTGAACTGCACCTGTCTGAGCAATGGGCTTTGGTTTTGGCATTGCCAAATAGTTGCTAATGTCGTATGAGTGTTAGAGCTGCATGTCAGTAGCCTAAAAGACATAAGTATTGCAGCATGAGAAGTACATGTGTTGGTGTGTGTTGTTTGTAGAACTGCAAAGTCCCTTCAGTTTTTTCCTCTCACAGAAATTCCTTTGCTACATTTGGGATTATTTCTGTAGCTTGAACAGGTCGTGTTTTAATAGGGAAGTTCTCACTGTGTACCAGTTGCTGTGGGACAGAAATAGTTGATAATGAACACAAGAAATTGCAGCAATCAGATTTTGCAGACAATTCTGCTTTATGCTGTATTTGTGTCTAAGCAAGGTAACTTTTGAATGATCCGTTGAGCAGTAGAATTTGTGACATTTAAATCAACTTAAAGAGGCTATACTTAGCATCCTTAGGTCACTTGGGCTTAATTTAATGTTCCTGCTGTTTTATTACAATGGCATCAATAACGTGCAGCTTCAGGACACTGCTTGCATCTTATCTTTTGATCAGATTTGTTTCTTGAAGTTGCTGCTTTTTCTTACAGAAGTTACCAAAGTGGATTGTTTGCATCTTTTAAAGTAGGGCAGAGCCAAATTGGAAGGAGAAAGTGTTCAGGTGGCTCTTGTGTCTGTTGGTTTTTTTTCCTTAAACTAGAATTGTGCAACAGGAAGTTGTTCTTGCTTAGTACTTATTTTAATTTATAGTTGATTGAAATGCATGTGATCTGTTACCTGAATCTTACTCTGTTTCTGTGAGTGTTTGCTGTCGTTGCTGGGAAACAAGTGGTACTGTGCATGTACGTTGTGTTGTCCACTGCTCCAAATTCCAGTTCAATTTCAGCAGCACAAACAGCTTAGTTTTCTAAGTTAGTCTCTGAAACATACTGAGTTATTTTAGTGCCCGTGGCACCCTGTTCCTGAAGTGTGATTTTAGGTTGGGTTTTGATTCATAATTGCCAGATTAGCAGCCATTTCAATCATTAAGAGGTTTTAGAAGAGGGAAAATACCCAAACTAGAGTGGAAGATTTTACTGCGGCTTGTTTGGAAAGATTAATGTACCTTGCTTCAGTACGGTAAAAACGTTGGGAGAGTTCTGGTTGCAAAGAAGTATCTTCTGGAGCTCATCATTCTTGGTCTGTTTACATTAACCTTTACAATAGAGGCCTATTTATTTATTTTCCCTCTAAGACAGTAATTTAGCCATTCTTAAATTCCTGGCCATTGTTTTGATGGCCATTTTGATCAACAATGTTGTATGTAAAAACAACGAAGTTATCACCAAACTTGATGCAAATTAACTATTTAAATGATAATTATCACTCCACATCTCTTATAACCAGCTCTACAATAATCTGAGAAATATCCCAAAGTTTATCAGTGGGAAGTAAGGAACTACAACTGTATTTTTACCAAGGAATTTTCCATTGCTGTTGGTAGATGTTTAATATGGAGACTGGTATTTGGAACAGCCAGGATGCTTCGAGTATAAGGAGATGCTGATAGGCAGTAGCTAATGAGCACAGCTTGGGCTGTGTGCTTTGGTAAAGTGGTGCCTAATGGAAGATTGAAATGGGCTGTTGGCCTGTGGGTCAGTGTTACTTTCGTATTCTACCAAATGATGTAGGTGGAACAAATGCTTTCCATACAGCATTTTGATAATGGAGTGTTTTTATTTATTGGCATGCTACTGGGATGCGACTTCTAATACTTTGTTAATTATTGCTGCACTGGATAGGAGTGAGAGTGGGTGGTGAGAGGAATGTGTAAAATGAACACATTCTTACCACAAGTAAATGCTGCCTTACAAACCCGAGGTGTTAAGGGCTGCTCTAAGCTCAGTTTTGTCTCTGAAGTGACTGTGTTCTTTATTCATGCATGTTCTGTATTCATGCATGCATGCAATTACACTGTACTTCCTTCTGCTCTTAGAAGTTACCTTCGAATGCAGCAAATTTGATTCAATGGGTTTTGCTGTGTTTCTTTGCCATTTTTACTCTTTTTCTGAAAGATTTTCTGATGTCTTTTATTTTGCCCACCTTGACTTGGACATTTGGAAACACGTCATTCTTCTTTTTGAATTCTTAGTGCTTGCAAGTATTACATGCAGGCTGGAGCAGTTCTTGGTGTAAGATGTGAAGGAAGGATGCCCTCACTGGCTTTGTGCTTCCTGTTGGCCTTTGGCTCCACACATCAGTTTTCCCATAAAGAGAAATGGAAAGATTATTCCAGAAACTATGGAGTAACTGATGTTCGTGTGTGAACTTCATTTAACTATGGCTATTAAATGGTGCATATGTAGTAAACAGGCTGAATATAGAAGCACAGACAGACTGATGTTGAAATGATCTGAGGTGGTTCTTCTCTACATTCTGTCATGATTTGCCCCTGCATTTCCTGCGAGTGAGCTCCATAAGTAGGTTCAAAATTCAGTGTGCTTTGTGTGTGTGTCTACTTAATGCAACTTTGTGGAGGAAAAATCTTCTCTCATTAGGTTTCTATTTTACTCAGGTAGGATTCTAAATGGTTTTCATGATTTGGTCAAGATGAAAATAGCAGTGACTGGAGAGAGTTTACTTGAACACTTCTGATTGTGTTAAGTGTCACTAAAGCAGGAGGATTTGTTTGAGCTAAGCTGGGATGCCATTAGACACATCCATAGCAAGGTTTAATATTCAGTTCAAAGGCACTTCCTATGAGCAGCCATATTACTTGTCAAAGGTCTAATTAATTATTTGTGCTATGTTTCTACTGCTTGAAAAGCTGTATTATGGTGGTATTCCTATAATGTATGTGCATAATGTACAGCTGAAAATTTCCAAAAATGGGTTCTTTGTAAATGGAAGGCTAAAATTACATGTATAGTTCTTGATAAATAATCAAGTCAAAGTTCAGACTGAATACAGCTTGTTAAATATTATGGGGAAAGTGACTATGCTCAAACTCTTCTCTTCCTGTTTCTCTACAGGAAAACGTTCAAAGTAGATGATATGTTATCAAAAGTAGAGAAAATGAAGGGAGAACAAGAATCTCACAGGTAATGTTGTGCATATATATACATGTTTGTGTTTGTGGGCCTGAGTTGAAAGGCTTTTTGGCTGACAAAATTAAGGTGATAGAGTAGTTGGTAGAACAAACATACTCTGCTATTGAAGCATAGATTCCAAAATGTTGAGTTGAGTGATGTGTGCTGGTTGTAATGTTGAGGGTTTATACAACTGTATACATGCCCTTCTTAAGCCTGTGTTTGTAGTTGTGTGGGGAAAAAAAACCAAATTGTTTCTAGGCAGTTTCCATTAAACTGACCTGTGCTGACAGATGCCTGGGGAGCACCCACGTGCCTGTGGTGGCAGCATCTCATGTCTTCACACAGCATCCTTTTAAACCCCTGCCTTTCCTCCGTTTTACTCACTGTCAAGTCATAAAATAGAGTTAGTCTTTAAAGAGAAGACTGGTCTATAGCTTTGCATTCACTGCAACTTAATGGGTGCTGTTTCCAAGCAGTTTTTCAAAGCAGTTAAAGGAAAGGACTCCATTATTATGGTTAGAGCTGAAACAGTGAGTGGGGGCTGCTGTGTGGAAAAATTCTTCTTGTTCTAACGTATCCTTTCTCTTTCTCTTAGCTTGTCTGCTCATTTGCAACTTACGTTTACTGGTTTCTTCCATAAAAATGGTATGTTTGCTTCACTCATTGCACCATTAACGTGTACAAGTTTGAAATTCATGTAGGTCACTGAGAGGAATATTTAAATGATGTGTTACAATCTCTGCTGCTTAGATGCAGATTTTAACTTATTTATTCTCTATCTGTCCCACTAGTTACAGGACTTCAGTGTGAGCTTTGAATGTGTTTTAGTGTGTCTGTAGTGTTAAGCAGATAAGCCCTCCAGGTTTTTAGACAAAACAGTGACTTTGCCATCATCCATTCAACCTTGAAATAGACCTTGAGGAAAGAGTTCCTGAAGAAAATGATTTTATGGAACTGTGTTGTTGAAGTATCGTTAAAAAAACACAGCCTACCACCAAGAAAGCTCCAGAACTGGAACTGGTCAGCAGATTCAGTGCTCTGCTTTTGTCGTTCTCTTTTTTTCCCCCAAGGCACAAATGTGAGAGCAAATCGTATCAGGTAGAGCCTAGAAATCAGGCAAAGTCGTGTCAGAGACTGAGAGTGACTGCAATCATTTACCAGTGACTTACAATCATTTTATTGTCTTTCATGCACATAAGGCATTACCTCTCAAAATCAGAATATTGGACTTCCCTGACCAGAATGAAGGGTTCCGTTCCCATAACGAAAGCAGAAGTTACATGCTTTATGCTCTGTAGGCATTGGTAAATTCCCTGTCTTTTTACTTCCCTGAAAAATATTACCTGTTTATACATTAAAATTAAGTGGTATTTCTGTTGTTTTCTTTTTTCATTTGTAAATATTCTGAGTTGCATATTGCTCCTTGGGTGTAAAAGCTGCTTCCAGTCTTTCATTCCAGAAAGATCACATTTGGAAACTCCATGGCGTTAAACCTGACACAGGGTCAGTAGCTGTTCTGTAGTGCTGACAGGCCTTGCCTTTCTCACTGCTCTTATACTGGATAGCCCTACAGAGATGCAGGCTATAGGAGAATTTTGATACATTACTGGATTTGTTGGCTTCTGTATTGTTAACTTTCATTCCAAACTTGCATTTCAAGAGAGCACTGCATGTAGCAGGAGCGTGTCCAGTGCTTGTCCATTGACCATTGCTAATACACACAGTGTGCACTGCAGCAAATAGGAAATATAGAAAGTATGTAAATTAAGGAAGCTCACAACTCATACACTTGTTTATCTGGATAGAAAGATACGTTGGAAATTCTTTCAAGAGAGTACAGAGGCTTTTTTATTCTGAATTTGTGTTTTCTAAGAAAAGCTTTCCAATGTATCTTGTGTTTAAAATTGAAAACAAATCCATTTTTTCATAAAACTGCTGGCAACTCCACATCAGCTACCAGAATTCTCAACTGGAGTGCATGAAACTCGTTCAGGTTTTCCCCTTAGCACCTGGTTGTTCACATGCAGTTTGCTGTTTCGGGGGTCGTCTTCACACTCATCTCCGTGACTCTGATTCCAGAAATGAAGCTTGTATTTTTTTTTTCTGGTTGTGTTTTTGTGACAAAAGTTAGAATTATTTTCAAAGGAAACCGAGAGTAAGTGTGCTATTAGATGCTAAAGATGTTTTTAATCTGTAAATAGTTATTAGGTAGGATATGTTCTAAAGTGGGAACTTGGAATGAATATGGGGAGAATTGACACTTAGAATCAACTGGAGTCTTTGTGCCTGAGTGTAGCTATGGCTCAAAAGTACATTGATGTACTTCACTGAACAGCTCTCTTACTTTTTCAGAGCTTAAAATACTTTCTTCTCTTTAGATAAGCCATCACAAAACTCAGAGAATGAACAAAATTCTGTAACCCTGGAAGTACTGCTTGTGAAAGTCTGCCACAAGAAACGAAAGGTAGGAGTGGCTTGGCAAACTGCTAACGTGCAGCAGAGCAAAGCGTGGTTGTGATTCTGGAATGTCTCATTACCTTTGCCACACAAGAAGCTAATGGTGAAATTATGTTTCTGTTGAGATTGATTTAGTGTTTACCTACTCGTCAATAAGAATTGTTTTCTGCTGACTGAACAGAGGCTTCTTCAGAAGCAAATACATAAATCTTTTTTTTCTCTGTTTACTGAGAAATAAGTGGAAGTTTTACAAAGGCATCCCACCTTATTTTCGTTGAATTTCACTCATTGTAAGTCTTAAGTAAGTCTTGTCTTTCTCTGCTTTTTCTGTACCCACGTTTATGCACTGACCATCTCAGTAATTGGAGATTTTAGCTACTATGAATCATACAGAGTTTTCATCCCTTCTTTTTCTGCTTTAGCTGTGTTTCACTCCAGCTGACAGATCACCCTCACAGCTATGGGTGGCTCGGTAATGCACACCATAATTTTTAACCCAAAAGGGAAAAGTCAGAGTGAGAACTGTATATTTTCCCTAAGAATATTGAACTGTTTCGGCGTGGTTTTAAGAGTTAACATTTTGAAGTATGTTTTGTTGCAGATTTCATGCTTAGACCATCTTGCCTTGTTTTGCCAATATTTCACAGTGTTCCATGATCTATCTGAGAGATACTGAAAATAATAAATCCTAGGCAAGTGGGTTTTTATCTCCCTGATAGCACATAAGTGCACTTTGTAATATTGGAAGGAGAAGACAGGAAGCCCTTAGAATGTATATATAACCAAAACATTTCATTTCTCTAAGTAAACAGAATTAAATTAGCATTAATGACTGTTCTACAGTTTTTTCAGAATGTCTCATTAATTTAATCACTTAGAGAAAGATGGCTGTTGCTAAAAGTTGCCAGTTTTATGCACACTTGGAAGTGTATTTTTCATTTAAAACCTGGCATTCTCCTTCTGTTCTTGTTTACCCCTGTTACAAGGCTTATTTTCAAAAAGATGACAGCACAATCCATAAATCATAATTTGTAACAATTCATGTCAATTAATTTTGTATTCTAAAAACCTAAACCTTGGCTTTCTTGTTTTCCTGCAGGATGTCAGTTGTCCAATAAGACAGGTTCCTACAGGTAAAAAGCAGGTGCCTTTAAACCCAGACCTCAGTCAAATCAAACCAGGCAACTTCCCATCACTTGCAGTTTCCAGCAATGAGTTTGAACCAAGCAACAGCCACATGGTGAAGTCTTACTCATTGTTATTCAGAGTAACTCGCCCAGGAAGAAGAGATTTTAATGGACTGATTAATGGCGAGACTAACGAAAACATTGGTAAATTCAGTCTTCAAATATTAATTTATGAGGTTTATCTTGTAGTTGTCGTGATCAGATGTAGGTTAATGTAGGTCCTACTTGGGGGAGGCAGTAATAGAAGAGTGAATGAACTGACTGACTTGTTTTCAGTCTTTTCCACATAGGCTGAACTGTAGTTTTTAGCTAGAAACTGTGTGTAATTTTAGCAGCAGTTTGTATTGATGTGTGATGGTGAAGTTGTTAGACAGTGCTGATAGGGAATAATGTAATGTGGTCTCTGGATCTGATTTTAGGCCTACATTAACACTGGTCACTGCTGACTCAGCTGTGGATGCTCTCATCAGAATGAAATGATTATCCAACAAATACTTCCTCAGAATGTGTTACTTTTTAAATCTTATCAAGGTGTTCTGTCACACGTTGCAGCTTCGAAAATTGCATATGGGATACAAACTTTCTTGTCTTACTGTTTTTTAACTAAAAAGGAGGAAGGCAAACTCCAAGTTTCTTTATACTAACAGGCTGATGTGGCTGGGCTGTAAATATGCACAAATGTGTCTAAAATATGATTGCTGTGCTGCTAAGTGCTCTTCCCATTGACATTTAGCTGTTCATTAAATACTGTGTCATTCTGTTGTGTGCAGCAGCCAGTATAACTGTGTAGAAGCTGTTCTGCTATTCACGTTTGTGCCTTGGTAGTAACTGAGTGCCGTGTTGTGTGCAGATGTCAATGAGGAGCTTCCAGCTAGAAGGAAAAGGAATTCTTCTAATCGTGAAGATGGAGAAAAGACATTTGTAGCACAGATGACTGTATTTGATAAAAACAGGTAATAATTCCAAGTAAATATTGCTTCTGTTAATTATTAGAGATTTCTTTAATACTAAACTTGTTCTTTAATTCGTTGGCTGTCTCTTACTGCGTTTCTATGCAGGAGATACAATCAGATCTTAGTCTTGCTATCTGTAGATTTCGAAGCACACATTTAAATTTGCCTGAAAAAATGCATTTAGTTTCATGGCAAATTAGTTATTGTGATGTGTATTTTGCATTTTCATAAGCAAACAACACAATTAAAAATTAGTTTTATTACTCACGAGACGTGCTTCTCATTGGCAGACGATTGCAGCTTCTGGATGGAGAATATGAAGTGGCCATGCAGGAAATGGAAGAGTGTCCCATCAGTAAGAAAAGAGCAACATGGGAAACAATACTTGATGGGAAGGTATGGGTTGTTCTAGTAGCTGAAAGACTTGTCCTCACTTTGAATGTTCTGCATAAAGCTGAAAAATAATTCAAAGTGCAGTGGCTGTTGCTCTGAAAATGAAGTACAATGAACAAGCAACAGTACCTCTGTTTCAGGACGTGTGGGAACAAGTTCAAATTGAACTCCTGGTTTAGGAAAGCTTGATCATTAAAAAGCAGATGTTAGCAACTATTTTTTTCAATGATTTATACATTTGTCTTAGGAAAACACGCACATTGTCTGGTCTTAAGAGACACTAATTCTAAGGGAGTTTTGTCTTTGCTTCTTTTTTTTTTCCATCAGAGGTTGCCCCCGTTTGAAACATTTTCTCAGGGACCCACACTTCAGTTTACTCTTCGTTGGACAGGAGACACAAATGATAAGTCTACAGCTCCTATAGCCAAGCCTCTGGCAACACGGAATTCTGAAAGCCTGCCTCAAGAGAACAAACCCAATTCTGTTAAACCCACTCAGACTATAGGTAAGCAAATTTCAGTCCTGGTGCTGAAGAATCATCTCTTAGCACTTCTGTTTTTCAAGGTTTCTTTGTACAAGAATATTAAAGGCAGATTTCTGTCTTCTGAATTGAGTATTTTATCTGAGCGAGGGATGGCAGAGACTTAAACTTTTTCGTAATTCCTTATAGATAAATGGCTGACACTTAAAACATGTGACTGTGAAGTAATTTCTGATAGGAGAAAGGCAACAGAAGCAGGAAAGTACTTGAACTTTCACTGTCGGAGTTGTTCTGCTCTGTTTTCTATTTCCTTGTGTTTTAGAATTTCTACTGTGTGATCTGTTAGGCAGGTTTGTGGCTTAGACTTGTGAAAGGAAGTGACTGCTGACCAGCAATAGAAGGTGTGTACTGGTTTACTATGTAATAGTCAGGAGGAATAGGGATGTGGCATGGCTGCATTATTCATGCACTGTTAGCACCTGCATTTTTAGCATCAGAGAAGCTGAGTATTCCAGTAAGTTGGTAAAGTCAGTGTTGCCTTCCAAAAAAGTACGGCAGACTCTTACTGTGGGAATATACAGTAGTATGAAAAGCACAGCGTTGCAAAGCACCCTGCAAAGCACAGCATTGGAGGGTACTTGAGCTGCTTTTAGTTACTGCCAAGAAAGGAGTGGAAATGGTAGGAAACTCGTGTCAATCAGAGGTTCTGATAAGTAGAAGAGAGGATCCTGGTGCATCTTTCCCAAGGGTGTCTGAATCCAGTGCTGTCACCATACTTCAGCGCGTTTCCAAGGCAGACCAATGGAAAAAAGACATCAAAGGCATCTACAGCTAAAGAATTCTGTCTAACAGGAGAAAGGAGATTTTTACCCAGCTGTTCTTGAGTTCTCTGAAGATAATTTTGGAAGTGGTGGTTTTGCCTGTAGATTTGTAAAAGAAACTAAGCACCAAGGCTTTCTGCTGATGTGAGCTTACTTGCATCGAAGTTCAGAGTGCTTCGATCCCTTCCCAGCAGGGAACCCTGCGTGGGACTTCCATCTTTTCCTCTTTACCCTAAACTGAGATGCGTGTTTATAAGTGTGGGGTTTTTTTTTCAGCTGTGAAAGAATCCTTGCCAGCAGACCTTCAGACAAGAAAAGAGAGAGATGTTTTAAATGAACCTCGACAAAAGTTGCGAATATTTTACCAGGTATTGAAATAAGAGGGGTGGTGGTGGGGAGGAGTGTAAACACTGTGAGGGATTGTAATGTTCACATCTGAGTTGGGTGAAAGGTTCAATTGTGGCTGCAGAACACTCTCTTTTGCTGCCTTAACGGATGCCCTATGAGGTCCCAGATTCACACAGGAGGACCCAGTCCACATGTTTCTATTCAGGAAGTATTTTAGAAAAATCAGTCTTCTTGGGGCCATGTCTGACATGTTCCAAATTGGACATCTGGGAGGGAGTGGTGGTCTCCATATGGAGGAAGGGAATCCTCAGTAAAGTGAGCTGATCTGGTATTCCCAAAAACTTACTGTAGAGGTTTCCTGAAATGAAGTCCAGCTTTGTTTTCCGGTTGGAAGGTTGATGAATGAAGTTCATTTGATGCTAACACTGTTTTTTCTTTGTTTGCATCAGTTCCTTTATAACAACAACACCAGACAGCAGACTGAAGCCCGAGATGACTTGCATTGCCCGTGGTGCACGCTGAACTGCCGGAAACTGTACAGTTTGCTCAAACACCTTAAGCTTTGTCACAGCAGATTTATCTTTAATTATGTTGTAAGTAGCACTGTGGTAGTTTAATGGTATGAAACGCTGTACAGTTTGTTGCGGATTATATGATGCAGTAACTTCATTGCTAACTAATCAAGTTGCAGGACTATACCTACAGATTTGCTGCAGCTTCCTTTGACTTTACTTAACATGAAATTATCTGAATGTTGACCTTTCACGTGAGAAACAAACCTGCTGTGTTCTTACAGCAGGTGCCTCTTCTGCATTAGCATATTCTTTTTCTGTTGTAAAAAGCAATGACTTCTGCATTTGGTTGGAAGTCTCTTGAAGCTTTAAGAAGGCATTTTAAGTATTAAATTTAGTCATGCTGGTGAAGTCCTACCAATGTGATCCTGAAGATAAATTCTGTTTTCTTTTCGTTATGTATGCATGTAGTAGTTTCGTGGGCCCACTCCCCTGCTCAGAAAATTACTCCAAATCTTAGCTCCTTAGCTAGTTAGGAATGTTCTGATTTCTAGGTTTCTTGTTAAGCAAGCTTGTAGTACTGTTGTCCTTAATTTAGTACTTTGATGTATTCTGAGTGTATTCATGTGGAACAGTAAGACAGTGTAGAGCAAGGAAGCTTTATGTCATTTGTTTCTGGAAGTTAAACATAATTTGGGTGGTGTAAAGGGGATCTAGAGCGACGTCAGCTTACTGACAGGGCGTTGTTTAAGGTACTGGGAACTGGGAAGGTCGCTTGTTTAGACCTGTGGCGTGCTGCTGAGCGGGCTGTGCTCTGTTTCAGTACCACCCGAAAGGCGCTCGCATCGACGTGTCCATCAACGAGTGCTACGACGGCTCGTACGCGGGGAACCCGCAGGACATCCACCGCCAGCCTGGGTTTGCCTTCAGTCGCAATGGACCGGTCAAAAGAACTCCTATCACACACATACTCGTATGCAGGTAGGGAGA
The DNA here is from genome assembly GCF_019232065.1 of Centrocercus urophasianus. Lineage (NCBI taxonomy): Eukaryota > Metazoa > Chordata > Aves > Galliformes > Phasianidae > Centrocercus > Centrocercus urophasianus. The sequence goes on along the minus strand of NW_024884978.1, from coordinate 3,009,720 downwards.
TTGGAAAGCATGTCTGTTCAGGCTCGTGCAATGCAGCGTGTGGCTGAGATCTGCAAATCCAGCTGTGTGTGAGCAGTGATACGTTTCTCTGGCATTAAAGTACAGCTGTTCCTGATTAAATAAAGTGTTGTTGAGGAATGGTGTCTTTATCTCTGATTTTACATCTGTCGAGGCATTTATGTCATCGTGAGGTAATTTATTTTTTTTTAACAGCCTTGTCCTTGTCTTCCCCAAAAGTTAGTGCAGTTTTTTGGGGAGAGGGGTTATGGGTAGGCTTGTTTTTTCTTTTAATGGGGGATATTACACTGTTAGTTTTGCAAGCTGGAGCTTAGAAGAATAATTTGTTTTAATCAACTGCCATAAATAGTATTTGCATGTTTGATTGAATGGTTGAAAGCAGTGAATGTTTCTCATTCTGCCAGGCCAAAGCGTACGAAAGCAAGTATGTCTGAATTTCTGGAATCTGAAGATGGAGAAGTGGAACAGCAGCGAACGTACAGCAGTGGGCACAATCGCTTGTATTTCCACAGTGACACATGTTTACCTCTCCGTCCACAAGAAATGGAAGTAGACAGTGAGGATGAAAAGGACCCTGAATGGCTACGAGAGAAAACCATTACTGTAATTATTTCACAGCTGTTTTTGGTGGATTGTGGTTTTTAAGTGATGCTCTGCGGTTGCTTTAGGGAACAAATTGGGCATCCGTTGTGAAAATTATGCGTTCACTTGGGGAGTCAACAAAATTGTGTTGCTCTGCCAGTAGTGATGTAAAAAAGTCTGTATTTTCTTGTCTTCGGTTGCAGTGCTAGCTCAGTTCCTGTGAGTCCTAGCAAGCTTTGTGCAGCGTGTGGCTGTGTTCCTTCACAGAGATGGTGCTGCCACTGGAATGCAGCAGTGTGTATAAGATCTGGAAATGATTGATGGCAGTCTGTGATCCCATGTTCTGACCTTTCTGACTGCAGTGCTCCAATTTTCAGTCACTTCTCTGACGCGTGGGTGACGCGTTAATTGTAGGCGTGCTGTCGCTGCTTGTAGCTTACATGCAGTTCTCACGTTTTCCTTCTGTCCTTCTTCTCGCTCTTTTATCTTTCCAGCAAATTGAAGAGTTCTCTGATGTTAATGAAGGAGAGAAAGAAGTGATGAAATTATGGAATCTTCATGTTATGAAGCACGGGTATGTTACTGTAAGCTTAATTTTGATACAACAAGGTTACGTGTTTGGTTGACTCTTTTGCTAAGCACTTTAAATTCTGTGCATAGAAAGGGATTGGTGAAGGCCAGTTTGGTGGGAAGCTGCCTGTTCAGTTTAAAAGTAGGTTCTTGTGCCTCGTAGTGCTGCAGCTTTGAAAACAAGGAAGTTGCAAATAATGCTACTGCATCCAAGTCTGAGCAGTCATCCTGCAGCTCGGTTCGTCCGTGTATCTTCTTGGTTTTGAAAATATTCTGCTGTAACAGTTGGTTTCTGATTTGGCAGGTTTATTGCTGACAATCAAATGAATCATGCCTGTATGCTGTTTGTTGAAAATTACGGACAGAAAATAATTAAGAAGAACTTGTGTCGAAACTTTATGCTACACCTGGTCAGCATGCATGACTTTAACCTCATCAGCATAATGTCAATAGACAAAGCTGTTGCCAGGCTCCGAGAGATGCAGCAGAAGTTAGAGAAAGGAGAATCGACCTCCCCAATGGATGAGGAATGTTCTGAGGAGCAGAGTGGGACAGCAAACGGATACAGTGAAAATAACATGAGAGAGAGGATTTCAGAAATGGATAGCATCTCAGGTGTCACAAAACAGAGCAAGAAACAAAAGCTCTGAAGTCAGAAGCGAAATTCCATTCAACGGACAGCATTGAAGTGACATTCTAGGGTGCATGAGCTCTATAAAGAATTACACACAAAAAAATACAGATTCCAAACAGGCACTGCTGGATGGAAATAAATGATTTCAACAAGGATTTCGTTTTAACAGGGTTTCTATTCAGTTACTTATGCAAGTACTACATGTATATCGGTTTTGGTGATGTAATGACAATATTCTAAGAGTTTGAGCATGAAGAGCAATATGAAAATCTTTTTGTAATTTTAGTAATTAGTGTCTTAAGAACTTTATGGAATTTACATAATTTAAATATATGTAAAACAGTTTTTATATTAAGATTTTTGCATCTGTATCTGGCTGTTTTTCCTACCATGAAGTTGTGAAACGCTGGGGAAAAGGGGTTTGGGATACAGTTTCTGCTTCTCTTATTTAGGAATTCTCCAGTTAGCTTTTGGTGAAAATAAGGTCTCGCTATTTAAAGTTTAGCCTGGATCCTTGCGTTTGAAATCATTTATGCAGTGATGGCAATGACAGACTCACGTTACACTCAGCGTAGAAGTTGGCGACCTTAGCACTTCCTTTGTCGTGTGCCTGTTTGGAACGATGTTGGCTTTTCACGTTGCAGACACAGTGAAGTTCCTCCTTGGCTTTTTGAGGTTACCGGCAGTTTGGTTTATGGATAATTCTGATGCGTTGATCACACAGTGTACCATTGAAAACTTGAACCTTAGCTCCTTTTCTAGTTTTAGTACGCATTTCCACAGCCCCGCGACCGGACGCAGAGCTCCTGGGCCGTGCGTCGCAGGGTGCCGCGCTGACGGCCTGCAGCTCAGCCTGCTGTTGTGTGAGCGCAGCCTGCGGGGCCGGGCCGTGGTTTGGCTTTGGCTTTTGAGATGCCACTCTTGAGGGAAAAATGCACTGTAAAATTGGACCAGAAAATGTGTTGCACTTCTTATGCAAGTATTCTGTGATGTATTGTATTCAATACAGATGCTAAGATGCTGACTAAACTATATTTGAGCAGTTTTGCACTGCTGTTAACACATTTTATGCATACGTTTACAGATTTTTTCCAATGGAAAGTGGTTTCACTACTGGTACAGTATCAGCACCGAAGGGTTTATTCCAGCAAGCACTGTGGTTGAGTGACATCACCTCAATTTTTTATTATCCTTAAAATATTGCATTTTTCATATTCTTTATTTATAAAGGAACAATGCTGCTGTAAATACAGGTATTTTTAATTTTTTATTTCATTCCATCACCATGAGATGCAGTTCCCTATTTGTTTAAGGGGTATATAAGCTTTCTAATGGTGTCTTCAGAAATTTATAAAATGTAAATACTGATTTTGATGGTCCTTTAAGATGTGTTTAACTGTGAGACTATTTAACTAATGGTGTGGATGTGATTTGTCATCCAGTATTAAGTTCTTAGTCACTGATTTTGTGTACAAAATAGGAAAGAGGGAAACTGCAGCTTTCATTACAAACTTCTTGAATTTGCCAGCACTCTGGGTTTTAGCGAGCTCTAATTATGCCTCTGGATAAGTACATCAAGCATTTCTCTCTGGCTTTAATTTGCTAAAGCTGTGCACATATGTAAAAAAAGAATAGATTATTTTAGGGGAGATGTAGTTTAGAATTATTGCTTATGTCATTTCTTAAGCAGTTATGCTCTTAATGCTTAAAAGAAGGCTAGCATTGTTTGCACAAAAAGTTGGTGATCCCCCAAAAAACAGTAATGAAATTACTTCTGTCCAGTAAACTTTGTATGTCATGTCAATTTATAATAAAAGCTGAAAAAATCCCTTTGTTTTCTATTTATAAAGATGCCTTTTCTATATGTACCTTTGAGAGATTTTGAAGATGCCGTGTAAGCTGGTTTAAACAATTTGAATGGTACAATAGATGTTTAAGAAAAAAAAAAAAAGCAAAAACAAACCAAGTTCAGTTGTTTAAATGAACCATTGTTTTTACATTAAATGTTTTATTTGAAATCGGCTTTTGTACATAAAGTTCAGTAATATAAAACGTGCCACGCTGGTTGTCTGCTCCTTTGTGTGCATGCAGAAAGGCCCAGCAGCGCCCTGCGACTCCACTGCCTCTGCGCTCACCTGCAGCTCGGCCGGCTGCTGTCTGCTCTGTGTGCGAGGGGCTTCCACGAGTTCCTGCCCTGCAGCTCTTGTGAGCACTTCAACTGCACGCGTGAAGCGATGGCTCGGTTTTCTGCTAGGAAAATAAGAGCAGTCGGGTTTTGTTTCTTCACATGCAAGCAGTTGTTTCAAGCAGATCCTGACTTGCATTTAATCGTTAGCAGTTTCAAACAGTGCATCTCCTATTGCAGAGGCCCTGTTCTCTCCATGCTGTAGAATTAAGCAGTGAGTTGCAGTGCTCACTGCAGTAGCAGGGGCTGAAGAGCAGACGCTGAAACCCTTTTTCTGTGTTAAAAGTGAATGGGATTTTCAGATGCAGGCTGTGACCGCTGGATTCGGCGCTATCGGTTCTGCGGCCCTCTGGAACTGTTGTTCTAACTGAGCTTCGTGTGCTGATGGCAGATTTCTGGTACGTTTTTTGGTGCTTATTTTAACACAGCTGGTCTCTGAACCCCAAGTTGCAACCACCCACTTTACTTTCATATTGAATTCAGTGTATTAGATACTCTAGCCAAAATTATTAGGTGAATGTATACTGTTAACTTTGAGCACCATAAGCACAGTTTCCGTATCAGCCCTTGAAAAGCAGGGGGTTGTGATGGGAGGAAGAGATTTGCTTTCTGGGATGAAGCAGTCACAATTTGAACTGTGCCGATTACAACCTCGGGGAGTCACTTAGAACTAAAACACGTAACCTGCTCCAAACGAGCAGCTTACCTCTGCCAATGTGGGAGCTGATCTGTGAGGACAATTTGATGATCTTGTTCGGTGTTCACAGAGCAGTTTGGTGCCATCGCTGAGTGCTGGAATGAAGGCCTTCCTGCTGGCCCAGCTCCTCGTAGATCTGCTCTCCCATGCTTGCACAGCCATGAGAAGAGCTTTGGGTGAAGGTAAGCCTCTCCTTCCAAGGCTGTGGTATCTGCTGTCCTGAGTTTGCTGATGGTCTGAAGCTGTGCTCTTCAGGCAGAGCACCTCAAGTAGGTTCCTTCGTACCAATACTGTATTTATGGGAGCTCTCTGCTGTCAGCTTCCTTATTTACTGGTTTCGTGAGTTAGGTGTGTTGCCTTCAAAAGACACCAAAGAAATGGAGCAAGCTGCAGGTAAAGCAGAACTAGGGGAATAAGAACTCTGCTCAGCAGGGACTTCTCTTGATGTACTGCTGCTTGCTTAGTAACAGGAGCCAAAATCTATATTAATGAATCTGACAAAAGATGCAAACAGTAAAACAGACAAATAAGCTGTGATAGAATATTGAGAATGTGACAGAAATGCTTTGGTAAGCAAAAAAAATAAGGAAGAAACTTTGTTTGCAAGAGCTATCACCATAGATGTAAGTTTTACATGCAAGTACACAAACTGCACAACTTGTGTGGGACTTTGGAGGAACTGAAGATGGAAGTGAGAGAAACGAAGCTCTTCAAGGGAGCTGCAGTGCTCCAGAATGCATTTGTGCTCATCAGAGGAGCTCAGCCGTGCCCAGTTATGCCCCAATCACAACTTACAAACGCGGCTGTGGGATAAAACTTTATTTAAAAAAATTCAAATTTCACTCGACACAAACATCTTAGTTGAGGTAAGTGAACGTACGAGCTTCAAAAACGCTTCCAGGACTTCCCAAGCAGTTTGCTCTCTCTTGCAAGGCTCCGGTAGCTGGAGGTGACAAAGCTGTGAAGGAAGGGCCCAGTCCTCCACCTAGCTGAACTCTGCTGAGGAAGAACGGAATTTCAACCTTTTTAATCCAAGCCTCTTCTGGTTCTTGGGATACCTTGTTATGTAATTACTCAGCTCTCTTGCCCTGGGATTCTTCACCCTTCCCAGGTTTAAGCGTACAGCTTCTAGGAGGTGGCTGAGCAGTACCTAATACTCATTGGGCAGCTCGTCTTCCTCTGAGTTAGAAGTTCACCAGGGATGCCGCCCTGGTCACGAGGAGCTAAAAACCGAGGTCAGAACAAATATTGTGTCTTCCCATCCTCAGCTCTCAAGGGGAGCAGTAGGGATGTCCTGGGGCAGCGCGTCCTGGGACAGCCCTTCACAGTTATCTTCAGCTGCTTGCTAACTATGCTCTGAACAAACGAAGCATTCCATCTCTGGAAGTACCTGAACTCGAGCTTTATGTCCCGCAGTGCTGGTAAACAGCAGCAACATCAAGTCTGACCAGACCCTCAAAAAGCAGGTGGGAGGTACCTGAGCTGCTGGCTCCTCACAAGTGCAGGTATCTGCTATTTTAGTTTTCAGTCACAGTACTGACTTGGAATTTGTACCTGACCCCTGGACTCTTACAGGTAAAGTTACCGAATCGTCCCACCGGAGCACGACTGACTGTGACTGCAGCACCGCCAGCCTCTGAGCAGCACTGACTCAGCTGGAACCTCTGCTCAACCTTTGTGGCTACAGCAAAAGAGCAATATTTGAGATGGCAGATGGGATGCAGCACTGTTAGCAACATTCTTCACACTAGGTAAAAGGAATACTGGAAGTACAGCATATGCAAGTATCTTTCTACTCCCTAACACTGAAATAGTTTTGCTCGAGAAGTGGACAACACAGCGGGCTTTTCCTTGCTTGCACAGATCAGTCTTACCTGCAGGTGTCCACTCTTCCACGCTTAATAGGAAAATCCAATCCACTTCCACTTTCCATCTATCTGAATCAACCCATGGTTTTTTCTAAGCTGCATTACCAGCCACCATTCTCCTTTTCTGCAGTTCCCTTTCACAGATGTTAGCAGAAAAACACAGGCAGGACAGCTGATCTTTTTGTACTGAGGGTGCAAATGGGGGGGATGCCATTCCAATCCATTTATGCCAGCATTAGGGGTAATATGGCATGTTGAAACTGAAGAAAAAGGGCAGAATGATTGTCTAGGTGTTATTAAAAATACATATATTACTAATCTCACATACTTGAGGTAAGAAAGTCTGCTTTAAGGTCCTTGATGAGCATTATTTTAAAATACTCCTTGAATCCAGCAGTATCACAACTCCATCTTTTGACCAAATAACCTGTCTGACAAGCTCATCATTATAAATCTTATTTGATACTTCTGGGGAATATTGGTAATTTTATGCACAGTTTCAATTAATCCTGTATCTCTACTACAGAGAGATTTGGCGCCATCTGCTCTGCCCTGCCTGCCCCAGGTTCAGTCTGTGCCGTGGGCTCTGCCTGCAGCCCCAGCCTGCCTGGAGCAGCTGAGCACACAGTTTGTGCACTTGTGGGAATCCCACACGTGGGAACAGCTGCTCAGTGCAATAGAAAGGAAGTGGCCTCTGCACTGCGCAGGGCTCTGTGAAGAATCACAGCTTCCTTCCATCTACCTGTCAAACAAAAGTACCAAATCCCCAAGATTTGCTCAGATTAGGCTACAAAGTATAACCAGGAAAGACATTCAGACCAGATAAGGTAACTGTCCTCCTGTAGGTGTTGGTGCATGTGACAAGTGTCAGCATTGAGCTGGGGCTGTAAGCATCACTGTGGAACTACTCTAGAAACCACGTTCCAAGTGACAGTACAGAAAACAATGCAGAAATACCTGGAAATAAGGCACATGAGTGAGACGTTGAACAGATTAGCTGCATATCTGAACAAACACCATGGCTCAGACATCCTTGTTCTGGAGGAGTGAACAGTACCGTGCATAGAAGAAGCTGCTGTGGCCTGCAGGACCTGCTGTCTGTCCTTATTCTGACGGCAGCACTGCATACAAGGAAGCGTAGCAGAGCATCGCTGCTCTAAATGCTCTGCTCTTTTCAGGAGTGGCATAAATACAACTTTGGTCCATTACCTCCAACTCCCTAAAAGAGAACAGGCTTATTTCACAGAACAGCAGCATTAAGCAAAGTTAATTTCATACAATGAGCGTACCCTGAGCCTAGAGTACAATGAAATACTGATTAAAAAAAAAGTCAAGTCTGGAGGAAAAAAAAAAAAGTCTTGCTTTTTTAACTTGCTTTCAATTGTCTACGTAACTGCCTGTTCGACCTTTTCCAGAGTAACAAATCCACTGTTTCACAATTATTTTTTGAAATGAATCCAGCAGGAGTACAATATAGTGGAGTTCAAGTAGTAGAAAGATTGATATAAAACGGCTGGAAGCCCAGGTTGTGACACCACGCATTACAGCGAGAATCTTCACTCTCCTGAGCTGTTTAAAACACCAGCACTTTCCAGCCTGGGTATGAAAAGGAACATCCAAAGTACAGAGAGACGCAGCACTGATCCAGCACCCAGTCAAAGACCACTTCCCTGTTGTTAGAGCTGATGGTTACTCTCAGCTTGAAGCTTCCCCCCTCGGTGCTGGGAGGCCCCAGCTGCACAACTTCCATGTCAAACGTCACAGTCGATCCAGAAGTGACGGCAGGCAGTTGGTTTGTCATCTCTTTTCCATTTACAAAAACTGCCCCTGAAACAATCAAGGGATCAAACGTTATTTCTCATTTTTGCAGGCAAATGAAAGTGAAAGGCCGTCCTGCCATGTTGCTTTCTGCCACGTCAAACACGCTGCAGGAACTGCGTGCAGAAGGCGCAAGAAAACCTGAGATTTCAGAAAGGCTTTTAACTGTGAGCAGAACAGACACATGAAATGTGTGTGAAGGTGCTCCTGTGTTCTCCAGGGGCACAAAGGACGAGGTGCTGAGGTTTTGGGGGAGAAAAATGGGTCGCGTTCTTCAGCCCTGTGACTCAGACTCACCATTTGTGCTAATGCACACAGCTTTATCTCGCTGCAGAGAATCGTAGCCGTTCTGCTGCTCCACGCACACTCCCAGGCTGTCCCGTCTGTCAGGCTGTCCCACGGTTTCAATTCTAGCAGGCAAAAAGTCAAGTCAGACCCCAAAGCTTTACATCAAAACATGCAATGAAATCTACACAGCGCTGCCCTGCCACGTCAGCCCTCTGCCCTTTGCTCCAGGGCTCTCTCCAAATTCATCCAGCCTTCAAGAGAGATCTCTACAGCGTGACCAGCAGTCCTGGCAGCCTTCCCCACAGCTCTGCTATTCCATACAAATTTCCACTGCTGTTTTCTAAAAAATTCCCTGCTGTTGCACCTTGGGGTCTTTTGAAATGATTTTCATGAAACACATCTTAAGAATTGGACAGTAAGTGCAAAACCAGTCACTGACATCCTGGTCAACGTCATCTTATGGAAAAATGAGATTTCAGCAAGTATTTGATGAGCTTTAATTAAAACAGCTTTGTTGAGCTCTGCTACATCCTGTTCTGAATAGGTTGTGGGGAAGGTTGATGTTCTGCTGGTGGTGTTTCTGCTGTTTTCTGTAAGAAGTAAATCAGCTTGGTACAAATTGACATCAAGAGTAATGCCTGGGAGAGCACTGACCATCTGGCTTCTGCTCAGCTGGATTTTGGTCCTGGGAAAGTCTCCCAAGAAAAAGCAGACAAGTGGTGCAAAGGGCCTGGGCTGCAGCTGCCCGGGGCTCCAGCAGCTGAGTGAGGCTGCAGTCCGTGCCCCAAACGGTGCCTCTCTACCTGGGTCCTCTGCTCTGCACGGCCATTTCTGAGAGGTACTAAATCCACTTCTGGGAGCCCAAAGAGGCTCTGAGAACTCAGAAACTCAGCTGGTCTTTCCTAGGAAGTAAAACTATGGGGTTTTTTTTGTTTTTTTTTTCTGTTGTCTTTTTGTTTGTTTTACAGTTTAAGAGAAAGCAGTAGCGATTCCTGATTGCTGTCATCAAAAAATATAAAATCTCAAGCAGAAACTTTTAAGCACTGAAAATTAAGCTGGGCAATAGAGCAGCACACGATGGGTTAACTCGTGACCAACAGGGAAGATAAAATTGAAAGCATGCTTTACTTTTGCACACATAGGTTATTCAGTCCCCTGGGAACTCACTCGATAGCAAGAGCCTTGTGCTGCAAAGCAAAGCAAAACAGACGAGTTCAGCTACCCAGGGATTTCAGTATGGAAGTGACCCACAATGTTCTCCTAAAATGAAACTTCTGAGTTCATTTTGGCACCCCATTCTCTATTTCAAGCTCTAAGTGAAGTTTTACGTACAGCCACGAGAAAGGCATGCATTTGTGCACAAGATGATGTTAATTAATTCCATCCCCAGGTAAGGAAGAGTTTCTTGAGTCATCTGTCTGCACATTTATTTCCAACCCAAGAATGACCCCAAAAAACCGAAAAGCATACATACAGATCCATTAAAAAGTACGAGTTGTATCCTACCAATCTGCACCTCACTTCCTCATTTACATGCACCCTTTTCTACACAGCACTGTAAAAGTAACCGGGATCAGCAGCAGGAAGGACAAAGCATCTCACGAGCAGCAGGACGCAGCCTGACAGAAATGCTGTCTTCCCTAAGGGCAACTCCTGAAGGCTGCCAAGGGACAGGATGAGTCTTCACTTAAAGCAGTGATGTTTTCCTCCAGCCTGTTCAGAGGCCTCACCGCAGAGGAAAACTCAAGCAGTCGTCCTTTTCAAAATCACTGCATTTATCACAGCTTCCCTTTTCACTGATGCGATATTCCTGTGTCCTGAATGCACAAAGCTGCTTCACAAACAAATGTAACATGAACCTTGCTTATTTGGTTTGCAAGCTGCCAATCCCCCTGTGAATAAATTTCATTTCAGCAGATGGAGGAAGCCAAGCACCAAGCATTTCACTGCCTGGCAACATCTCACGCACTTGGAAACCAGAAGCTGCTCTGGAACTTTGGAAGAGGAACACAACTGAGTTTTGAGGTTGTCTTCAATCTTAACATCTGTGTCATTACAGTACACAGGGACATGTGCTTGTTAGTGCTCTGCCATCCTGAAACAATCTCGTCTTGGAGAGGAGTCCACACAGCCAAACTGCAAAGTAAAAACTGCTCATGTGCTACCAATAAAAGAAGATAAAAGACATTGGTCTGAAACAGAACCAGACACTGGCCCGAAACCTCAACGTTCTGCCTTTAATTTCACGGGCACTTCTGAGCCAAGAGATGTTAAAACTAGCAACAGATTTCAAATGAAAGCTTTTGGTCTTTTTATCCCACCTCAGACAGGGCAACCGAATACATCCTCATACCACCAACCACCTCAAGGTAATTCATTATCAGGAAGGGAGAAACGAAACACTGCTCCATATATCATGAACTTAAATTGCCTCTGGGGGCTGCCTACTGTACAGCAAGTAGTTTTATTTAACCAAGAGAAAGCTGGAATAAAGCTTCAGTCTGTGAGGTCTGTAATTACAACCAACATTTCCAAAAGGAAGTTCCTGGTACCCCCATTAAATGGCACCATCTCAGCAATGCAACAGAGCTGCCAGGGATTTTAATTTCTTTCTATAGGAAATGAAAAGTTTGAGGCTCCAAAGCCTCAAGAGGCTCTGCACTCAAGAGTTCCTCAGGCCAGTTGTGAACAAGAATTTGGTCAACACTCATTATGTCAGAGATTAAAGACATCAGTGCAACTCTAATTCTTACCTGACCTGGTAAAACATGTAACATTTTGCCAGCCAAAGTCATCAAAATACACAGTCTGCAAAAAAAAAGAACCCATGGGCCCAAAGCTAAAAGGACTCAGTGAGAGTCTTTGCTGGTGTTTGACCTCTCAGTTATAGGTGCTGCAAAACAACAAAAGCTCAACATCCCACACTGTTTGCTCAGCAGAGGCCATGTTCTACCGCCCCTCAGAGTTCACTCCAGCCTCTGCTCCAGACGGGTGCAGGTCCTACAAAAACATTTGGTGTTTTCTTACGGCCTGGAAGTAGAAGTGAAAAGAAGGAAGCTCAGACACAGACACCTCGCTTCCGTTAGGGCTGAGCTGATGTGAGAACTCAAACATGGATCACGACTCAGGTTTACATGCAATTCAAATACAACAGAGTACAGAAGGAACACTGGTTCGCAGTGGATGCACCAAACAACAGCTGGTCAGAAGGTACTTGCCTGAACGTTAACGTCTGCCCACAGAAATAAGTAGGAGCTTTGGAGTAGAGCACACCACAGGACTGAGAATCATTGCGAAGCGCTATGTTTCTCCGGCTGCTCAGGCTGTACCCCTCCAAGCCAGCTGTCCATTCTTCAAAGAAAAAACAGAAACAACAAAACACAGAAGCATGAACACAAGCAGACCAGCTGCTGCCCATGCAAAACACTCACAACATCCACTCAGTTCACTCCTAGGAAGCTTAAGCTACGTAAAGCACACGGGCTGGTTTTGCCTACTTCTGATGGAAAATTTTCTTACTGAAATCCCCTACAGTCACAGAAAATATTCTCCAGCTCACAGGGCTCAGCAGAACTTCACTCTCTACAGCAATCTCATAGGTAAACCTTTATGAACCACTGCATTTAGAAATTTGAAAATGAAAAGAAAACTGAGGGCTTTTTTCTCCAGACAGGAGAACTCATTATGTGACTGCAGGTCATCACAGAATGTTGGGTAGGGATGAGAGATGAGGAAAGAAACCATCACTTCTGGTCTGCAAGCACTGGCTGGCTGCTGCTTGCCGAGGCTAAGCTCGAACCGCTCACCAACTCACACTACAGAGCTGAAATCCAAGTTAACTACAGAATAACCTCCAGGATGAAAGAACAGACAGCTCACCACACGTTACAGACATAAATCGTAGGGAAGGAAACCCCAAAATCGTACAGGAAGTAGACCCATAAACCAGCCATAGGCCTCCAGGAGTGCTGCACCAATGACACAGGCAGCAGATGAGCAGCAGCAAAGAATACCGTGGGGAACCAGCGAGGTGCGGCCGGTCTGAGGAACGCTCCATGGGCTCCACTCCTGCCGTCCATCTCCTCGGGCACAGACTCTGAACTGGTAATCAACGTTAGGATCAATGTGCAGCACTATGAACTCTGTCTCTGAGCCGACATACACATCTTCAAAGTGACTGGCAGTGCTCTTACGATATTGCAGCCTGTAATCTTGTGGTACAAAGTCATCATCCACCTAGAGAAACATTTCCCACATTAGTAAGAGATGCTGCTCTTGTTTTTCTTGCAGCTCTGAAGCACAGCGACAGCACTGCAGGCAGTCAGCAAGGGCAGTTCAGAGTCACTAGGTAATGAAGAGCAGAAAGCATTCCTCATTGAAAACAAAATCAGTGTCCAAACCAACTGACAGAAAGAAGAATGCTGTGAACAGTTTAAAAGTAGCTACAGAAGAAACACGTAACACAATGCTTTGCAGCCTAGCAGAGCAAAAGCTGAAACCAAACACAGATTTAGATGGGAAATTCATTGACAGCTTTTAACAGCGAGGAGAGTTCACACCTGTCCTTTGTGAACAGTTCAGGGAATGGCTTCCAACTCTTTGGTATCTCTAAGTCAAAAGGCTTTTTCACAAAGGCTCCATGACCACTGAAACATGGCTGAATTCAGAGCACTCCTTTTGGCACAGAAAGATCAGATGTGTGTGACAGCAGCACCTATGGTTTTACACTCAGAACCCACTTTCCCTGCCAAGGCACAGCCTGACAGCTGGCTGCTGCTGGAACAAAGCATGTTCAGTGCTGCCACGAGCACAGAGCTGTACAGCAACAACTGAACCACACCAGAGCACAGCGATGATTTAACAAAAAACCCTTCTGTATATCAAAGAGAGGCTACCTGAGCAGCTAATGCCAATATTATTATTTTTTTCTCTTTCTATTCACTTTCCCTAAGAACCCCAACACGTTTAGGTATAAAAGCCTAACAACAGGTTAGGTGAGGTGCGTGGATGATAATCCTTGGTCTGCTAAAGCGTCTTCAGAAGGGGAAAGACAGCAGCACCCAGCAACCAAGGCCAGCCTCAATGACAGCACTTAGCTTTGCTGCCCTTCAAGAGAACCACAGTGCTGCAGCACGAATGGCCTCCGTGGGAATCACATCTCTTCAACACCCACACCATGATTCCTCAGTCCTGTTTGTTTGACATCATCACAGACACATCACTACTGGCTTGTTTAGTGGGAAGAGTACATAAAGGAAGCCCTTCCAGTGCTGGTTTAAGCACAGGGAGAAAAGGCAGGCAGCATTTCCAGCTGTTCCTCCAGACTCTTCCATAGACAGGGAAGGGGAGCACACAGCCCAGGAGCATTGGTGCACCACCTGGCAGAGGTGACCTGTCAGGCAGACACGAACCTCAGCACCAAACACAACATCGCTACGCTACCTTGCTTTTAAATGTGGCCACTGGCATAAAAATCTCTTCCGAAGTTTCTAACTACACACTGGAGTGCAGTATTCCTTTGAAGGCACAAGAAAATCCAGAGGAAAGTGGCTTTGTTAAGTTTCTTTCAAGAAAGCTGAAGTCTGAATGATTTTCACCCCGGATTCTTTACCTACCTTACACCATCGGACTAAAATGCCTCCAGGCTTCTCAACAAATTCCTCTAATTGTACAGGTGGGCGAGAGGCTACAGTCCCATGTCTGAATATCTGATTTCTCAGTATAGTAAGAAGACAGTCATCCAGCTGGGCAGACAAACAGGGCACATCGACCAACGAGGGCACTTCTGGTAAGCTGAGAAAGGAAAGTTTGCTGTAGTGAAAGGAGCCAACTTCTACAAATGTATGTTTTGTCCACACGCTTTAATCTGTGCAGACTTTGCAAAGGGAGAACAGCTGCAGGAATTGGCGTGTGCATTTCAACATAGAGACTCGGAAATCACCCAGCCCTAACCAGACAGTCTGTTTCTCAGTAAACACTGAAACACAGGCTGCTCCACAGGGAGCGGTTCCACCACTGACAGACAAACAGCCCATATTGCTGCAGAGCACACGTGGGTTGAAAACTACTTCATCTGGTGACTGCCAACCCCAGGGAAACACTATGAAGTAAGGAGGACAGTAACAGCTTGGGTAAATCTCTCAGGGGAACGGAGGGGGTTGGTTTCAAAGGATAAGAGAACTCCTACTCAGGACCAGCACACGTGCCACTGCCTCAGACCAGCTCAGGATGACAGTATCTTACCTATCTAGCTGAATATGTAAAGCTTTTTTTGTAAAGCTGCAAAGTTTTTCATTATGTTGTTCCACATCTCCACAGATTGCACTCTCTCCTGGAATCAAATGGTAAAAATATTCCTAATGAGAAAAATGTCCAAGAAAGGCATTCTTTGCTTCAAAGAATAACGAGCTCTGACACGAACAGCCAATTGAACATGAAGCATTCTCAGCATTTTTTGCTAGACACTCAGCTAGAAAATACAATTATAGTTAACATCATAAAGCCTACGTAGCAACATCTGAAGCTCTCAAGCTTCCTGCAGACACATCTGTAGCATGTAATAATTTGCCTTGGGTCTCAGACAAAAGCAAAACTGGAGTCAGATGCCAGAAACCAGAATTCTTAACCATTTCTCCATCCACTTTAAAACAAGAGGCAGAATACCTTCTCTGAGCAAAGAAGACACAAAGCAAGAGCTTAAAAGCAAACAAGTATTTCAACCACTGTTCTCTTTGCTACAAAGTAAGGTCAGTATTGTCATAATGAATGAAATAATCCATGGATTGAAGTGTGCAGATGAACAGAAACCTCACCATGGGCTTTCCATATCAAGTAGTGTCCCACACTTCAGCTTGCAGAGATGCATGATCCACCTGATGACTTTATGGTAATTCACAACACAAGCAGCTCACTGCACATTCCAAATGGAGGACTACAAACATTGCAAATCTCTAACAAAACGCAAATGTCATAATTGGCAGCAAGAGATTTAATAAACGTGCAGCTAAACTCTTTTCTGACTCACAGGCAACCTCTGCTCATTTTAATGACATGCCTTAGCCGTGTTACAGAGCCACAGCAAGGAAAGGCTCAGCTCATCAGGCTCCTGTGAGATCTGACAAAGCGATATAAACAGCCATCTTTGTCACCACCCTTCATTAAGCTGAGGTGCAGAACACAAGCAAGGTGATTGCCAGCTGTGCCAGAAATAAACCAATACATTCCTTCCTAAAGTTTGTCACTATTCTTGTGAGCAGGGATCACAGAGCTATCAAACCAGCATGTTTTTTAAGCACTAAACTCACATCTCAGTGCAAGTTTGTGGATTTCCTACCATGGGAGACTGCACAATACATGTCAGTTCATGAAACCGAGACCATGCTAAAAGAAAACTTAAGCTGAGACATGAGAACAATGCAAGGAAACTGCCAACACAGCCATGGCTCAGACATGCTGCCACTAGGTTCTACAATGCAGGCAGAATGGTCAAGAGTGGCATTCCTTTCTGGCGAGGTGCTCAGCATCAGCATGGTACAAACTTGGAACAGAAGAGTTCAGCAGGAGAGGACCTTCAAGACCATCCAGACCAACTGGCCCTTACTGATATTCCACGTGTCTCATTTTGTCATAATATTGGAGAAACCTTTCCCACATAGTGGCCAGTCCACTCCTCACAATTCTCCACACTGTTGGTAACATAATCACATTTATTAGGGAAAAAACAATCCTTACTTCAGTTGCTTTTCCAATAAGCTACAGGTGACTCTGTCAGTTACAGACATTCAGTCACTCAGCTGAGCATTAAGTCATTTCCATTTCATTCTGTAGTAAGAACTATTGGTCCACCACAGATGAAGTTTATCCTCACACAGGACTGATGTTTTTTCTCAACTGAAATTCTACTGGAGTCAATTGTTAATTTACTAAGACCAGAAAAACAATTTGTCATTTTGGTACCCAAGATGTACTTTGTTTCAAAGCAGTGTGATGCGTTCATTCCAGAGTGGCAGGCTGAAGGATGCTCCTGCAAGCAAGGCCTGTGCCCAAAAGCAGATGCTCTCAGTCCTTAAGAAAGGGCAACAGCCCAGGAGTGGAGTGAAATTAAAACAGGAGGTAACTTCTCATGAACCTACCCAAGTTTAATCTCTTTTTAACATTTCATTTGAGAGGAATGCAGAGCAAGCTAAATATGCTGACTTTAACAGGAACACTCCTGACTTTGAGAGAAGACACGCTGGAAGGCAGAACTAAGACACAGCACAGGTCCTGCCTTACCTTCCCGGAGCAGATCATCAGCTGTGCTGACTCCATGCTCTATTAGCTTCTGGCATTCATCCAGTGGTTTGATGCTGTCTTGTTCTATAGTATCCACTTCCTGCAGCAGTGACATCAGTCTCTCATCCAACAGCTTCTTTAGGGTCCCTTTTAAATCATTAAAATGTTGCTCAAGTACATCTCTGGTCAATGTTGCACTTTCTCTGATCTAAATTTGGGTAAAAAGAAGGATTCAGGACAAAGACAGAACATTCGCATCTTGTATTTCTCAGAGCCACTTCATCTGTGCATTAAAATTTCTGCATTCAGCTTTAAAAAAAAGCTCATGAGCAGTCAGTAAAAGAGTGCTGTTATGTACAGTGCAGGCACAGAGGGGAGGAGGCAAGGAAACGAGTCTGGACAAGAGGAAGGGCACAGGAGTTGAGCACATCGAAATTAACTGCTGAAGCTTGAGCTACTTGCAAATTAGATTATTCCTACTGCAGCCAAGGAATTCTTCTGGTCAGAAAAGTCTGAAGGTCGCTCCTCATAACTGCACGAAGAACTACACAGACGCACTCTCATCCCTTCACTGCATTTCTGAAGTCCCTTTGAAGCTCTTCTCTTTTCAACCACTTTGAACAGCCCCCCGACCCGTGTGGCTGCTGCCGGTGATGCTGCGGGGCCAGCAGGTCGGGCCGGGATTAGGGAGGGGCAGAGCACAGAAGCTCCTACACGCATTTATCGCGACGCTGGCAAACGTGCCGGATCTGATTTTTAGGGAAGCAAACGCATTTGGGCACCCCGGACCAAGGCACAAAATCAGAAATATTTTCCTCTGGGCGCTTCTACTCCGTGCAGATGCGGAAGCGCTGCGCCGTGCACATCGCTACGCCTAACAGCCCGGCAACTACCGGCAGCCATCGCAGGAAGCCCTCCGGCTAAGCGAAGCGCATTTCCTCTTCATGTCGTTCTCCGAACCGCCGCTCAGCTCGGCTTCCCGGCTCTGCCGGCGTCTCATAGAAAAGGAAGCGCGGCGCTCGGGGGGCACGAAGGGATCCCCACTCACAGAGCCGCCGCCCGGCCCACAGCGCCGCCTGCAGGCGGACCCGCGCGGCACGGGAGAGCGCGGAGCCATCCCGGCGGTACGGCCGCACGGCGGGGTTCGGGATAAAGCCCGTTTATTTCGGTATTCCACGGCACCGACGGCGCCGAGGCGGATCTCACGCGCACCGGACCGCGCCCGGCTGGGATCGTCGCGCACGTCCCCGTGTCGGAACGTCACCCAGCCGCGCCGCAGCCCTGAGGACGCCCCACGCGGCAGCCGCGACCACCGCCCCCCGGCCCGCCGCGCCTCACCACGCACCTCCCCCGCCCCCTCACGGCCCCTCGCGGCGCTCCGCCTGACGGAAGGAGTCCGGCCGCCCGCCCACCTGTTGCCGCGCCTGGTGCAGCCCCCGCAGCCGCTGCTGCAGCTCCCGCCGGTAGCTCCGCGCAGCCTCGATGCTCTCCCGAGCCTCCTGCAGCAGGAGCCGCGCCTCGGCCTCGGCCTCCATGGGCAACCGCGGCGGCGGGCGGGCCCCCGGAAGGGCCCCACATCCGCGGGCGGGGCGGGAAGCGCGGCGGGGCGGAGCGGCGGTCGTTGACGCGGTCTGGCGTGGGGGGTAGAGGGGCGGCGCCTCGCGTGTCGGTGCCGTGACGTCACGCGGCCGCCGCTCCGCGCGCCGCGGCGCCAAAACCCACCCGCCGGCGGCGGACCGCGGCGGCGGGCGCGGCTCCCCCCGGCACGTGACCGGAGCCGCGAGGGTGGGGCGGGAGCGGCCGGCCTCGAGCCGGGCTCATGTGACGGCAAAACGCGGACGGCGATTGGCGGAGCGGGTGGGTCACGTGGGCCGCCGTAGCGCCGCCCCCTTCCGCGCGGAGGTCCGAATTCCGTCCCGCGCGCGCTTTTCTGCCCGCGTCTGTCAGGCGGCGGCCATTGGGCCGCGGCGGGGCCGCTCCATGGCAGCAGCGCGCGCCTCCCGCTGCGCCTGAGCGCTCCGCGCCCCGCAGCACCCGGGGCATGGTGGGCAGGCTGGCCGTGGCCGCGGCGGCCGCCTCTCTCCCCGAAAGGGACGGCGACGTGCAGGTGTGCGGTGGGGAGGAGTGCGGTCGCGCTTGGGGTCGGGCCGCACCGGGACGGCCGGGTCGCCGAGGGGCCGCTCCTGGTGGCGGTGGCCGAGTGCGAGAGCTGAGCCGCCTGCTCGGGAACGGGCGGCGTTCCGGCTGTTGCGATGCGGTGCGCTGCGCTTCGTTCTGCGCGGCCTGCTCGGCGGAGCCGTTTCCCTCCCGTGGTTCTGTGTGCCCTCGCCGTCCCGGCAGGAGCTCCGCGCCGGTGTCGCCCCGCCGTGGGGCCGGAGGAGCCGAGCTGCTCCCAGCCCCGGCCGCAGGGCTGCGCTGACGGCCCCTAACGCGCTGGAGGTGCCGGGGTCGGAATGGGGTCGTTCCGCTGTTGTGAATCGGCAGCTCCGTCACTGCGAGCTGGGGAGGTTTGGGAGGACGGGGTCGAGCGGTGTGTGCGGGGACCCACATGAGTTCGTTGTCTTCCAAGCGTCACGGCACGAACTTGGATTCCATGTCTGATTTAGCCATACCACATCTTTGCAAGGTTTTAATAGCCAGGATTAACGTGGAGCTTTTTTCTTATAGCCACGCAAGAAACGGCGAGAGGAAGACGTGAAAACAATCACAAGATATTTCTCCCCGTTAGCAAAAGCAGGGGGTAAAGCATCGTCACCTCCAAAAGCCAACAATATATTGGATTACTTTAAAAAGACGTCTGCAGCTGAGAAAGCTCCAGCGGTAGCTGGGGAAATTACAGTGGAGTTCAGTGATGATCAGGATTGTTATATAGCACCCTCAAAGCTGAAGAGGAAAAGGAAGAGAGCTCATCTAAATAATAAGCGAAGAGAGATGAAAGAATTGGAGAATGAATGTGTAATAGAAATTAATTGTGATGACAGCGTAGGAGCAATGAGGCTAAAAGAAGACAGTGATGATTTCATAGCTGCCTGTGCTTTAGGTGACCAGAAAGGTGGAGGAGAATTAGCTGAAGGTAATAAGCAAGGTGAGAATTTCTCAGATGCAGACATCTATGTTAAAAGTGATAAAGTTGGTCCTGAAATAGATGCAACAAAAAATAGGATAAGAAAAGCAAGGAAAAGGAAGAACAAAGTAAATGTGGATTTATCTGGAAGTTTTTCGTTTGAGAAGCAGCTGAATGAAAAGTGTAGAAAAGAAACTAAAGATAAGAAAAAGAAGGTATCTCCTGAAGTGGCGGAATGTGTTGCTGTTATTAGTGACTCGAGTTTTGAAGTCCATACAGATGATAAGACATCTCAGGCAAATGACAGTATAGTAACAGTGTCGTTTGAGGACTTCTTGAAAAGCCAAGGAGAAAACTATGTAGAGGATGTTGAAGAAGGCACAAAGCCAATGCTGGGCAGCTCTGTTACAGTAAATGAAATGGACCAAAGTGGTACTGCTAGTGACCCTGAGAAGTGTGAGGGATCTCAGCAGCTACCACTGAGAACAGTAACTGTTCTTGCACAAGTTCATTCCATTCCCCCCAAATCAACTTCTTTACGTAATGAGCAAAAAGGTTCTAAGAAGATAGCTTCCATTTTTTTGAAGCAGAAAGTCTATGTAGAAGAAGAAAGCAGCCCACCTCTTCTGGAGAGCGAACAAACCGAGCAGGTTACTCAGAAAAGAAAATCTAATGTAGTCATTGAGGAAGAGGAATTGGAGTTAGCTATACTAGAGACTGCAGGATCCGATTCTTTGAAGATGAAATCTACTCTGGAAGAAAGGCATCAGTTCATGAAAGCGTTTAGGCAACCAACATCAGATGTAAGAAAAAGTGGAGTTAAAAAGGCACCTGGGAAAGCAAAGCAAGTAATTGGAAAGTCTTCAAAAGACAGAAAAGGCACTGAGGGTGACAGTGTTTTAAATAAGGTATTAGAAGGTGGGCTATCAGAAGATGATGTGGACAAACGCATGCATTCTAGTCCTGAAAACAATAGAAGTAAAAACAAAAGACCTAAAAAGTTTCAGAGAAAGGGAAGCAAAAGAAACAAGGCTTTGGGAGCTAAGGAAAAATGTCATTCAAGTACTAGCGAAGATAAAGAATCAGTAGGTAATGATCAGATGAAGGAAAGTAACTTAGATGTAAGAATTTCATCTAGTCCAAAAGTGAATGAGTTGAGGAGGAGCTTAAGGCAAAAGAAAACTGACACATCCAAAACTATTACACCCAAAAAAACCAGGATGAGAGGTACCTGTTCTGAGAATGAAAGTGTGTGGCCTCTACAGACTTCCACACCAAAGGCAAGCAGGCAGTATTTGAAGAAAAGCAATGTGTATAAGGCTGAGGTGATTACAGTGCCCTCTGATGAGAACAGCCCAATAAGGTAAGTGTTTTGGAATAGATTCTGGCTTTTTGCACTTTGTTTTGTTTTCCTGCAAGTATCTTAAGAGAAAGTTGTAGTTATAATTCCTTTCATTAAAAAGTAATGATTTCATAACACTTTTCCCTAATTAGAATGAGGTTTACACGGATCAGTGCAACTATAAAATCAAATAAAGGTGAAGCAATGAATAATGAAGAGCTTAACTCCAAAAATCTAAAGGTAAATCATGTAACAGCTTGTGTTTCAGTATGTTGTCATTTACTATATGCATATAATTGTTAATATTCAAATTGTCTAATATAATAAAGCATGGTAGTACACAGATGTCCAACTGAAAGAGAGCATTACTGGAATTTGCTATAGAATTTGAGGTAGCTTCTTGTACAGTTACTGCACCTTTGACTTTAAAATGTTATGAAAAGCAGCTTTTACAGATATAAATAACAAATCTGATAGGATGGCATGCTCATCTTTGGCATGTTCTCAAGGTGGGACGTAGTGTTTGGGCAGAACAGCTTATGCTTAGGAACATCATTGCCCAGATGTCCTGTGGAGTCCTCCCACATTGTCCTGTGGATGACCAGGAGAATCCCCTGTGGGTGCTCCCATTCCCCCTTAGTTTGCTCCTCCTGACTGTTTCACTTTTTACCTGATGCAATCAAAAGTTGATTAGAAATAGTATGTTAGAGATAATATAATGTGCACCACTTAATGGAGGAATTGCTATTAATTGCTGGACATCTTGGTTATTTTGTATTTCGTTTGTCAATAGATAAGCTCTACTTCTAAAAACATATCCAAAGCCAAACAGCTGGTGGAAAAAGCAAAAGCTATAAGGCACAACAGATCAAAGGTGGAGGACTCACCAGCTCCTGTGAGGCGCTCGTCTCGGCAGCAAGCTCTTGCTGAAAGGAAAACATTGCAAGAAAATGAAGTAAGCCTATGTACTTTATAAGGGGAAACATTCTCAAGTTCTTGTGACTTTGTTAAGCAGCAAAAATGTTCCTTAGAAGCATTTTTTCTTTAAGTAAAAGTAAGGTAGATAAAGATAAAATAGTACAGTGAATGTCAGCTACGTAGCTGCCAGGCTGGAAGGCACAAGTGATGCAGAGCTGTGGAACGCAGCAGGAGGTCGCTTTAGGAGCGGCTGTTTCTCTGTCCTGATGGGCAGCAAGGTGTCTGTTCCAGGTGTGTGTGCTGTAGGCATCTATATTGAGAGGGGAGTAATTTGGGGCTTTGCTTATACATTGGGTATCTTATTCTGTGTATTGCTTCTGTGTAACACTACTCCGTAATTTTATTAATCTCCAAATGATGTTTGGTAACTCCTAGGCTCTGTAGCAGTTCCCTCAGCACCTGTCACTGTTTGTATTGCTCATGAAGGAGGAAAAACTGTTTCCTTTCTAAATTTGTTTCCTTTTCCTCTAGAAGTCAGTAATAATTTTACATTCAAGCCAGAGTAATGACAGTTCTACAATGCAGGATGGGAAGCAAAAGAATCTTCGAAGCTTAAATGATGTTTTGGGGAAGTCTAAAAATCTGAAGGTTTCTAAGAACTCAAAAGGTAATTGAGTTTTACTAAAAGAGTTATTTAACAATCAAGTTCATTGATCAATTTATTTTATAATGCTTCTGCAGTAGTACGTTTATCTTTTCCTTTGATTTATTTGGTATTCCAATGTGCACCTTTAATTTTTATGAAATGAGTGAATGCTGAAGAAGTTACAT
The DNA here is from genome assembly GCF_019232065.1 of Centrocercus urophasianus. NCBI lineage: Eukaryota > Metazoa > Chordata > Aves > Galliformes > Phasianidae > Centrocercus > Centrocercus urophasianus. Next base: position 2,986,631 of record NW_024884978.1, on the reverse strand, counting down.
ATAGGTGCTGCTTTGTTTCTCTATCTCCATTCAGGGAAAATTACATTTACAGCTTACTAGATTTTTAAGTAACTCCCAATGCATACTATGTTCTGTTGTCTCATACGTTTTTAAAGGATTTTTTAATGTAGTGATGAAATAACTAGAAATGTAGCTGCAGTGGATCTTATTAAAATATTTGTTTGCTCTTTAAGAAATAGAGCTTCCCTTATGTTATTAAATGATATGTGTAGATAGTGAGCATGGAAGCAAAGTTACAGTGCACATGTGATGAGAGAGAGAGACCCTTGCATGTCAGTGCTGACCTAATCACCATTTTATTGCTGTTTCTCTGAAGGAAAACTGGGGTATGTGCCTCCACTCCTGGGCAGAAATGCTCGGAAGTCTACAGATGAACCAGTTGTGATTTTTGATGATAGCAGGTCAGTGTTCAAAACTGCAGTTGGTTAAGAATCAAAATATATACATAGGACAAACGTAAAATACTTACTGAAATGTGGTGTAAATGTTTGTGCTGCTTATCCTGGCAGATACGTTAATCTGCTTGCAAAATCTGGGGGGTTTTGTGAGAGTTGAAAACTGTTTTTGAGCCGTTTTAGGTGGCTGAAAGTCTAGAGTGCCATAAAACATCTCAAATAGCATATAAAATATATAAAAAAAAATCAAGAGATGGGACTTTAATAACAAAATTTGAAGTTTTAAACCAAGCTTACTGTATTTAAATTAAGCTGAACGGTTCTTCCAGACTGCATAAATTCATACATAGAATGTGATTAGATTCTGTCACAAGCCTTGTGTACCTGGTAGTATTAACAATGTTCTTCCATTTCTGTCGTTAAAGCCAAGATGCATCTGAAAATTCTCAAGATGATGATCAGTTCAGAGCAAAACGAGAATTCTTGATGAGTGGTTTGCCAGAATTACTGAAAAGACAGATTGCAAAGAAAGCAGCAGCTATGGAAGCATTCTTTCTAGCCAGTTCGTACTTCAAGACTGTTGTTCATGTACAGCAGAAGGATGACTGTAAGCTTTTGTTCTGCTATTTATCAATGTGTATGATTTGAAGTAGACTTTTAGGCAATCTATTCAAAAAAAGGGAAGCTGAAAAACAGCACATTAACTGGAATAACTGACAGTTTGTTCTTGTTTCGTATTACAATAAGAAAACAAAAGAAGCTTTCAGGGAGATGCTTTTTAAACACAATTCTCACATTAAATTGGTGCAAGAGTAATGTATACTGTGGGAAGGGAAAGAATATTCAAAAGGTAGTCTTTCGAGATCTAATTTGGAGAATGTTAATCTTGTTGGACTTGGGCACAAGACATTTCTTTCTGACAAAAGCAAAGTGCTTCTCGAGAGAAAAGACCGACCTTTCCTTTTTTCCTTTCCCCACTAAATTAGAGAGTCTGCTCCAGTGTTCTTATGAAAGGGCACAACAGAAAACCAGAAGGCAAAGTAACACTGAGCAGTTTATATTTGAATCCAACTAATGAACCAGCAAAATCCTTTGGAGTGCATCAGTCCTCCTGAGAGCTGGTGAAGGTGTGGGTGTTTGTTGGGAGGTAGCAGAACCTGGGGCTGGTTTCCTGCAGAAACACTGTGTGCCAAACTATGCCAATTTGTTCTGCTTGTGGGAAGTGGAATTAGTGAAGATAAAGTTGGTGCAGTGTAAATTGAGTAGATTTGAGTTTGATGTAAATGCTCTTCCACCTACAGCTTTCTTCCTATTGGGTGTTTTTGTCTGGTTTTGCATCTCTGTTTATCAGATTTATGGGGTTTTTTGTTCCTCTTCTTTTTTTTTTTTTCAGTTTGTCCAATGTGGAAATTGAAGTCACCATTGTGTCCTGCTCTAACTAAGCTAAGGAAACTGAGTACTGAAGTCACTAATGTCACAAAAATAGCCATCTCACTTGGTGAATTTTCAACTGTGAAGTCAGAACTGACTGGAAGCCGTTCTGCACCTGTGGTTAGTACTTCAAAATGGAAGGTTTTATTACAAGAAAAATGTTGGTTTTTTTTTTTTTTTTTTTGTGAACTTGATTGGGGGTTATGGAGGAGACAACACACAAGCAACACCAAAAAAACCCTGTAGTTTGAATCCTTCATTGTTAAAGAGGTTTTTTGTTTGCTTATTTTCTTTTGTGGCTGTGTGTAACACCAGACAATTCTTGAGTCAGGAAGATTTGTCATAGACAAATCTCAGGTCTTCACTGGGCAGCTACCATTGTTATCTTAAATTATGCAAAATTGTAATTGTTATTCTTTATGTTAAGTGACCTTTTATTTTGTATTGCAGTTCTCTGGCCACCGGCCATTTTTCTCTGAGGCATTCAGGAAGGGTTTGCTAGAGGAGGTTGTGTCTTCTAACTCTCAGTTTCCTGTGAGAAAATACTTCTACAAGTTTCTGAAAAAACAAACAGAGCGGTTGCTTTTAGAAAACAGTATGCAAGGTTAGTAATCTGCATAGGAAAAATAACATCTAAAGCCATGTAAGAGGCAAGTTGGCACTTCAGGAATGTTTCAGTGAAAGAATGTTGTTGGAAATAAGCTGGTCCCACATTTTATGTTATTTTGACCAAATTCTTCAAACGTGGCTTGAACTGCAGTTGTAATACCATAGCTTGAATTCTTTTTTCTTAACAGAGTTCTTTTTTTCCATAGGAAGCAGAGATGCCTCTTCAAATTCTGAGGTAAATCAAAAACCTTCTGACAACTGGAAGGAAACCAAGAGGAAAAGGAAAGAAAAAGAAGACCAAAAATCAAAAAGGAGAAAACAAACAGAGAATAGAGAGATTGAATTAGAATCCAGAGTTCCCAGGAGTGTTATCATTCCTGTACCTGGAGGAAAACAAGCAGATGCAGAACAAGCAACACACTTGGAGAGAAACAAAAACCAGAAAGCAGATGTTAGGACAGAAGATACTGAATGTTTATCAGAGACAAATGCACTTTCAGGTACACGTGTACTTCCTATCTGATTTTAGTTCTCTTTGTATTGAGGAAATTGAGATTCCCACTAGAAGCCCTGTGCAAGTCTTAATAGTTAGACATGAGTAATGGACAGTGCTCAATTAAAAAGAAAATTGACTTTTCTTTCTGTAGGTGTTGAAGATGTGCTTTGGACAGAAAAGTATCAGCCTCAGGACTCCAGCGAACTTGTAGGGAACAAGAAAGAAATTGAAAGGCTGCATAGGTTAGTTGTGCTTAATTACCACAATTTAAGTGTAATTATTTTACACTGTGGGTAGGGTGTGTCTGGCTTTTGCTTTGCATTATTCCTGAAAAGTTGCAGAAACAAATTAGCAGTTGATATGAATTACATTCTAGTCATGGCTTCTTGGATAGCAATTCCTTGGTGTGTAATACAGCAATCCATCTTGCAGACAGCACTATACGTGGCAAAGTGTTTTCCACGATTTAAAAAGTTCACAAGGTGATCTAACTTTATACAAATCAACTAATACAATAGGGAAGGAAGGAGTTGTTCTTCACAAAATAATCACACCTGAAGATCTTTTTTTAATTGTAAGAAACTTATTATGCTTCTAAGAAAGATAGTAAGTGGCTGATCTCAAGTTGTATATTCTCTTCCATCTTTCCATTTACTTACTTCAGCAGTAATTTTTTTTTTGTTATTGTTCTATTCCTTTTATAGCTGGCTAAAAGAATGGAAAAAAAGAGCTGATTGGGAAGAGAAGAGAAATCAAAAAGGGGAAAAGGAGGACAAAGTGCATGAAGGTGCTGATAGAGTTCAAAATGACATATGTAGTTTCCCCTTAAAGCTGACATTAAAACGATATGAATTGGTAATGACTTGAACAGTCCTTTCTCTTTTAAATAATTCTACAGATTCTTTGGATAGCCTTGATTTTAAAGATGATAAATCTGATATTGAGGAAGAGAATAACCTTTGCAATACAGTTCTGATAACTGGCCCACCAGGAGTGGGGAAAACTGCTGCAGTATATGCTTGTGCTCAAGAGCTTGGTTTTAAGGTTGGTGGAGTTTTTGTCAGTACTATTTTTCTTATTTGTATGTAGTGATATGAAGAGACTTGTAACACAAGATGTCTTTATTATTAATTACTTAAATACACTTGCAGATATTTGAAGTCAACGCCTCGTGCCAGCGCAGTGGCAGACAAATACTGTCTCAGCTAAAAGAAGCTACTCAGTCTCATCAAGTGGACAAAAAAGGCATTAATGCACATAAGCCTTGTTTTTTTAACAGCTGTAGCAGTGCAAAGTCACCAAGTAAGTTTCATAGTTATGTTGGTACTCTTAGGAACTGAGCTCCCAAAAGCATTTTTCAACATGAATCATTTAAATAGCAAAGTTTGTCCTGCCCCTGCAATACAAGAAACGCTCCATAGGTTAACACAGCTATGTACCAAATTAAATAATGACTTTATCAAATTATCAAAATGACTGGTTCTTGGTTCTCTTCCTTGATTATTCCTGTAGTGTTGGAGCAAGTGCTGTGGTGCTTTGAATAGAGAGTTGAACACAAAGCATTCCCTGAACAGAAGTAAAATAAGCAGAAATCAGTACAGTAAAGCTGTCCTGTCCCGTACTATAAACAAAACTTGACTCTGCTCTACATTTGCTTGAGAAATGCCATCTTGAGATTACATTTCAAACTTCATGTAAACATGTCTTGCAGAGAAAATGTACTCTCCGAAGAAAATCATCTCACCAAGAAAACCTCCACTGTCACCAAAAGGAGCAGGATTGAAACGAAACCTACCCCCTAAAACACTTGCAAACTACTTCAAAATGCCTTCCAGGTGTAAAGGTAATGATGGAACAATGACAGCTCAAGAAAAAAATAAAGGTAGGTGTCACTAATTAATAGCTAATTATCTTTAGCAGTGGAAAAGCTACAGTGTACTATTGTGTAGCTATACAGGAAATAGTTATTACTCTGTATTTTTTTCAGAGACAGTGAGGAGGAATGCATGAACAAAGTGCTGGGTGGATTTGGAGCGACAGTGTAGTCCACAAATTTCCAGGCAACCATACTGCATTGTCTTGAAAGGCTTACAGAGCATCTATGCCATGCCCCCAAGATATCACAGATTACAAGCAGATTTGGATTTGGTGTAGAGTTAATTTTACAGTATTCAGCCCTTCGCCAATGGCTGCTGAATTCCCAGCAAGTTTCTTGTTTCCCTTTTAAATGAGAGATATCAAAAATGGCATCATGCTTATAAACTTGTGTCAGTGTAGACTTTAAGTAGGTTGTGCACAGGGTGTTTTGTAGAGTATAGTTCAGAGTATGTGTTTAAGCAGTTTCCGTCTTTCTCTGTGCTCAATTCTTTACTTATCTGCAGGAAATGCTCAGAACTTGTGTGAAGAAAGAAATGTTCAAAATAAGTCAATAAGCAAAGAAGTAGAAGATGGAGAACATAACAGAAAGAGTGCAACATCTCTCATACTTTTTGAAGAGGTAAAATTCAAGTGAAACATTCTGATGTGAGCAACACATCCTGTCTGCTTAGAGAACTTTTTTCTTTCTTCCATGGGACTTCGAGGTAGATTCAAAGGCAGGGACCATCAGTTATTTTAAAAATGAATTTAGTATTTAATGGCTTCATCCTCCTGAGCACTCTTCTTTAAGTAGCCCCAAGTAATTGTTTGCCTTATCTTCAAAAACTAACTTTAGAAGATAATGGAGCTACCTGCGGGCTGTCTGTCAACTGTTGTTTGCTGTTGGAACAGTTTGCAGAATTCTACTAATGCAGTTTATTTGATTGTCAACTATTTTAAAGTTGTTTTCTACATGTCTGCTCTAGACACATTAAAACAGTTACCATCAACAGCCCAGTCAATAAAACATTTAAGTCCATATTAAATTCTCCTCTATGCTTTTACCTAAAAGCACAGCTGAATCTTCAACAGACAATGCAAAGGCGCAGCCAAGAGTATTGTTTCAAGGAAGTAACTGAAGTGTAGCAGTGTTTTAACTGTGGGCTGATCTATAAATCACTGCTGCAATGCTACTTAAAACAAATAAATCAAGGAAAAAACTTCACAGTCCTGAGCAATCTGCGTGGTGTGAGCAGTTAGAGGGGAAGGAGGGAGTTGGACGTGGTGATTGCCAAGGGCCATTGGAACCTCAACCAGCCACTCGGTGGTCCTGTGAGCTACAGCATAGAATGCCATGATGTTGTGTGCTGACAGGTGTCGTTCCTGATGCTTTGTACTATCACTGCCTCTTCAATGGGAAGTCTTGCTCTGCAGTTAACAGACTGCAGATGCACTAGCTGTTATTTTGTATTTAATTTGTGTTTTCTATAGGTAGATATAATATTTGATGAAGATGCAGGATTTCTAAGTGCAATAAAGACATTCATGGCAACTGCAAAGAGACCTGTAATTCTTACTACCAATGGTGAGTAGAGCTTTTTCCCATAATCAGACTTTGCAGACAGAAAGGCCTCTTTGAATAATAGTAGTTTAAATGGGAATGGTTGAATGCAGCTCATAATTGTAAAACTTAAGGTGTAGAAACTACAAAGGAAGCCTTTGAGTGCTTAAGTAAAGAAAACAATCTGTTTTGAGCAGAATGTCACTACAGTTCACCAATCTCTCTTTATATAGATCCAACGTTTAGCTTAATGTTTGATGGCTGTTTTGAAGAGATCAACTTCAGAACTCCTTCCTTGGTAAGTCTGTGCTTGGAAATGCAGATTATGTCCTAAGCAAGTTTTTTTCAGCTGATTTAAAGTTACTGAAGTTTATAACTGTCTGATGGAATGGATCTATATTATCAGACAACTCCTATTTTAGTTCTATGTAAGAGTGTGTAAGATGGTTTTTATCTTTACATGTCGAACTTAATATTAACCTGGAGGAATTTTTTTCATAACTATTTAGAATTTTTGATCACTTTAGTCCTTAAGGTATAGTAAATAATTTTGTAGGAGACACATCTAATGGTTTTGACCTGAAGACTGAACATGCTGGTATTTGTTTGTTCATAAAAGATAAAACAACTCCTCTAGAAATTGTATGGGGTATTCCTTTAATATTAATCTTTAGTGTTCTATATAGCAAATAGTTTTACCTGCAGCTGTGTATCAGATTAAAAAAAAAAAAAAGAGGGAAGTAACTTCTGAGATGGGAGACTTTCTTAGTGCAAAAATGAAAATCCTTTAGGATATCAGAAAATGCAGATTAGAAAGAAAGAAAAGCTTCCAGCTGAGACCTCTTCAATAAGGAACGAGGTGTATGTAGCTTTAGGAATGTAGGTAGAATGTGAGTGCTTACTTCAAGTTGAATTTCTACACTGAACTTAATTATCTGGTGTGGACTGTTTGGGTCTGCGACAGAACTCTGAGGTTTTGATGCAACTTAATGAAACTATTTTATATTACATAGAAAAAAATGTATTTCAAGTTTTTTGCTTTTGTGTGACGTTGCAGTATTAACTGGCAGAGTTGTCCTCAGTGGTTTTTGTTTAACTTTCAGACAAATGCTGCTAGCTACCTGCAAGTGCTGTGCTTGGCTGAGAATCTGCGAACAGATGTAAAAGACTTAGCTGCTTTGTTAACCACAAATAACTGTGATATCAGGCAAAGTGTTCTCTACTTACAATTCTGGGTTAAAAGTGGAGGTGGATACTTGAAAGACAAACATCTGGTGCTTCGTGGTAGGTTGATTTTAATTAAAAAACATTGTCCTATCTTAAAATGACTGATTAAATGAAACTGTAACAGTGGGTAAACACAAGCTAACTTTCTGTGAGATCTGTGAAGATTTGGTGGGTGTTTGGGGGATTTTTGTCATTGTTGTTAATGTGTTCTCTTGTACTTCAAAACCTTATATTAAAAATACATGTATTCATATATGCATAAGGGATGTTTATCTTTGGAATAGCAAAACTGCACAGAGCAGAGAGCCAGTAGCTGTATCCCTTCTGCTCAGAGTTTGCAGTTCTTTATCCATTAGTGGAGTTAGAGGCAACTCACCTGAAAGACAGAACTGAAAAAGGAGAAAAACTGGATAATTAGCAAGGGAGCAGCCATAGGATAAAGGATACAGGAGGAGTATCTTCAGTGTGAGCATGTTACACAGATGCATATAACAAATAATTTCTAATGGCCACGTGCAAAAAGGGAGAGTTTGAGAACTAAGGAAATGAAATGGGCAAGATTGGGGCAATTTCAGTTTCTGTATGCATTCAGAACTGCAGCATTCTTTGTAAAAGGAATTAAGGCAAACTGGGGGGAGGGGGGGAGAAAAGCCAGTAAGTTCATGATGTAGCTTTTTTTGAAGTAATGTCCATTGTCTTTGTGCAGGAGAAGGTGAAACAAATCCAGCAGACCAAGCAATTAATTCTGGAAAGACTGCAGGTCCCAAGATTGACTTTTCTCATGATGCCCCACCTCAGGAATCTCCAAAATGTGACACAGGCTGTGTGGAGACACTGCTTGGCCTTAAGAACATCCTGTTGCCGTCAGAAGATTTGTTCACATTTCTTAAGGTATTTTGCTAGATATTTCAGTGCAGTTGTCACTATGAATATTATCTTGGAAGGAAATCTTTTTGAAAAAGTTTGTTGTCCAAGTTAATATATTCTCCAGTAATGAAGCAAAATGCGAATTGAAGCAGTTGGCAGAAAACCTCGTCCTTTGCCTCGTAACTAAAGCTGGGAATATGAGGTTTTCTGTAATATTTTCTGCATTAAAATACATTATTTTTTTTAATATATATATTAATATACTTTTCCACAACTATTATTTTACAGCAGAAGATCACAACCAAAGAGAACTGGGATAAATTGATACAGCTTCTCACAGAATTCCAGCTGAAGAAAGTGGATTTTATATATAGTAATCTTGAATTTCTTCTCCCTTTACCAGTGAATTACCTTTCAAATCAGTCTGAAGCATCTAACCCTATACCTGAGAGGGCTGCCATAGTTTCTTCAAAAAACAGTTCCAGTAACAGTTACTGTTATGGGAAAAGTAACTCTGGGAAAAAATCTAGAAAGACAAAGAGCAAGAAAAGGCTTGAAGAATTGGATGATAGTGACTTATTTGATACTGGACTGAACTGTTCAGCTGAATTCTTAACTTTGCCATCAGATAGTCCTCCACCGTGTGCTAAAGTGAATGAAGAGGAATCAAAATTGATGAATAACAGAAAAGGAAAAGAAATGAAAGGCAGAGCCCCATCAAATGACAGAAGATCTGCTCTTGTTGTTCAGTGTCTGAATTCTCTGACTGAATTTGTGGAGGACATGTCTTTTTTGGACTGCTGTGTAAACAGTCCTGCAAAGGAGCCACTAGAGTTCTCTAAAGATGAAGGATTCAACTGGATGAATGGCAAAATCAAGAATGGTCTGTGTGATGAATTCAGTATTGAAAATACTGATTGGTGGAGCTCTCAGAGCTGCAGTGAAATAAAAGCAGCTATTGAAGCACTTAGCTTTAACAAATGTTCTGTTAGTATTTCTCAAAACTTGGAAGCCCCTTTGAGCACAAGTAATACGCCTGGAAGTGATCAACTTGAGGGACTGACTTTGCATGTGTCAGACACGAGAAATTCTGTATCTTTCAATCAGTCAGCTGATTTAAGGTAAGGCTTTGCTAATATTTCTGGAGTTATTTGTCCAGAAGAGCATTTCTCAGTGTAGCGCTGCTTCAGATACTGTGCCAACATGAATGTTTTCAGTAGGCCTGAGAACACTGGAATAAGTTGTTAACTTTGCTTAAATGAGCTCAAATTAACTGCTTAGCAGTTGCTGCCCAAAATAACATTTGAATACTCTGACCATAATGTTCAGGAATGGTGGTCTATATACTTTAAATTCAATTCACACACTGTTACTCCAGTAAGAAAAACAGAAATTTAAAGGAATTTCAAGGCTTTTCCCAGTCAGTTGGACTGAAATTGGTTCTGAAGGTACAAGAAATGCAATTTCTTTCATCTAGTGCCTGGTTATATTGAGTCTTATTACATGTGTAGGTGCTACCTGGTGAAGATAAATGTAACCCAGAGGTACTGCCTTTCTGTAATCCATACCCAGAAGAGCAGTGTCAAAATGGATCTATCTAACCTGTGACCATGTGTGGCCAACACAGCATACATCCAGAATGGCAGTTACCTGATTCTTCTATTTTTTGAAGACCACAGATGCTTTTGGCTATGTGATGGATGTACTCAACCTCACATACTTGACCAGATTGTGAAGACCTCCCCAGGCTAGACTCTGTATTTGAGCTAAGAACACTGGGAAAACTATCTTCAGCCCCTCATGTTTTTAAGGGCATCTCTGTGATGCTGTGTAACTAGTGCAGGTATCCATTGAAAGCAGATTTGGAAACCAGTATCTCCTTAGCAGTTTAATCAAGTGGATTTGATCTTAAAGTTGCAGATACGTTCTTGAACAAGAAACTGTAAAGCTTCATTCTTTATTTTAGCATCCACAAAAAAGCACAGAAGAGGCTGGCAGTCATCAGAACTGTATTTTCCAGAGCTCCTTTGAACCTTGGAAATAAGCAAGCCAGCATACTCGAGTATCTCCCTACTCTTCGTAGCATTTGTAGGTCTGAGAAGCTTAAAGAGCAAGGAAAGACAAAAAGAAGGTAAGCTTGGCTTTTCTTAAATCTTGCTATGCTTCAGTCTGCAAGGTAGTTCAAGAATTTTGGTAAAATATTTTCTTAAATCTTTCTAGACAGAAAGGGTAGATGTTGCTTTTCTAAATGTTTTATCTGCCATTTGGAAGTAATTTTGTCATCTTGTAGTCATTCTTCCTTTTTCTCTTTTTAGGTTTTTGCATTATCTTGAGGGAATTCATCTTGAAATACCCAGACAAGCAATCAGCAGTCTGTCTCTAGACTTCCCTTAGAATCACTAGCACCAGAAATACTTTGTGCCTAATGGTGGTATTCTCACCATAATTGCAGGGTTTTTTTACCATGTTATTTTATTGTATATTCAGAGCCATTTGTATATTAAATTTCTATAATTATTTAAAATACTGTAAATATCTATTGTCATAATATTGCTCTCCACATCTGAAATGTGGGTTTGTTTGGTGCTTGTCAGTACGTGCGTTTAGAATATTAAATGCACCAGCTGATCAGTTGGTACTACTTTGGTTTCAAACATGGAACTCTCAGCTTCAACAGCTTGCTTTCTTTTTCTCCTCCTCTTTGAGGAGGTGATTGACTAAAATAGGCCTGATTCATTCAGAATTTGCATATGTGTTAAATAACCCAGAGTGAGAAGGGAACAGGGAGAGAAAGCAAATGCTTTTCTGAAATGTAAATGACTAAAAACAAATCCCTCCTCAGTAACATGCAGATAACCAACTAAGTCATTACAGAGCACTGTGCTTCCATGTACATATATTTGTGTACATTGGTTTCACTTCATTCATATTTTCAGCTGACCTGCGTGTTAATCTCCTTAAAAGAATAGAGAAATGAATCCTGTAGTACAAGATGAACTCAGACGTTAGGTGTGATTTTGTAAATAACAATTATTCAAGTATTACTTCAAGTTCAGTAATATTTAATTGCTTCCACTTTTGTATATTGTGTTCTATTTTTATACTTCATTTTCTATTTGACTTCAGCCTCATTGTGATACCATCTGTTTTTATACAACAGTATATCTGATAAAGTCTTACTGTTCCTATCAGAAGCATCCAAAACTGTAGCAAAGTCTCTAAAACAATGTTTTCCATCTGTGAAAATGTATGTGAGGATGTTCTTAACTGGAACTACTTCATCCATATTCTTTTCTGACTTTGTACTGCGGTTTCAACTGTGTTTTTCTTCTTCTCAAACAGGGATTGTTGCAGCACAGTGGTGCTCTGTTTACCTCCTTGTTTCTGTAACAAGGCCGTTTTCTGGTACCTTCTGTTGTCATTTTTCATGAATGAAAAATAATTATGGAAACAGTAAATTATTTGAAATAACGGTGCTGTAGATAACCTTTACACTTTACTCTTTCAGTAGCAGAGAACTATCAGTGAGTGAAATAAAGTGGTGGCTGTTAAAATTTTAATGGCTTGTGCTGCTGAGTCAATGGTTGGAGCGACTTCCGTATTTATTTTTTACAAAGAAAAAGAAAAATCACTTCTCTATAAAGGATCACAGTCCTAGGGTAATTACAGTATGGACCTATGTCTATCAGAAAAAGGCTCTATAAACTATTGTTCATTTCAGGAAGTAGATGGGAAAGGTAAATGAGGAGTGAGAGGTAACTCCTCCTGAACTTGGTTGTCTGGTTCTACTAACTGCCTTAAGAATTTTTGTTCAGGAATCTCCAAGCTGGTGCTGAGTCCAAAAGGTAAGGTGGAATTCAAGTATTTTCACTCTTTGATCCTCTGATCTGTGACCTGTGTGCAATTACCTCATGAAAACAGCTGCAGCTCTTTTGAATGAAGGATATTCTACTGGTGATGGTTTGTTTGAAGTACTAACCCTTACACTACAGTAGTCAGGAACTTAAGTAGTGTCAGTTCAGGTCCAAGGACTAGTGTCAGTTCAGAGACTAAAGCAAGGGCTCCTACTGCTGCTGTGCCAGAAAAAAAAACGCTGTCCAGAAAGGATGGGGCTGCTGCCGAGGGAAAAATGAGCCGTGCCCCATCTGGGCTCCCTGAAAGCAGGAGCCTTAGCAATACTTTTTCAGACCGGAAAGAGGGAAGTTGGTTGTGGGCAGCTTGTGCGCTCGGTTCGGGGCTGTGCGATGATCGAAACTTCATTTTCAGCGCGTTGTTAGCAGCGCGGCTAGAAGCGTTGCAGCAGGGCTGCTCTCAGCTCGCCGCGGTTCCCGACCGGTACTCGCAGTCCGCCTGTTACCGACTCCCGGTGCAGTGCTGGGGCGGCTCCTCCGCGCGAGGCGGCCCCCAAGGAGTTCCTCCTTTTGCGTGCCGGGGCCGAGCCTCCCGCCGGGCTCCACCCGCAGAGCTCCGCGCCGGGCGGCGGTGATGGACCGCGACCGCAACAAGACGCTGCTGCAGGAGCTGCTGAAGGTCACCGGGAACGGCCGCTGCGCCGACTGTGGGGAGCCGGGTAAGGACCGGGGGCTCCTCTCGCAGCCGCCGCCCCTCGGCGCGGTGCGGACGGGGATGCGGGGCCGTGCCCGCCGTCCGGGCGCCCGCCCATCCCGTCGCGGGTGCGAGGTGCGGCCGTTCTCTGTTTCTGTCCCTTCCTCTGTTTCATCGCCTTTAGCTTCGCGCACCCCAGGGGCGGGAGGACGGAGCGGGCGGTTTCCCGAGGAGGGCAGCGCCGCGGCAGGTCGCTCGGCGGAGGTCGCTCGGCCGGGCTCCGGGAGCGACGAGGGGCGCGCGGGCGGCGGGGCAGGAAATGGCCTCCGGCCGCTTCTCCGGGGCTGCGTGGAGCTGCCGCCGCGCCGCAGGAGAGGAGCCGAGCCGGCGGGCGGCTGCGGAGCTCGGGGGACCAGGTAGTCGGTCGGTAACCCTCAGCGGCTGCGAAGAAGCGCCAAGCTGCGTTTGTTCGGAGCGATAAGGGAGAGGCGGCCGGAGGAAATGAAGTTGCTGGTGCGCTTGCAGCGCCTCTCAGCATCGATTGGACGCGGCTGCGGCAGGCGGGAGCTTCCACTTGCGGTCCCGGGCGGCTGCGCTCCGTGTGATCTTAGTTGTGCTCGCTGTCCGAAATAGCCTTCCAAATTCAGCAACAAGAACCTTCTACGATGAACTAATAATTAGCTTAGCTTCCACATCGCTGCTCGTCTGCCTGAACGGTCACGTTAATTTTTAAACAAATGCTCTGTGAAAAAGTTCACAGATTTCAGGGCTGCATTCTTCAATGGGAAAAGCAGGTGCTGTTCCTCTAAACGTGCGCAAATGGCAGCCGTAAACAGTGGGGTGGGATTTGATGTATTAGGTGTGAAACCTGGGCTGTGCATCAGTGGCTGTGCCTTTTCCCAGTTAGTTATACCAGTATTATAAAGTACATTCTTCTTGTTTGTGTCTAGATCCAGAGTGGGCTTCTTACAAACTTGGAATATTCATTTGTTTGATGTGCTCTGGAATCCATCGCAATCTTCCTCAAGTCAGCAGGGTCAAATCCCTTTGGCTTGACTTCTGGGAGAACGATCTTATAGAGGTACGGAAGGAAAAGGAATAATTCACTTACTTTCTCCGTATTTCAGCATAACTTGTGACTCAGAATTTGTGCCATCCACCATGGACAGAGGAGCAAAGCTACACAGAGCAAAGTTAACTGCATGGGTAACTTCAGGGATTTTCTATGACCTACTCGATCAAATTACACTGATGGGTGGTGGTATTTCTAACAGGCTGCAGTGATCTGCATATCAAAGCTTAGATCCCACTGATATGTCCAGATAGTACGTTCCCTTTAGTAATGAAAATAACCTTAAACGTTGCTTCAACTTGTCATCTTTCTGTGGAAATGTGTTAATAGCACAGCCATCACTTATTTCTAGGGATAGGTGAAGATAAAGGGAGATCGTAAATATATATTTTCTTCCTTACTCTATTCTGTCATTTTAATTAACAACCACAACGTTGTGTTCCCTCCCATCTGGTTCAGAACTTAAAGTACTGAAAAGGGCCAGCTATCTAAAAAGTGCAAACTATAGTTCTAAAGGAAATCTATAAACTCCAGAGATGCTGAAAGGTAGAGTGAGACTGAGCAAAGTGTGCAGTGTTCCCTTTGATCCAAGTTTCATTCTGTGTTTGTTACGTGATATTGGTTTTGTATTTGCAGACCTAACTGGATCTTCTTTTGTATTTCAGTTTATGAAGAAGCACGGGAATCTCTGTGCCAAAGCTAAATATGAAGCAAAAGTCCCTCCCTATTATTACATCCCCCAGTCCTGTGATTGCTTGTAAGTTGATTGTTTGTTCAGTGCAGCAGACCTTCACAGCTATCAAACTACTGCTTCCCTCTGCAGGTCCTTTGGGGTGGTCAGTGAAAATAGGGTAGAGGCAGATCAGCTTTATCCATGTTTTCCTCTTTCAGGGTTTTAAGAGAACAATGGATTAGAGCTAAATATGAGCGTGAGGAATTTGTTGCCACCCGAGTCTGCCAAGATCCTTGTTCTGCAGGTAAAAGCTAGGATTGTCAGAGAAAAGGTATTTGTTTTAAGGCCAACAGCACGGTATTTTGTCTGCACCTTTGAAGGCCTTTAGGGATGGCTTGCATCGAATGAAATGTTGGATATGCAGTTCTTCAAGTCTGTAACTTTGAGGAGAAGCTCCTAACAAGTGCAGAGTATGTTTAGCTCATATATGCTCACACAGTTCTGTAGTTCTCCACTGGTTTGTTCTATTTGAGGTGAAAATTCTCAGATGGAAAAGAAACTTGAAACTCTGTGACACATCAGATAAAAGTGCTGCTGCTGTGCTGCCTTTGTCTGACCCCTGTCTCCACGCAATACGCAGGTAGCCATGAAGGATTCCTCTGGAAGCGTGGACGGGAAAGCAAGCAGTTCAAGCAGAGGCGGTTTCTCCTGTCAGCAAGGGAAGGGGTGATGAAGTACTACACTAAAGAAGTGAGTTCCCAGCCAGGGTCAATTGCAGGTAGCTGGTCCACATCCAGCCTCAGGCTCTGCTCCTTATCAGCTGGAAACAGCACAAATAGCTTTGTCTCTAGCAGCCTGTATTAGGAGCAACCCAGATGTTTGCACACTAACATCTGTGGTATCTTAGACAATTGCTCTTGTGGAATTAAGCCTTCTCCTCCCTCATCTCCTCCCTGCAGCCTCCTTTTCCTTAGTGAACAGAGGAAATGGACAGTGAATAGCAAGGTGAAGAGGAGATCTGTTAGCAGCTGCTACCTCTTACATTACCAAAATATTCTTTTATCAGCTGTTGCAGCAACATCCTCAACATGCTGCACTCTCCCATGGAAGGGGAACTAATTGACTTCCTACTATGAAGTTGGAGACACATCACTCCAGAGCCAAACATTTTCAGGGAAAGGGAGTTGTGTAGGTGATTTTATGTAACATAGAACTTGAGCTTTTGTACTCCGGATATATCACGTTGTCAGGCACTTTCTGATCAGTGAGGATTTAGTTCTCAGCTAATCCGTCTTCCATTGCCTTTCTTTTGACCATTTTAATACAGTGATGCTTTTCACTTTCACAGTCCAAAGGTCCAAAAGCCGTTATCAGCATTGAGAAACTGAATGTGATGTTCCAGGCAGAGAAAATCCATCATGCTCACGGGCTGCAAATCACATACAAGACAGATGGTCAAACAAGGAACCTTTTTGTCTATCATGAAAGCGGAAAGGTGAATGTCAGAGATTTTGGAATGAGCAGTACTGTCAGATGTTGGGTCTATATTTTGGAAGAGCTATCTTGTTTTTGCAGGGTCTGATTCAAAATCACTATGACTTGTATAATTTAGAATGTTGCTGAATTTTACACTAGGATCTGCAACATCTTGGTCCTGTTCTGTTGGAGTGTTCAGCTTCACACACTGAATATTCTCACAGATTCTTTATGGCACATACATAAGTGTCTAAGATAATTTTCTGATGGTTTTATATAATTCAGTGATTTGTATTCTTTGAAGCCTCTTGACGCACATGAAGAATATAGTTGTTCTGCATTATTTCCAAACAAACAATGGTGATTTTAAGAAGCATGTCTACAGGCTTTGTTAGATTTCTGTTTCTTCCCTTGATATAGTTCTGAAGTCTTTCCAGGTATGAGGGTTTCTAAAGAGTCCACAACTGAAGCAACTGAAAAAGCCTGTCCAGAGTCTTCTTGGAGAGGCATTTAAAACTTATTTTGGAAGCTGAGTGTTTTTCAGGTGTCTTGGACAAGTCACTGACTCTCTCTGGCCATTGGAGAGAAATTCTGTATTTGCAAAGAGATTACAAGGAAGGAGAAAGGCCTTTTTGGAAAGGCATCATTCTTACCCCTTCATGTTATTTTTGTCTTTTTGTTTGTATTGCTCTTTTCCCTAGGAGATTGTTGACTGGTTCAATGCCATTCGGGCTGCACGTTACCATTATCTCAGAACTACCTTCCCAGCTCTCTCAGAGCACGAGGTGAGAACTTAACAAGGCATGAAGCAGTCTGTGCAAACACATTACGGGAAAGCATTTTCCCACTTGTGCCAGAACCAGGTGCTCAAACAGCAGCATGCAGGCTTGGAAATGCCAGCTGCCATCGTGCTTTCTCTAGAGAAAGAGGCAGGCTCCTAGTGTGCCTCAGCCTGCTTCTAATACTGTGATTTGGAGGCAGCAGCTTTAAAATACGTAAAGCTGGTATAGGTGTCAGTGGAACTGTGGACAGACTCTGTGTGATGGCACTGGGAAAAAATGAATCTGCAGAGCAGATGCAGTTGTGTACTAAATAGATAGAGAGCCTAGTTGAGAGACCATCACGCTTACCTACATAATATGGCAGGAGATGGTGCTTTTGTTTCCCCTCTTATTTGATATATTTGAACCTTATGTTTCTGCACAGCTAGTGCTGACAGTTACACCTCATTCTTTTTTTCTCCTTCTGGTTGACATCAGATATGAAAGCTAAATCTTTGTTTGCTCTTCAAAACATATCTGCGTTTAGCTATACCAACTGTGTGTAATCACTCTAATCATTCATGCTCAGTGTTGTGATCACTCTAATCACTCACGCTCACTGTCTCTGTTGGTGCCAACAAATATTCCTTAGTATTCAGTTGTCTTAGAGATGGAAATGAAGGTAAGTCTTTTAATGGCAAACACAAACTAAAACTCATTTGGCCATCTCTTACACTGACCCGTTGATCATCTCCTTGCTGGGCAGGAATATCAGGTTCTCAAGTAAACACAAAGATGCTCTGTCCCACTTTATTCTTTTCTTTGCAGTGAGCATCACTGAATTTGCTTCTTTTTCTGCTGTATTCCTTCACATTCCTTAAAACAGTCACTTTTCTTATCATAGATAGGTAAAATTAACATCTCTTTGAAAGCAACCAGACAACAGTCAGCCTATATAGCGTGCCAAATTAGTAGTAAGCCTTGAGATGGACAGAAGATGAAGAGAAAAAAAGGTCACACTGTGGCTAACATGCAGAAAGGAAGTAAACGCTTAAGGCCAGAAAGACTCCGTTTCCTTTTATACTGAAATCTGTCAAAAATCCTGTGTTCCTTCTTAATTCAGACTTCCCTTTGCTGAGCAGCTGAAAAAAAAAACCCCAAGCCCTAAAAGCCAAAATTGCCAGTGATTTGCTTTGACAGAAAAAGAACAGAAAAATGAGCCTGAATGAGATGGCAGATATTTATGTGCGTTTGTTCTAGATCATACCCCGGATCACAAGAAACTATATCAAAGAAGGATATATGGAGAAAACAGGACCAAAGGTAGGTTGAGATTACCTACTTGACAGAAGCAAGATTCTTCCAGAAGGAGATCGTTTGATAATTCTATGGTGCTTACTCATAAATGATTTATTAAGGGGGCTGGGTCAATAATGACATTGTATTCAAGGCTGTTGTGTTGTTTAGGATCATGTTTTACTTTGTATGGAGAAGAAAACTGTGAAGGAGGATCCTTCTTGAAGAGTTGCAAGATGGATTAGTAGGCAGTGGAAATGCAAAGTACTGTTAGGCAACACTGAATGAATTACTGTATCAGTTGCCTACTAATTACAGCTCTTGAACTGCAGCTACCTCTGGAACTGAAAATCACATGCCAGCCCCCCTATTTCCCTATTTATCTAAGTTAGTAGCACAGAAGTCACATCTCTTTACTGTGGCAAATTCTTCAGTGTTAAACCTATGGTTTGGGTTGGTTGTTTATTTTTGTGGGAAAGTACTTGGGCTACTACTTATTGAAACATTGAGAGAGAGATTTCAGGCTCTGCTAAAGAGCATAGGAAGACCTGAGATCTTGTTTGAATGCTGGTACTTGTTGCCTTGCTCCTCTGGATGAACTGCGAGTCAAAGTCCTATTGAAAAATTTAGTGATTAAATACTGAATATTGATGGTAGGTTTTTTTTTGCCTACCTCTGTGCTGGCCTCCCAGTACGTCTTCCTGCAGGTACTTGTAGAGAGAATACTCACAGCTTCAAGCATGTTTTGGCTTGCTTTTTTTCCTGAGGCCTAAACTCAAACTGGAGTGAGCCCTGGAAGAGGACTATTCAGCATGGAGCAATGAATATCTCAGGGAATGTTTCCATGAGTGCAGTTGATGGAATTAGCACTTTAAAAAATAAATGCCCATACTGCAATGGCAGGGACAACATCCCAAACCAAAATCCTGAAGTTGTTTGCACGCTCTCCTTGTGATAGCCACTGGCCCACGGATTGTTTTCTGCAGTGATTTTGATTAATCCACGCACTGTGGTTGTTTTTTTAACCTGAATGGGTTGTTAGCAAAATGAATTTCTGTGCTTTATCCAGAGGATTGCCACTAAATGCAAATCTCCAGTTGCATACAGCAGTGACTCGCTAGTTGCCAATTAAGAGGATGGGTTCGAATTCGAGCTCAGAGTCACTTAAGCAACCTTGGGATCTGCTCTGATTGGGAAAAAATTGTCTTTGGGACTTGGTTTTTAAAGAACTTCTACCATCTACTTGCAGCAGAAGGAGACCTTTAAGATGCGCTGGTTCAGCCTAGACTCTGAAGAGAGGAACCTGCTGTACTTTAAAAACCCACTGGTAAAAAGAGTGTTCTTCACTATTCCACAAGTTCCTTCCTGTAGGTGGGTGGGGAGAAAGGGTCTGTTATAATCCAGCTCTCCCAGTAGCTGCATAAAACAAACAAGGTAATCTCTAGAGCTAATCTCCTTTGTCGGAGGTATCTTTGAAGCTGAGCTGTTTGGGAACTCTGGTCCTCAGAGTGTTTGTAAGGAAGATGTAAGTCTTTTTAAAAGGTAGCTGCTACTGCTGTTAAGTTTTACAGCCTGTTTTTTTCCCAGCCAATTTGTAGTCACACATGGAACCTCAGGCAAGATGTGTGATATTCCAGAGGGCAATATCCTGTTTCCTACCATTGCTCTTACAAGAATATCCTACTATGCTCCTTCTGAACACTCAACCAGCTCTGCAGTTATAGGCTCTTGCTTCTGAGAATGCTCGAGAGTGTGAAATGGCTCTAGTATGTTTTCTGCCTGTCACCAGTTCAGAGACCCTTTCACTCATCTCCATCTCCTCCTGCTCCATGTCAAGGATGGAATAATGTCTGCTAGAGCTGAATTGTCCACTGGCTAATGAATGTCTTTTGTTTCCTTCCTTCTAGGATGCATTTCCACAAGGCCAAGTTTTTATTGGAAGGAGAGTCGAGGGCTATGAAGTAAGAGCTGGCTTGCCCCAGGGAATATCTGTAAAGAAGAGGAAATCAGGGATCACCATGGTCACACCAATGAGAGAGTTTTTGTTTCTGTGCGAGAACGATAGGGAGCAGAGGGAGTGGATAGATGCCTTGAATGGAATAATTGCCCAGCCCTTGTCTGGTTGAGACTAACACTGAGTTCCGGTGAACTGCACTTCTTGGGCTCTGTTTGGCACTGGTCTGCATCCTCTTTTTGTCAGCAGGGATGGTGCTCAAGCCCATTCAGTGACTGTGCTACAAAGGGCTTTTTCCTTCAACAGCTACAGGCGCAGGAAGGGTGGCAAAATAAATGAGTGAGGGGAATGCAGATATTCAGAAATTATCTGTCCCTTCTTTTGAAGTGCATTTGCTCTTCCTTACGTTCTCTGCTTTTGAGCAGATGAGGCCTGCTCAGGCTGATGTAGGGATAAAGTCAGTGTAGAAAGTTTGTCCATAGAGGACTGGCACGGATTTCCTTGAGGATTCCTGAAGAATGTACTTGACAATGCAGCCATGACATATATTCTGATAGTAAATGTGACCATCTGATACATGCTGCATAGAACAAGTGACCAAGAGACAAAGACATCAGCACCTGCCAGGACAGTGCAGCATGTCCTGCTGCATAGATGAAAGATAAAA